>NC_054745.1:44232185-44575518 GCF_018143015.1 Lytechinus variegatus
AGCATGACCGAAAATTTCATATACTGTAGTGACATAAACACAAAGTCTTCCCCTCACCTTATTTTATTTACTCCTCTTATTTTCCCCTTTTTTCTTTATTTCGTCTCCCCCTTTGTTTGCTCCGCCATATTTTTTTTCAGGGAACGGGGGGTGGCACGTGCCCCCTAGCCCCGCCCCTATAGCTACGCCACTGCGAAGATTGCCAGAACGAATGGTATTGTGCTATAAAACTTATGATAGAATTTTGGGTTTCGTAAAGATTTCCAGATGGAGCTCACTTTTCAAGGCTTTCTTACTGCGTTCGTTTGATTCCAAGATACTCGAGAATGCTTTGAGTACTTCTTACGTCAAACGTACGGCCGTAGTATGACTCTATGCACTCCCTTTGTCCAGCAGGTTATTTTCCCCGGGGATAAATTGTTGCCGTTGGTAATTTTCCTCGTGAGTAATTATCCTCAGGGGTGATTGTCCGGGGGTAATTGTCCTCGGGGGGGGGGGTAGTTGTCCAGGGAGTCATTGTCATCGGGAGTAATTGTCCGAGGGGGCGTTGTCCTCGGGCGTAATTTTCCGGGGGGTAATTGTCCTTGGGGGTAATTGTAAGGGGGTAGTTGTCCGGAAAGTAATTGTCTTGGAGGTAATTGTCCTAGAACCGGTGATTGGACCTATTGGTAAATTGGACCCATGGCAATGATACCAAATGATTGTTAGCCAAAATGGGTTTAGACAAAGTGATAGCGAACCAACTGAAGTTAGATCAATTGGAACATTGACGAAATGAGAGCAGACCAATTGGCTATTAGATCAAAAGATAATAGACGTAATGATATTGGACAAAGTAGATATGGGACAAATTGAAAAAAAATACAATTAGACTAAATGATAATAAACAAAACGGCTATTAGACAAACTGGCTATCAGACGAGATGTTAATTAGACGAAATGGTTAATGGACTATGTTGATAGTTGACGAACTAATGGTAGACGAAATGATATCAGACCATGCGATAGTGGAGAAAAGGGCAGTAGACGAAATGGCAATAAACCGATAAATATCCATTCAAAGAGTTATCCTGATTTCCAAATTACTTAATTCTCTTTCTCGTGTCTCAGCATATTATATGTGTTATCTGTAGCTCGAGTCCTGAAGAAACTACCGCTGCGACATTATGTGTTGCGACATGTGAAATTATGCGTTGACACTTTGCTACGACATTATGCGTTGCGACATGTGACGTTATGCGTTAGAAAAACAACGACATAATGCGTTAACTGCGATTTTATGCGTCGGACGCTCTTGGTCGCAATCTACGACATTATGCGTTGGTGCGACATTTGAGACCTTTCGTTTTCTGAGACGAGCCATGTGGACGTACAAGATAAAGGGATTTTGGGAGCACTGCGCATGCGCGAAGTATTCTGTGAGGAGGCTTCTCGTTCACTGCCAAAATCTGTGACTCGTATTTGAAGGTTTTGACGTTCGCTGTCATAGTGCTCGAACGAGCGCTGGTTCGTGCATGATGACGTCATCCAAGCTTAGCAAAAATGAATGAAGCCGCATCAACACTCGAGTTTCGTTGATTCAGCAGGGCTGGTAAACTGCAAATTACTGCTTGTTACCAGCTTTTCCATTACATTTAGTGTGTCCTGTTTTCAGACACTACATATCCGATAGGTATGGAAGCTTAAAAGTGCCACCGAGATGTTGAGATAATTATCTCGGGAAGTCGACATCTTGATAGCAAAAGATAAGATGACGAGATCTTGGATCTCATCATGTCAACATCTTTTAGAAGAGATGTTGAGATGACAAGATCCCGGATCTCATCATGTTGACATCTTTAAGAAGAGATGATGAGATGACAAGATCCTGCATCTCATCATGTTGACATCTTTTGGAAGAGATGATGAGATGACAAGATCCCGGATCTCATCATGTTGACATCTTGTAGAAGAGATGATGAGATGACAAGATCCCGGATCTCATCATGTTGACATCTTGTAGAAGAGATGATGAGATGACAAGATCCCGGATCTCATCATGTTGACATCTTGTAGAAGAGATGACAAGATCCTGGATCTCATCATGTTGACATCTTTTAGAAGAGATGATGAGATGACAAGATCCCGGATCTCATCATGTCAACATCTTTAGAAGAGATGTTGAGATGACAAGATCCCGGATCTCATCATGTTGACATCTTGTAGAAGAGATGATGAGATGACAAGGGCCTGGATCTCATCATGTTGACATCTTTTGGAAGAGATGATGAGATGACAAGATCCTGGATCTCATCATGTTGACATCTTGTAGAAGAGATGATGAGATGACAAGATCCCGGATCTCATCATGTTGACATCTTGTAGAAGAGATGATGAGATGACAAGATCCCGGATCTCGTCATGACGACATCTTTTAGAAGAGATGATGAGATGACAAGATCCATGATCTCGTCATGTCGACATCTTTTAGATGAGATGATCTGACAAGATGCTTGCACCTGCACGCATTAACACCGACAGGAATTTGGTTGATATTCGATTTTCGATATTCAAACTGTGAAGTTGGGTCGATATTCAAACGCGTGTGAATTTGGTTGATTTTCGAAATTCAAAATTAGGGGCTTTCAAAGCTAAATAGGGGAGTTTAACAGGTGCAGCACATCTCGGGCAACCATAAATACACTGGCTTGCCCTAGTACGAGGACATTTAGGGGACAAGGTCAGTGAAGAAAAGTGCATGAGATTTTTAATTTATTTTTTCGAGGGACCCCTAGGGATATCCCGACGGCTTAGCCAGGGTAACCACGTATCTTGACTTGTAGAACTCGACTCGGGCAACCAGATAAACACTAGCTTTACCCGGCGCATGCACATTTAGGGGGCTCAAATTAACAAAATTAAAGGGAATAAAGGGCTATTTAGAGCATCTTTTTTAATTTAAAAAAGTATATTTTTTTCAAGGGGCCCCCAGAGATATCCAACGGCCTAGCCGGGGCAAACAGGCATCCTAACTTGTTGAACGTGACCCGTGCAACCAGATAAACACTAGCTTGGTCAGGTGCATGCGCATTTTGAGGGCTAAAATTAACTAAAATAAAGGAATATTGGGCTATATCAAGCATTTTTTATATTAATAAAGTGATTTTTTTTAAGTGGCCCCCCAAGATATCCAAACGGCCTATAGCCGGGACAACCAGGTATCCTAACTTGTAGATCTTGACCCGGGCAACCAGATTTGCACTAGCTTCATCTGACGCATGCAAATTTTGGGGGCTCAAATTAACAAAATTAAAGGAATATAGGGCTATTTCAAGCATGGGGAACCACGGTCCTGACTTTTTCCCATCCCTTGGTACCGCCAATGGGTACAGTAAAAAAACAAGGAAAGATAGAAAAAAAAGAGAAAGAAGCGAAAGGGGGAAATAGGAAAGAAAGGGGGGGGGGGGGGAGGGAGAGAAAGGAAAGGGAGAACTGATGGGTTGATCGTATCATTGTATGAACAGGATATTTTATAATCATGCCCCGAGCATAAGGGCGAAGCTCAATGCGTGATAAGGACAAAAAAGAGAGGACACACCATGGCGCACGCAGCAAAAATTTGCTTCATAATAAATCTCAGGCGAGCGAAGTGAGCGAGACAAAAAAATCACCTTTAACTTTGAGATTGATTTTGACATGGTATGCAGAAAATGACATCATATTTTTTTTTTGGAGGGGGGAGTGCTATGCGGATCGGGTCCGGGGCAATGATGGCACCAAGTTTTTTAACCTAGGAGGGGAAAAACAAACATTTTGGGGCCGGGGGGGTGACACACAATTTTTTAAAAATCGAGTGAGGAGCTCGAAAATGTAGTCCCTATACTGAATTGAAAAGGGACCTGTTAAGGATTAGCTGTTTGCATTGATCGGGTCATAAAGATGATATCTCACCAAATAAATAATGCAAGCGCGAAGCGCGAGCTGAAAATTTTTGATATCCGGGATGATACCTGGACGTTCTAAGCACTTTTTGTAATACTAATCATGAACTGAATGGCTATCTAATTAGCTGAAAATATTTCATTTATGAAAATTATGAATACGCAGGATATGTATCTCGCTAAAACGAATAATGAAAACTCTAATAACGTATGATTTTTAAGCCCCATGTGAACAGATAATTTACTTATCTCAATCATTAATAACTGCGAGCGTGTAGCGCGAGCAACATTTTGAATGGAGGAAAAAAAATAAAATTTAAAGAACAAAAAACATTTTTGGAGAATTATGACGTTTACAACACACTTTTTTCTTCAAATTTCGGGGGGGGGGACTCACTGGGGCCTCCCCATTCGGTGGCGCCACTGGTCTGGGGCGGAGCCCCCGGAACCTCGTGATATTTTTAAATATTGCAGATGGCCAATTTTTTTATCATATCGCGGGTACATACACCACAATTATATTAAGTTCAACGCAGTTGCGGATAATAAACGAAATATGCTAAGGCACGACAACATAGCAAATGTGGAATAATTTGAAAAAGTCGCAAGCGAGCGAAGCGAGCTAGAAAATTTTGGCCTTTTAAAATGATTTTGAAATTAAATTCTAATTATGTGATAGTCGCTTTGGAAATTTAGTCGATCAATCAATCAAGAGCTTTGAAATTAGTCACGCGATATTGTCTAAAAGAGACATTTTCGTTCATGAAAGTTTTATTGGAGGGGTATTACTCCTTGCTGGTTAATTGAATTGAAAGATACATGCAAAAGAAAATGTCTCATGACAATCATTCAAAGATTAGAGGAGCTTTATACTCATATTTTATATTTTGACAATACGTTTTCTATCGATATACGTCGACATCTTTTCTCCAAGATATGACGATCTACAACAAAAGGTTAAATATATTCATTCGACCCAACCAATTCTCATTTTTTTTTTATTTTGTAAACTGATTACAATGAAGAGTATGTGTAATGATTAGACTGATTCTAAAAACAAAGAATGGGCAACCACTAAACATATTTTGTGCAAATAAAAGAAAAATACATGTGTCACTCAGCTTTCGGAATATTTTATTGGCGGAGGAATGAGGACTGAGTATAATAGATTAAGATCTGCTCATGAGATGCTTTACCGAGTTGCCCCCTTAATGTGCATGCACCGGGTCAAGCTAGTCAAGCTAGTGTTTATCTGGTTGCCCGAGTCGAATATCAAGTTAGGATACGTGGCTACCATGGCTAGGCCGTCGGGATATCCCTGGGGCCGGCCTCTTGAAAAATACTTTTTTTAGTTAAAAAATGCTCTAAATAGCCCTTTATTCCCTTTAATTTTGTTAATTTGAGCCCCCTAAATGTGCATGCATCGGGTCAAGGTAGTGTTTATCTGGTTGCCCGAGTCGAGTTCTACAAGTTCAGATACGTGGTTACCCTGGCTAAGCCGTCGGGATATCTCTAGGGGTCCCTCGAAAAAAAAATCAAAAATTAAAAATTTCATGCCCTTTTATTCACTGACCTTGTCCCCTAAATGTCCTCGTAATAGGGCAAGCCAGTGTATTTATGGTTGCCCGAGATGTGCTGCACCTGTTAAACCCCCTATTTAGCTTTGAAAGCCCCTAATTTTTAATATCGAAAATTAACCAAATTCACACGCGTTTGAATATCGAACCAACTTCACAGAATATCGAAAATCGAATATCAACCAAATTCCTGTCGGTGTTAATGCGTGCAGGTGCAAGCATCTTGTCAGATTATCTCATCTAAAAGATGTCGACACGACGAGATCCGGGATCTTGTCATCTCATCATCTCTTCTAAAAGATGTCGTCATGACGAGATCCGGGATCTTGTCATCTCATCATCTCTTCTAAAGATGTCGACATGATGAGATCCGGGATCTTGTCATCTCATCATCTCTTCTAAAAGATGTCAACATGATGAGATCCAGGATCTTGTCATCTCATCATCTCTTCTAAAAGATGTCAACATGATGAGATCCAGGATCTTGTCATCTCATCATCTCTTCTACAAGATGTCAACATGATGAGATCCGGGATCTTGTCATTTCATCATCTTTTCCAAAAGATGTCAACATGATGAGATCCAGGCCCTTGTCATCTCATCATCTCTTCTACAAGATGTCAACATGATAAGATCCGGGATCTTGTCATCTCAACATCTCTTCTAAAGATGTTGACATGATGAGATCCGGGATCTTGTCATCTCATCATCTCTTCTAAAAGATGTCAACATGATGAGATCCAGGATCTTGTCATCTCATCATCTCTTCTACAAGATGTCAACATGATGAGATCCAGGATCTTGTCATCTCATCATCTCTTCTACAAGATGTCAACATGATGAGATCCAGGATCTTGTCATCTCATCATCTCTTCTAAAAGATGTCAACATGATGAGATCCGGGATCTTGTCATCTCAACATCTCTTCTAAAAGATGTTGACATGATGAGATCCGGGATCTTGTCATCTCATCCTCTCTTCTAAAAGATGTTGACATGATGAGATCCAGGATCTCGTCATCTTAACTTTTGCTGTCAAGATGTCGACTTCCCGAGATAATTATCTCAACATCTCGGTGGCACTTTTAAGCTTCCATAGATAGGTGATATTCTATTTCCAAACAACACGTGTTTTTGCGGCTTTTGCGCAAGAGTGCAAGTGTTGCACCCTCAGTAGCCCCACTGGTTCGTAGAGTGATGCTGCGCCTGACTCTCCGGCCGAGCATCGGCCCACGGCCCGCTCGCTATCACGCTGGTATATGCTTTGGCCTGGTACGGGTACGTCGAATAAGTCGAAACTGTTTTCATCAATAAACGAACGTGATACTGAACGAGCGGTGTCACCACTTCCGGTGAACTAGGAATGGTAACCCGACACATGCTCCGGTAACAAATGCTCCCCAAAATGCGATTTTTGCTCCGCGACATTTACTCCTCGACATTTTCTCCGCCGACATTTGCTCCGCCGACATTTGCTCCGCTGACAGTTGCTCCGCCGATATTTGCTCCGCCGACTGTTGCTCCGCCGACAGCTACTCCGCTGACAGTTGCTCCACCGACAATTGCTCCACATTAAGCGACAAATGCTCTGGCGACAAATGCTACCTGAATGACACATGCTCCGGCGACAATTGCTCCGCATGTAGGGACAAATGCTCCGCTGATAATAGCTCCGCCGAATAATTATTTTTTTTTGTAAAAACTAACAACGCTTCTTCTCCTAAGCTATATGGTCATTATCATTATTCTATATATTTTTAACATTCCTAATTGAATTGCTCAGCGGAAAGAAATAGTTTGGCTCAAATTAAATTTCCCATCAGCGCTTTATCTCGATTATATCTCCCTTTCTTTCTTTGAAAACCACCTTCTCCCCGTCCCTCTCTTCTGTTTTATTTTTTTTTCTCTCTCTCTGCATTCCTAGTAACTTCTGTCCCTATTTCTCTTACAACCTCTCCCTTCTCCTTTCTTCTCGCTCTAAAGCTATTTTGGTATGTTTTCAGTGTTTATTCTTCTAACTTTTTCCTACCCCCTCTAACATGTCTAATGGAATTGAAAACTAATAAAGTTTTACATTCTTGTTAGAAAGGTGTTTCCTGTCACTTTCGCTCTATTTTCGTTTATTATTTTTCCCTTCAATTGCGTGCAGTGTGAAAACAACACTCCTCTTAAAGGACACATCCCCCACAAGAAAAAGTTGATTTGAAGAAAATGAGAAAAATCAAACAAGCGTAACACTGAAAATTTCATCGAAATTGGAAGTAAAATAAAAAAAAGTTATGTTATTTTTAAGTTTCGCTTAAGTTCACAAAATAGTTATAGCACATCCTGGTCGGTATGCAAATGCGAGAACTGATGACATCACTCACTCACTATTTCTTTTGTATTTCATTATAAGAAAGATACAATATTCAAATTATCTCCTCATTTTCCTGTGAAAAAAAGTTTTATTTCTCCCTGAATATGTGGAATTATCATTGGTTAACATTTCTTTGAAGGGGTAGTTCTAATAGTCACTTCTTAGCTTTAACAAAGATATATGATATCATAATCCTTATTTGAATAATGCAATCGCGAGTGCGAACAATTTTTATTTTATTTTATGTGTTTTGTCCTAAAATTTGAACATTCTGGACAATGTTATCATGAAAAGATGTGTATGCAACTGGATAAAAACTAAGAATGCGAAGCGCGAGCAGAAATTGTTAACACACGAAGCCATGAAGACTCTATATATTTCAGCAATCAAATAATGCGAGCGCGAAGCGTTTTGTAGGAAAATTGTGAGGTGAAAATGGATTGTACTTTAAAAAAACAGCTAATATTTTTCGTTATTATTACTTTAGGTTTTGACAAGAGACCGGGACATCATTAGGACAAGTCGTCACATGATCTTCCTATTCCTCTTGCTAAGTGCGAGATGAAACAAAAGAGACAATTTAATTATAAAATTATTTATCTTATTTATTAAGCTAATATGCCTAAGTTGGGCACAAAATCATGGCCGGAAAACTGGACATTTCAAGAACTTTGGTAATTATGAATAAGATGCGTGAGTAAATACATTTTTAACAATCAATGCAAGCGCAAATCGCGAGCCGAAACTTTTGATAGACTGTCAACGAAATGTGGATTTTAAGCAGTTTGTTGTATAATCAATATTCAGACATACATTACTTGCCAATCAAAATGCGAGCGTGCAGCGCTAGCTGATACGTTTTGACAATCAGATCTACAAAGGGATATTTTGAAAATTTTATGGAATACACGAAAATAATAAAGGTAACTGATAAGTTTATTTGCAAGCGTGCATGCAGCACGAGCAGAAAATATTAATGTTCAGAACGTAAAACTAACATTTTTAAAAATCACTTTAAAACAATCAATTTGTAAATCAAACAAAATAATGAAAATTCGATTTTCGCGGCGAAATATCTTTTGCATATTGACTTCCAAACTTGATATTTAAGCTCCATATTGAACAAGATCAACTAACATGCAATGCGAGCACGAAGTGCGAGCGAAAATTCTATATAGTGAAATATGAAAGATTCTTTTTATTTTCAAAGTCTTTCACTTGTCTTCCTCTTCTTTTTTCTCTCTTTTCCCTGTTTTTTTCGCCTTTTCCCCCTTTCCCCCTTTTTTTGCTCCGCTAATAGGGGGGAACCGGGCCCCTCCCACTGGATCCGCCTATATAAAGTGGCACAACAACTTGAATGGTAAAACAAAACAATACAAAAAAGTAGGTAACGCAGAAGGATGTAACAAATATTTTCGTCAGAGCAAGTGTCTTGTCTTCCTTTAGGCCTAGTAACTGTCGGTAGAGCAATCGTGAGCAGGGTTATTCGAGGAGCATTTGTCGCAGGTGTTTTATTTAGGTCTTATATTTATGTATTTTAAAGCAACATGCCGAGAAACTGTCGATGGAGCATGTGTCGTTCGGGTAGCATTTGTCGCCGGAGCATTTGTCACCAAATGTGGAGCAATTGTGGTGGAGCAACTGTCGGCGGAGTAACTGTCGGCGGAGCAAATGTCGGCGGAGCAATGGTCGGCGGAGCAAATTTCGTCGGAGCAAATGTCGGCGGAGAAAATGTCGAGGAGCAAATGTCGCAGAGCAAATGTCGCAGTTTGGGGAGCATTTGTCACCGGAGCAATCGTCGCCGGAGCATGTGTCATGGATTCCTAGGAATATGTTGCAGTCGCAGACAATCGAAATCTTTCTATTATCGGTTGTAACAAGGCCTAATATTACCTAATAACTCTGACCCATTTTGAACATCACGGTTAACAATAGGCATTTCTTAAAAAAAAAAATCCCGCATCCAAGAACATGTATCGTGCATGTGGAAAAGGTGTGTATATGATTGGTTGAAAATATTACTGGCTAGGTCATTTTGCATATAATATAACGAGGACGTCATCATCAAGCCCACCCGCTCACGATGGATTTTTCTTTAGAAATTATTGTTTTGTAAAATGTATAATACACCGGATAATACATCTTGTTAAAATGTATTTACATGGTTTATATTACGACCAATACTACAGTTTTGTTATATAATACCTTTGTATATATTTTGACATTCTGATACCGATATGAATGCAGAAATAAAATGAAATCAAAACAAATAATGGCATAATGGCATAACATATTTCCATGTTTTCTGGTAATTGAAAGATAGATAACCAAACACACTCACGATTTGAAGGTGCAGACATTGATCAGATTCTACTGAATGCAGTGGCTGAACAAATTTAGACAAGAATAAACAAGATTCCAGAGATTTGTCGTAGGATTGAACAAAGATATATAAAACAAAAAATATTTGGAACCATTCACAATCGATTGGACTGGCAATCCTCACTTAACGAATGAAATATGCATTCTTTTCATGGACAATGTATAACTTACTTCCATAAAAATATGCCATGAGCCTGCCAGAATTCTAATTTAAACATTGGTGCCACATCTCTGTTTCAATTAGATTTCTAACAGCGAACAAAAATATGTATGACACTGACAAGATTGATTGAAATTCGATTCTTTGTAGATTTCTTAATTCTGACCTTTTAAGTGCAAACATAAGGGAGGCCGTCGTATAAAGTATTCCCTTTTTAGCCTAAATACCGAGTGCGTTTATTTCCTTATAAATTTATATACATTTTTCGTTTTTATTCAAATAAAGTAAGAAGTATAATACAAGGTTTAATGAATTAAATGGTGTATATAATGTAAGTAAATACCGTATAAGATTAAGGGAACTTGGCGTGCCAAGTCGACTGCTAATTTGAAATGCAGATATATGGAACATTAATATACGCGATACTTATTAGAGGGGGGCACATGGAGGGGGACACATGTTTAAGTTATGTTGCATGGATAACTTGCGTGGTGAGAGGGGGATGTTTCATTTGTGGGTGTAAAAAAGGGAGTAGGAAGGTAAAGAGAAGAAGATCGGACAGAAAGGAAGGAGCGAGAGAAAGGAAGAAAACGGATACAATTGTTGGCCAAGGATGATGAGTAGAATCTGTTTCAACAATATAAATTAATCCCTTCTACTGCATAGTCATGTTGATGTGCAGTACGTCAATTGAGGTTGCAAAACCCGTTACTGAGAGGGTTAAAAGCTTGTACATTATTATTTCAATAAGATGTATTCTAGATGTATTCTAGAAGAAAATTCTATATTTTATCTATATTTTTACATGTTTATATACTGAGAAACCAGTGATCTGACACTTGACAAAGTTATGAGAAAATCACTGTATTTACACAAAATATATTTTGCCATTTTTGTCTCACCTGCGAAGCAAAGTGAGACTATAGGCGCCGCTTTTCCGACGGCGGCGGCGGCGGCGTCAACATCAAATCTTAACCTGAGGTTAAGTTTTTAAAATGACGTCATAACTTAGAAAGTATATAAACCTAGTTAATAAAACTTGGCCATAAGGTTAATCAAGTATTACTGAACATCCTATTAGAGTTTCATGTCACATGACCAAGGTCAAAGGTCATTTAGGGTCAATAAACTTAGACCATGTTGGAGGAATCAACATCGAAATCTTAACCTGAGTTTAAGTTTTTGATATGTCATCATAACTTAGAAAATATATGGACCTACTCATGAAACTTGGACATAAGGTTAATCAAGTATCACTGGACATCCTGCATGAGTTTCACGTCACATGACCAAGGTCAAAGGTCATTTAGGGTCAATGAACTTTGGCCGAATTGGGGATATCTGTTGAATTCCCATCATAACTTTGAAAGTTTATGGATCTGATTCATGAAACTTGGACATAATAGTAATCAAGCATCACTGAAAATTTTGTGCAAGTTTCAGGTCTCATGATTAAGGTCAAAGGTCATTTAGGGTAGATGAACTTTGGCCGAATCGGGGGTATCTGTTGAATTACCATCATAACTTTGAAAGTTTATTGGTCTAGTTCATTAAACTTGGACATTAAAGTAATCAAATATCACTGAACATCCTGTGCGCGTTTCAGGTCACATGACCAAGGTCAAAGGTCAATGAACTTTGGCCGAATTGGGTGTATCTGTTGAATTACCATTATAACTTTGAAAGTTTTTGGATCTGATTCATGAAACTTGTACATAAGAGTAATCAAGTATCACTGAACATCCTGTCCGAGTTTCAGGTCACATGATCAAGATCAAAGGTCATGTAAGGTCAATGAACTTTGGCCATGTTGGGTTTTTTGTTGAATAACCATCATATCTCTGTAAGTTGATTGGTCTAGTTCATAAAAAGTGGACATGTATCACTGAACATCTTGTGCGAGTTAGAGTAGTATTCAAAGTCAGCACTGCTGCTATATTGAACCGCGTGATGCAGGTGAGACGGCCAGATGCAGTTTACTTGTTTAAACAACCTTTATGAAAGGAATATCCATTATGTACAGTATAACTGAAAATGGTGAATTTTGAAACAACAGTTTGCTTTTGCATATTTGTTTTCAATCAGACCATTACCAATTATGATAAATTACATAATATCATTTGAAATCATGTTTTGGGGCCCTATTACATGTACATATAGAGTGTAAGCTTTGCTTGATAAATATTTTGTTTTGAAATGAAATATTGTAAATAATTCAGTTTTCTGAGATGGTTATGAAACTAGCATTTTATGTAAGAGGAATTTGATTGATGGTTTCATAGCTAAATCAAACTGCAAATTAATGCATTCTTTTAGGTAAAATTATTCTAGACAAAATATGAAAATATATTTTTGGAGTTATGTGTATTTCTTTGATACATGGGACTTAGGTGACTGTTCATTGAACATAAGACATAAGATATAATACATTATTCTTTATATTCATGTTACCATATTGCTCAAGACGGTGACAATTATGATGATGATGATGGTGGTGGTGGTGGTAATGTTGATTATCATGATGATGACGATAATGATGATGATGGTGGTGATGATGATGATGATGATGATGATGATGATGATGATGATGATGATACTGATGATGATGATGGTGATGATGATGATGATGATGATGATGATGATTATGATGATGATTATTATTATTATTATTATTATGATTATGATGACGATTTTGTAGATGATGGCCCAGAATACAGTGACTAGTATAAAAATTATAATCTGTTATTAAAAGATAACAGATAATTGTACAAAGAATGTTGTAATCGATTGCATTTATAAACTTTGGGTGAATGGTAACGATCAACATGTGCATAGAAATGTTAAATTAATTCATTCTTGATTCTGTTGATAATATCGAAGCTATTTTGGGGGTCGATGAGATTATCATTCTTCGCAAGTGGTATTAGTTTGTACGTATTTAATATGATATAATATGATATGATATTATGAAAATCATGTTACATGACCTCATAATCTATCAATTTGTTACAAATCACAATGTTTGTTTTTTATTTTGAGTTTAATTGAAAATTAATTCAATAATAAGGATAACGTTCTTATCCTTAGCAACTTTGAAGCTCTTTCATCTTCAGCATAGTGCTGAGATCACGTGGTAAGAATTACGTCGAACCTTATTGGTCAGTAAAGCGTTGTGCAGAAAAGTATTGGAAATGATAAAAAATACTTATGGTTTTTAGCAAAAAAATTATTTCTTAAATATCAGTTTTATGTGTTGCTCTTCAGATTAATAATTTTAGTTTTTAAAATGATGACATTAATGTTCTTGCTTATGTTGGTACCTCTGGCTGTGCTTTAAAAATCGATATTCAGATATATTAGATATTCAAAATTCATTGTCATGCTCAAAATAAAAAGAAATTACATTGGCATATAAGTCATATTTTTAACATACGTATATAATGTCCCCGATTGATAAAATATTCAGCAACTGTATCTGCAATAGGTTGGAATTAATTGTGTTACGTTATATATTTGATGAAATAATCAAATATACGACAGTAATGATGCTCATATAGAAAATTGATTTAAGATCATTATACCGTATCTTCTTATCAACTACATGTATGAGAAAGAATTATCAATATACTTTTGGTTAAAATATATCAAATGATTATATAATGTGTTAATGTTATGTCCAACGTTTCATGTAAATCCCAGAATGTATATTTTTTATGATAAGCGCATGATGTAAATATTACTATTCCTTAATGCGATATATTATCTGATAAAAGAAAGTACAGTGGTGCTAAAAGGTCAGTGAACCCACCAGAAAATGAACACATATTTGAAAGTGTTCAAATTCTACCATCTTCTATAAATTTTATTGTGCAGTCAGGTGACAAAATATAATGTTCAATATAGTTTGATTAACAATCCACATGGCGTACACCAGTGCATTTTCTGATGGGATTCACTCACTTTTAAGCACCACTGTATACTTAATCGTTAAGAATCGTAAATTAGACAATTCATTTCAGTTTATCAATTAGGAGGTTTTTGAGTATCTGGCCATTTAAGCCACAAACTATGAAAAATTGTTTTATTCAATGTATTTCCGCCTAACATTTAATGATATATTTCTCGTTTGTTTCTAGCCTTTCAGAGAACCTACATGGCGTCTAAAGAATTTCAACTTTAATAACTTTCTTTTATTTTCTTTCTCACTTTGATTCGGTTGCGCGTAATCTATTGCCTTTGGGAATGGTTGGCTTTAAATCACAGTCTTTTGCCTTTTTTTCAATGTGTATTTTGAGCAAGCTGATTTTGAACAATAATAGACCAGTTCGTAGTTACTTCAGGGACAATTTTGGTCATATGACCTTTCATTTCTTTCATTATGATAGGCAGATATCAAAGCAAGATATTACGTAAGCTTGCCTTACATAGCAGGATGAAGAAATTGAAGGGATCATGTGACTAGAATAGCACACCAATGAACACGTTATGAAGGTATTTGTTGCATTCCTACTTTGAATGCTTATCATAGCATGTTGCACAATGTACCTGGCAAACTGTGAAATACCAGTCGTCCGTGGAGGCATTGTTCTTGTTTTGGATGTAAATGAAAACCCAATTCAAAAGAGTATATTAATAATCAAGACATCAAAGTTGGTGCTTATCCCATTAGATTTTAAACCACCATGTCCAAATGACCTTCCTCTGATCATGCGCAGAAAGGAACTACGAACTGGCTTATTGGGAACAACTGTTAACACACTTTGAGCACGGGAATTGGATTTGGAAACACAATTTGGTCACCATTTCACAAATAAAATATGCGATCAATCGTAAATGGCAATGGCAATCCAGATCATGGTTGAATGTACATAATTGTTCATAATAATCACAATGAACCGACTAGAATCAGTACTTACAATGAACAATTGATCGTAAATTTGTGTGTTATCGGGCCATGTTGTACATTGGACTCGTTGCTAAATCACTTCTTTATGGCTGAATGCAGCCATACATGTACATAAATATCGTTTGCTTTGTTCCATAATATCTGAAATCTTTTGAACGTTTGTGAAAAATAAAACTACACTGATCGGCCTAACATTTTGACTGAGGTATCTGTTGTGGTATTGTATATGTATATGAAACCAATCAATTTCCGAACAACCTCTAGTGATTGATCGTAAGATTGATTTAATTCATTAAGTTACAAGAAACTACTATTGGTCAATGATGATACAGAGAGAGAGAGAGACTGAGAAATAGAGGGGGTGCACTGTTATGATCATTCATATCACAGTTTATACAGAGAAAAATGAGAGAAAGAGAGAGAGTGTGAATAAGTGAAAGAAGAATGACTAGAGTGGAGGTGTGTATGTGTGTGTATGTGTGTGAGTGGATGTGTGGGTGTGTGATAAAAAGAGGGGGAGTCCAAAAGAGAGATATAGATGTAGATGGAGGACAGAGATACAAGGAGGGGAAGGGGAGATTGTTACTAGAGTATTGTGTGAGTGTGGGTGTGTGAGGAAAGATGGATGGAGTCCACAAGAAAGATAGATGTAGATGAAGGACAGAGATGCAGAAGGGGGAAGGAAAGAAGGTTACCAGAGTGGAGATAGAAGATGTGTGAGTGAGTGTGTGTGGGAGCATGCGAGGGTATGTGTGTGTGAGAGAAAGAAAGAGAGGAAAGATGGATGGAGTTCACAAGAGAGAGATAGATGTAGATGAAGAACAGAGATGCAGAAGGGGGAAGGAAAGAAGGTTACCAGAGTGGAGATAGAAGATGTGTGAGTGAGTGTGTGTGGGAGCATGCGAGGGTATGTGTGTGTGAGAGAAAGAAAGAGAGGAAAGATGGATGGAGTTCACAAGAGAGAGACAGATGTAGATGAAGGACAGAGATGCAGAAGGGGGAAGGAGAGAAGGTTACCAGAGTGGAGATAGAAGATGTGTGAGTGAGTGTGTGTGTGTGTGTGTGAGCATGCGTGTGTGGGGGGAAGGAGAGAAGGTTACTAGAGTGGAGATAGAAGATGTGTGTGTGGGTGTGTGCGTGTGTGCGTGTGTACAAATCGGGCGGGAATAGAATCTAGAGAAGTAATAACTAAAAAAATGGTACTAAAAATGCAAAAGTTATTACTCCAGGTAATTTTAAAGGGAAACTCTTTGAGTGACTCCCGAACTTTAAACCTTACTTCTACTTACTTTTTCTTTGAACCTCTCGCTGGAATTCTTCAACATTTCAAACAACCATTTTATAACTGTAAAGATTGCTGTATATGATTTATGGTGGAAGGAATTAGGTATATTTTATGCATACATGCATAAGTGCCTACTTTACAAGTCTTTATGTAATGGTGTAAATTATTAATACAGCCAGTGTGAATATGCAGGTTGTTGTGACAAATAATGCCATAAAGCTTGTACGGGTTGAACTACATGTCGCCTATCAGACAAGAAGGGGGTAAAAAAAAGACAGTATCAAGAAGACACAATACATGTTCGCTTGTGATTATGACACTTTTACTGACAACTTAAAGTAAAGGTGTCATGTGCGAGTTTTTTAAATAGACATTTACGATATGCATATGATACATCGAAGTCCAAATATCAAAAAGTTTCAAGAATTCGATTAAAATTGGAAATGAAATCTCCGTTTTCATGCGAAAGGGACTAAATTGTCTTTTGCTTCTTCTTCATAAATCTATGTTTCCATACATTGGAAGTTCTTCTACGATTTTTAAGACTTTTAGGGAACAAAAATTTCGATTAAAAGGTTCTTGAGGATGCAATTTAATTTATATAAGTATATTGAATTGAGTTCGATGTTTCACATGAAAAGTCCTAATAACAAATGAATACAAGGTATAACGTAAACAGGATTGTACTTCTTTCTTCCCTGACGTAGTGACATGTAGAGAATTTGCCTGATAAAGCAACAACTTGCTATGAATTTTCATACAAAAGGGAGTAAATGAAAATAATAAGAATGAAAATCAAAAGCTTGTATAAAATTGACTAAATCTAGAGGAAATTTTTATTGTGATTTCTGGTACATTTTCTGATGACTCTAAAACATAGAACCTCGTGAATGGAATTTTTTAAATAAAAACTGCGTTTTCAAATAGACACACCAAATAGGCCTTGCTAGCTTCTTGAAGGAACATCACCTACCCTGGAAATCTGGAAGCGATGCTCTAATCTGAAGTTCTGGGATATCGCCCTCATTTGCCGCTAGAAAGGAAGTTTGCAATTGACTTGATTTGTGAAAAATGAGCAAAAGTGGGTTTAGTCCATTTCAAACTCTTTTTATATTTTGACTTCATAAATCTTGATGTACGATATGATTTGACAAACAAACATGTAGTGTTGTTACTGGATATGCTCTTCTGAGTTTTTGTTGTGTTAATATTTTATCTTGCAGATCGAATGGGTATTTGGAATGGAAAGATCTTTTTGAAGAAATAATAATAGTAATAAACAATAATAGGCATTGATATAGCACCATCTGTCTAGAAATAATCTATTCCGAGGCGCATTGTTTATTATTATTATTATAATCACCGGCTTTAGTTCGAACTTCCTTTCAGCGCTCAGTGCAATCAAGGAATTAATCCTTCCGGGTACTCATTCATCTCACCCGGGCTGAGTGCAGCACAATGTGGATAGATTTCTTGCTGCAGTAAATTACGCCATGGGTGGGATTCGAACCCACAACCCTCTGTTTCAAAGACAGAAAACTAATCTACAATAATAGCGTCAGTTGATTCATACTGATCGATTTAATCGGTCGGATACAAGTTCACCAACTGATTATTTAGACCGGTTCCATGACATTTACTCCGACGACAATTGCTCCGCTGTGAATAATACATACACTAATGGTATTGCCAACTTCAACCCTGTATTTAACACTGTACTCTATCATAAACCATAGTCTAAACCTAACATAAACCCATTGGAACACTAACCCTAAGACAAAATAAATCCAAGAGAAGAGCAATCGGAATCAGGTGTAATTGAAAGTCAAAGTAATACTTACATCTGGGGCCTGTTGCAGAAAGAGTTGCGTTTAAACGCAAGCCAAAAAATCAATCGCAAGTCCCAAATGCGCGCTGTTGAGTGGTTGAAAATCAAGTTGCGCATGATTTTTAGAGTTGCGATTGATAGCAACTTTTTTCTGCAACGGACCCGAGTACATATAAGATTCATGTGATTTATATCTATACAAATAAAATAGGGTCACGGCAAATCACACAATGTAATTGGGTCTTTAAAATCTGTTTAAAGGAAGTTCTTTATAATCGTTATCACTATACTGTCGTCCGGCCTTCATCTGAAAATAAACACATAAAAACGTTAATGATAATATAATGTATATATCATCACCAACATGTCTAAGCTTTTCAACATGAAAATATACTTCAGACTTAAAAGAAATCATATACACTTTCAAAAAGTCCATTTATGTCGATATTCATTAAATTTCCTGACGAATTTAAACAAAGAGATAATCAGCATTTTCAGTGCTAAAAGGGATGTTTCGGGGTAAAGATATTTATATCTCATTATAGTCTTATAAAATTCACAGAGCAAAATGCTGAAAATATGATCAATATCGGATAGCAAATGTTATTGAATTTTAAAGATTTGCATTAATACGGTGAAAAAGTTCTAGCCATGTCCTCATGACTATTCATTAGGTGGGCTGATGATGTCATATTCCTACATGTTCTTTTGTATTTCAATATATTAAATTAGGTTTATTCACAATTGTTCTACCAAAAATAAAAGAATCTGGTTGACGAGTGATTAAGTCCATAGTTATCTATTGCTGCAACTTATTTAATCATAATGGAGACACATCATTTATACATTTGTGAAATAAATGAAATAATTCTGATTTAATGTAATAACATAAGAAAAATGAAAGTGTGGATAAAACAGCCCACCTAATGAATATTCATAAAGACATGCCTAGAACTGTTTCACCGGAATAACGCAAATCATTAAAATTAAATAACATTGATATTTGTTATCCGATTTGATCAAATTTTCATCATTTTCTTCTTTGAACTTTACTCCATTTATTTAGACAGTTTTATAAATATTTTCAGCCCGGTGCATCTCTTTAAAACGACATTCAAAAAGCCATTCCCATGTAGATTCAGAATATATATGTATGACTAACCAATTATTTTCTTTTTCAGTTTGCTTCCCAGGGCCATGGTCTATAAAACTCTATTTAAAGGTTATTTGATATCTGATGTATCTTTTTTGTTGAGCTCTAAGCATTTCTTTGAGTTTCTTATAATCGTCTTCAGTATACTGACGTCCGGCCTTCATCTTTAAAAAAAATATTCAAAAAGTTTACGATTACATTAGGTATCATCACCAACATTTCCACGTTGTTCAAAATTAAAATAAACATAACACTGCAAATTCAATACTTTTACAAATTTATGAGCATTGTCAAAAAAATCCATTTATGTCTAAATTAATTACGGTATTACGGTCGTTTTGACGTATATTCAGAAACTATGTGTGACTAGTCCATTACCTGTTTTTTTTCATTTTCTCAAATAGGTATATAGAAATCTGGCGTAGGCGAAACATGTAAACATTTTTTGATCAGTGCTTAACTATGTTTCGATGAATTATCCATTTATCAGTGGTATGTGAGTTCAGGGGTGTGCCACCTCTGTATGGGGAGGGGGTGGAATTCGACTTAATTTTGACGTAATTGTGTCAAATGAATTAAAAATAGTAACAATCCAGATATTTTTTTTCAAAATCTCCTTTGTTCTTCTATTTTGTCCTCTTTTACTACTTGAACAAATACCCGCGTGCGAAAGAAATATTCACATCGTCCTTATTTCTTATATGTTAAAATCATAACAGTATTGAGCTGTCACCAACAGTCATGCGCCTGGAGATAGGGGATGCAACGACCCTCTTTATTGGATAGTGTGTTAAATTACCATTTCAAATAGGAGAAACCCCCCACCCCACCACCTCCAGCACCAATCGCTGCCCATGCTCACAGTTATCTCAATATCGAAACTCACATAATTATGTTGACAAACTGAAAACAATTAAACCGACGACCGAAAACAAATTGTAATAGGCCTATGTGCTGTTTGTAGTATATGTGTGTGACCCAATTGAGAAAGAGGTGAATTATCGTTCTTACCTTTTTGACTGCACCAAACTGACGATATATAAGATCTAACGCAGAGGGCGCTGTTTCTCTGACCTTTTGCTCCTCTTTAGTTATCTCGTAGTACGTCTTGGGTGATGTAAAACTTTTTTGTTTGATAGAAGGAAGCTTAGTGAGTTCCGATGATCTGCAAGAAATTAATAGCATCAAAATCAGTACCAGACTCGGAGTGCATTATATGAAAGCAATTGAATTATTTTTTTAAATACAAACCAATTTGAATAGAAAAAGGATCAAGGAAAGGTAGATCTACCAAAATACGCAATCGAAGATGCCGCAAAAGAGGGAAAAAAGATTACAATAAATTAAAGAATATAAGATAACGGCAAAGAAGAAACAAACACTTAACGAGGTTATAAAGTGTGAGACGTTGCAATTCAAGAGGCGAAAGACAAGAAGGTCCATTTTTATACATCTTGACTACTTAGGATTGCCGCACACAGAATATAATCTGACCTTTATATAAAATAAAATAATATGTTAATCAGACAGCTGATAGACTTCCATAAAATGCTGGATAGCGTTCCCGCCGCAAACATTTGTTTCATACTTTTAAGGTCAAGTCCACCTCAGAAAAATGTTGATTTGAATCAATAGAGAAACATCAGACAAGCACAATGCTGAAAATCTCATCAAAATCGGATGTAAAATGAGAAAGTTATGACATTTCAAAGTTTCGCTTATTTTCAACAAAATAGTTATATGAACGAGCCATTTACATCCATTTGAAAGAGTTGATGATGTCACTCACTCACTATTTCTTTTGTTATTTATTGTTTGAATTATACAATATTTCAATTTTTACGAATTTGCCTGAAGCACAAATTGTTAAAATAATGGAATTCCACGTGTTTAGGGAGGAATGAAACTTCAGTTAACACGACGATGACGAGAAAATCAAAATATTTCATATTTCATATAATAAAATACAAAAGAAATAGTGAGTGAGTGATGTCATCAACTCTCTCATTTGGATGTAAACTGGCTCGTTCATACAACTGTTTTGTTGAAAATAAGCGAAATTTTAAAATGCCATAACTTTCTTATTTTACATCAGAGTTTGATGAAATTTTCAGTGCTGTGCTTGTTGAATTTTCCTCTTTTTATTCAAATCAAGTTTTTGTTGGGGTGGACTTGTCCTTTAAAATGAAGGAATCTATCAACTGTATTTATACCTCAGCTCCGTATCACCTTCATTCTTTGATCGTTGTCTTCCTTGTCCTCTAGCTGTCTTTGTTGTTGATTCATAATATCGCTTCTGTCGTTCCTTTGAACTCCTCCGTTGACTTGAAGAGTACTGAATGCCTCTCTACCGATACCTTCTCGTTGTTCATCTAAAAATCGTGGCAGCTTTGAATTAATAGGCCTTAGTCGAGATACTACACCTGCTGGGTGACTACTTTTATATCTCTTGGCATCCGCAATGACCTGAAAAAAAATATTCATGTCAAAACTTATAATGAGGGGAAAAAATCAGGAACTTCTTTTAAATGGGGTTATTTCAGCCACCTTGAGTGAAAATAGAAAAGCGGTATGAAGAAGCCTAGAACGTATATAGGCCTACGGAGAATTCATTTGATAAAAAATGACATCATCTGTGGGTTGTCTTACCACCCTTTAAAATATTCGGGCGCCGCCCTTAGAAACAATTGCAAAAGGAATGTTTACATCTTGACAAAATACAGTTTGAAACAGTTTGGAAACAAGTTGATCAATCTGAAAAAATGGCTTTGAACGTACACCATCATCATTCTAAACAATATTAAAATCGCCTTATAAAAGGCAAACCTGCCTGGTAGACGATATTGAATGCAAACCCTATCACGTTACTAAAACATACGAATAATACCTATTGACCCAAGTTGACATTTTCTCACCAACGTAATGTTCTTCATATATGGTCATCAAAATATATTAAGAATTAAACATACAGACAAATTATTTAAAGTTACTGTGGGTTAACATTGTGGCATAACATGATTTATTTCTTTACCTTAACAAGAAACTTTTTGATTTCGCTGCTCATGAAATTACGCGACCAAGATGGCCGAACCAAAATACAAGGTCTTAAAAATGTATAGTGAAAATACGAATGAGCAAAGTGTTTCTAATTATCATATTCATAATGTTGAATACAATCAATGACGTAATGAACAAAAAGAACTGAGGGCAAACTTTAATGATAACAATAGTAATAATAACAATAATAACAATAAAGTTTGGATATTCAGCATTTTCATGAATAACTACAGAGCATTTTTACGAATATTAATATCTCACCTATGATAGCCCGTTGACCGATCAGACAGATCTCAACCATAGAATCAAACTTGAATGCTTTATTATCCTTTCTGAAATAAAATGAATCATACAAAAGGACAACGATTCTATTTGATTTCATCTTTTACGTTTGTGCTTATCATACATAATATGTGAAAATGGCAAACATCCACTTATCATCATGGAAAAGAAAAAAATGTAATATAAAGCTATATTGCATTTATTCAACTGAATTTCAATAAAACACAATCAATGTTCGTTTCAATTTTTACGTTGCAGTATGAATAAGAACCAGATCCGTAGATCTCGTTCAAACAGCTGAAATTGTGACCAAGTTAAATAGAATCGCATCCTTGATATTCGACATAGAGTTCTCAGTAAAAAAAGTCCAAAAAGAAGCATACTTCAAGGAAGGATAAAAAGAGAAATGGAAAGAAAAAAGAGGATAGATAAATTTTAGTTTCATAGATGAAAAGATTTATAAAATCAATGCTCCTCACCTACTCGTGTCTGGTTTCGTGTGACATCTGGACGACTGTTTAACTGCGCATGCTTAGTTTCGCTTTTCATCTTTTTATCAACAGTGATCAATGAAAGAATGAAATTAACCTTCTTAATGACTTCATCTTGTTGGGCGATTTGGATGCCATAGCGATATATTGCCATGTAATTCTTGTAATTGGTTTCCACTTCCTAATTGTTTAAATCAAGGTTATCAATTTACATAATCATCAATCATTAACCTACAATGGCCAATGAAATCAGTGTTTAATGTGATAACATGCATATCGTTCAGTACATCACATTCACCTAGAACCAATTTAGAATCTGTTCTCAGGACATGTAGGACAAACATTATTTTGACAGGCGGGGATTGCTCATTGTGTAGAGAAAAAACAAAACCGAATTAATGTAGTCCTGCATGTGATAGAATATCCAAACTGAAATCAAAAGTTAACACATGAAAAGAATACCTTAGGTAAATAAAACAGAATTAAAAAAATAATGAATGAATAAATAAATAGATAAATCAATAAACCAATCAATTACCACATACGTCAGGAAAGAAATAGAGTTCCCGATTCGAGTAATGAAAACAGAAGGAAGATTTACAAATTAAAGAGAGATGATAGAACCGCGAATGAGAATTGGACTAAGAGAGAAATATACAATTATGTTATTTTATAAGAGAGAAAGAAAAAAAAACATTTTAAGAGAGGGAAAAAAGAGAGATGGAAAGAAAAAGGTGACGGATAGGGGCCGCGGAACCGGGGGGGGGGGGGGGGGGCTGAGGGGTTTCAGCCCCCCCCCCATTTTTTTTTTCCAAAACCGTGTACAAAAACGCAAAAATGACCATACGATTGTGATTTTTCCCATGGCCAACCCCCCCCCCCTTGAAATCCGTTCCGCGGCCCCTGACGGATAGATGCTAGTTTCATAGATGAAAACATTTGTAAAATTTAATAGAAAATACATACTCCTCACCTATTGGTGTGTGGTTTCGTGACAACTGGACGACTCCCTAACTGAGCATGCTCAGTTTCGTTACCTTATTGGGCGATGTGGTTACCATAGCGATATATCTTTCTTGATATCCCCATTGACATGTAATTCTTGTATTTTGGTTTCCACTTCCTAATTGTTTAAATCAAGGTTATCAAATTGGTGTAATCTTTCATTTATCAATTTCCAAATCCCTTTAGCATGTTGTCTGTATGTTGCAACTATAGTTTGATTTGAACAACCAAATTCAATTGATCTGTCCCGTCTTATAAAGATTAGTGTAGATTTACATGATTTATGTGAACAGATCGAAGATTTAAATCAATCGAAATTTAAGTTTGATCTAATTTCATAATAACCCTTTGTAAACTCTAAACAAATTAAATAAAACAATTCTTGCCCCACCCCAACCTTAGTTTGTTGTTATAATTGTAATATTCGTAATAATCACGTATGCCTGTAATTTCAAAGTATATATCGTATATAAAGTAAAATTGAAATACCAATGTTAGATTAGTTTACAAAGACATCTTTTAAATGGATAGATATATCGGAATTATGAATTAACTCGAAAATGCCTTACACAATTTATGACAACATCACCACCTCAATTTCTTAACTACTCAAACCTCACCAGGGAACCGTTTCATAAAGCTGTTCGTAAGTTAAGAGCGATTTTAAGAAGGACTGGTGAACCTTTCTTATGCGCTAAACCATCGCCAATTCAATATACTATTTACCAAACGAAAGGATCACCACTCGTTCTTAAAGTCGCTCTTAATAACTTACGAACAGCTTTATGAAGCTGGTGGGTACACCCATCGGTTACACTTCGTAATTCCGAAGGTTCTTTATTCCAAAGGTTCGTAATTCCGAAACAAGTGAATTGCCTATACCTCGATGTTCGCTAATCCGAACATTTGCAGCGTTATTCCGGAGGTTCGATAATCCGAAAACGAAATAAGGTTCGTTGTTCCGAAGGTTCGTTAATCCAAAAACGAAATAAGGTTCGTTGTTCCGAAGGTTCGTTAATTCGAAAACGAAATAAGGTTCGCTTTTCCAAACGTTTGTTAATTCGAAAACGAAATAAGGTCAGTTCTTCCGAAGGTTCGTTAATTCGAAAACAAAATAAGGTTCGTTAATCATTTCGTTTTCGGACTAACGAACGTTCGGAATTACGAACCTTCGGAATAACGAAGTTTCAGAATAACGAAGCTTCGGATTAACGAACCTTTGGAATTACGAACCTCATTTCGTTTTCGGACTAACGAACCTTCGGAATAACGAAGCTTCAGAATAACGAAGCTTCGGAATAACGAAGCTTCGGAATAACGAACCTTCGGAATAACGAACCTTCGGAATAACGAACCTTCGGAATATCCGAACCTTCGGAATATCCGAACCTTCGGAATTACAAATGTATGCCACCCCCATCAGGTACTAACCCGTGATTCAACATTATAAGTTAAGTAGTGTAGTATTGTAACAAAGGCCCACTTAAATGATAACACACATATTTGAAAATAATATTAATGGATAATCTATTTTATTTATCAATACAAATAATCTCACAATGTCAATTTAAAGACTATTTATTCATCAAACCTGAATGCTTTATTATCCTTTCTGAAAATGAATCATACAAAAGGACAACGATTCCATTTCATTTCATCTTTCACGTTTGTGCTAATCATAACGTGTTAGAAATTTATTTCCCGTCACAGGAAACCTTAAAATAATTCTATTATTTATATTTTCATGCTGTAAAAAATGATAAAGTGACAAAGAAATGTATATATTGCACGTATATGTTAATTTATTAGATCAATACGCACATAATGCCAAAAACGACGTTTTCATTGGTTAACGAGGGAATCTAATGTGAATATGTGAATAACAATTTCGTCATAGAAAACGTTTATTATGATTTGGAGATCCTGGATATACATTCATAAATGGGTCTATATTAAACTAATGATGATTGCATTATTCAAAAACGAAATATGGATAATTGATTTATGTTTTTGTAGAGTAACCCCCGCAGGAACTTGGCAAAGCAGATTTTCTGCTCCATCAACGGCATAATCATAACCAATTACATATTACGAAACACGTCTAGGTTGATCAGTCATTGTGGCTTGTTGTTATAGACGTCATCAATTACTCCTGGGCCTTTTTTCGCTTAAAGTGGAGATAATGACAGAGCTGGGATTTGAACTCGTAACCTTTCAGTCATGAGTCCAATGCTCTAACCGCTAGACTACACGGTCCTGTCACTGAACCCCATGCATCATGTATTTTTCAGTCTCTCTGTTGGGAAATTAGTAGCGCATTAGATATAAACTGTAATCTAATTAGATGGTCAATGCTTACTAGGCTAATGAAAACAATACCCTAGGTTGCCAAGCTGACAAACGACCTAAATTTGAATCAAAGCCCATCTAGAACACAAATCAACAACAACAACAACAACAACAAAACTCTTGTACTTACATATTTCTAGGACATGTTACATGGCCTATGAGTCTACACTGTTAAAAAAACCCTGATTTTACAGAAAAAGAAGACTTTGCAGAAAGCAATAACAGAATCATTCTGTAAATTCATAAAACAGGAATTTTTCTGCAATTTAACAGAACGTGTCTGTTTAAAAGGGGGAAAATGGTCTTTTTTAAGGTTCACTACACCAAATACCAATTTTCTGTAAGATTACGCAACCGGTAAGATTACAGGTGTTCTCGAAACTCTGCTGCAGGAACTTATTTTATTTTAACATGTTTTAAGGATAAATTATCTAACAGTGCACTTGGTTGAATAAAATTTTCCAAAACCTGATGTGAAGATAATTTGTCCACTCTTTCCGCCTTCAGGAAGGTTGTTCCACACTATGGGAGGACCTACCTGAGAACAATAAAACATTGGCTTGGATACCATAGTCATATCTCCCAGTACAGGCGGACTCTATGAATAGAATTATGTCCGGCTTTAGATTTAATCGGCATCGATTTAGACTCAAGTTTTGAAGCCATCTTGGACTTTTAGAATATTTTTTAAACATTCATCTCTTCATTTTATTCATTCATGGTTGAATGAAAAATTATCTGAGGAAATTTAACAATGATAGATCATTTTTATGTTATATCTGCGTGACATCTATAATTTTTGATCCGGGAATTGTATTTTGTTTGTTTGTCTAGCGCTTTTTTTTTACACGACTTCGCTTTCGGATGATCTGTGCATTCTTTAAATCATGAACTCTTTATGAAAATATAACATTGATATCTCTGATAATGTATATAGATTAAATTACGCATAAATAGATTACGTGGTTTGCCAAAACTTATATCAGCACAAGCCAAAGAGACCATGACTGCCGGGAGAACTCTTAACGGTGTATTGGTACCTTTATCGAGCCTCCAAGAATATTTCAATGAATATCCAACTGTTTCGATTTCAATTATGATGTTAGTGTTAGCTAAGTTATTGATTTTGTTTTCTTAGTCCAGACAGATTTTTTAATTGACAATCAAGCTTTATTCATTATGATTCAAACGTTTGCATGCAAGCCTATTTGTGTTTACTAAATTCCCAACAGAATAATGATCGAAGGAAAATACTAGTTACTATATTACATATATTTAGCTTTCAGTGTATATAGTGTGGTCTACGTGCATTTTCTAGCAGAGATACATTGTTTGAAGAAAATTATTTATGGAACTCAAGATAATATGATGTACAATGTACACAGTGACCCCTTTGTTATGAACTCGTAATTTTATCAAATAATTATCATATTTATCATCCATGCCGCCGGCTTGAAGTTCATTAACTAATCAAAATCTACACGGAATGGACTAATATATCACTAATATTTACAAACGTTATCGGAGAAATCAAATCCATTTGATTTAAAACGAGTTCGATATTAAATAATACACACAAACACAAAGGTAAGTCGTTTATATAGCATCGATTGACTTCATAAGTCCATGTAGGTAACATATTACAAATGACTACATGATAGTATACCTGTAATTCCATCGGAATTCAGCATTTTGTTTTTCGGTTTATTTTTTATTCATGCTCATTTATTTCCCTAGTATAAATGAGCGCTTCCACGGGGTGTGGGTGCCAAACGCTTCCTTTGAAAGTTCGAGTGATCCAAAAAGAAAATTAAAAGGGGAAAATGAAATGGATCATTAAAGGAAGAAAACATCATTAGCATGGTTTAAAGGTGATTAAGAGGCCCTTAAGTTATAATAAAAATATTTTTCATCAGATAATCTTCTTTGATCGCTTTTTCTTAATATAGATTTCATGTCCCATAGACTTTATAAACAAAGTGTGAAAATCATCGATTTTCGACATATCATTGTCGGGGGATGGGGTCCATTAAGATTCCATCATTTCCGGGTCAAAGCACAACCTCGACGACACCTAAATTATGTGACTTCTTGAAAATTGTTTGATCGTGACATCTCTTGTCTCTAGGGATTCTTAATGGGGTGTCTTTAATCAAGCCAGGAAACGCCCCTTCAGTTTTAGAAATTTGGTCCGCACTGTGCATTGTAGCGAGGTGTGATCGTGTCAAAAGTTTCAGTTTTGGACGATACCTTTATATGCGTTGTTAAAAAATGTTATTTCCTTAAGATAAAAAATTCAAAGAAACAACTCGACGACCGATTCTTGTTCAGACATCATTATAGAAGGTGACGTCATAACATACCAGTTGGAATCAATGAAATTC
Source organism: Lytechinus variegatus (assembly GCF_018143015.1). Lineage (NCBI taxonomy): Eukaryota > Metazoa > Echinodermata > Echinoidea > Temnopleuroida > Toxopneustidae > Lytechinus > Lytechinus variegatus. The sequence continues at coordinate 44,261,323 of NC_054745.1, forward strand.
AGTAAGTAGCCAACATCAAAGATATAGCAATGTGATCACCGTATTAACTCCATTAAGTATCAATTCGCTGAATCTAAGTTTCCAATTCGATGACAACATTGGTTGCCTAAAAGTCTGTTTTAATTTCAGGCAATCCTGTGATTTCGTCACATTGGCTTAAAGGATATTATAAAACACAATGTTTGAAAGGTACAAAGTAAACTCTAATAATACAAGTTTAATTTTTCGAGTTATTGTAAATATCAATTAAAGGTGTGTAATCCTTACATCAAGTTCGATACGAGAAAAATAGTTGAAATTAATAGAACAAAGTAATCAACGTTAATATTGATATTCGTTGCAAAATAATAGGACTAATAGATCAGTGAAAAATAAAGTGACAATATTATGTGTCTGCCACCCCTATTTGCCATGCTACATAACTTCTACATGTATATGAAATTTGTTTCATTACGTATGAAAAACAGGGGCGTAGATAGCGGGGGATGGGGGGATGCATCCCCCCCCCAGAATTTTAGGTGGGAGGATGGTGTGTACAATCATCCCCCCAGGTTTCTGTGGGGGAAGAAGCAAAACTATACAGTAATAAAGCAATGAATGCTAGTTAAAATCAATCAATAATAATAGCAGTAATAATCATAACGTACAGCAATGACAAACATGATCAAAATTGGACTTTTATTCAGAGTCAATCATCTTATATGCATTTACAACTTGCAAGTTTTAAGTAATAACAACTGTCTTGCGTCGTCATATACATTTAAGGATCGTTATTCAGAGTTTCACCAAGTACATTTCCTTATAATAATTATGTATTTGCAAAGGAGATAAGTTCAAAATATTTCATTACAGATTTAAGAAAGTGTCGCTTAATCACTCCCTTTCAGAGCAATTGCTTTCATAACACATTAACACTGTTCAAAGGAATTAATAAGAAATTACCTATACACATACACTGACCCCTTCCCCTGCTGGCCATGTCCTCAACCCCTACTTTGCAAAGGAAAGGTGAAAATTTTCAGTCTCTAAGGAGCGAATTAGTAAATGAATGATTTTGGAATGAAAGTGCAAATTTTGGATGGCCTCAGTGATATCCGAGTTTTTTTTCACTCAATATTCACTCTTTCATATATTCACTCCTTAAAGAGTGAACTATTTCACTAATTTTTTCAGAGTACTTTGCGCTTTTCAAAGAAGGTAGAATCATCCAATATATATAGACATGCCTTAATTCACGAAGGCAGATTGAATCAATCCATGGATAAGATTAATTTATGGTCTAAGATCACAGAACAAGCCTAACTCGACCCTCAGCGTGTTCATTGTCGGACCTTTGACAAAAAACATAATCATCTCGCGCATTTACGCGATAAAATTATCTATATAGTTTACTTCCGACAACCCGGTGAGGTTTATTTCATTTCCATACTTAATTCAATCAAGCCTTTGTAATCATAGTAATTTTAAACAGAGTGTGCTTATCATTTTAGTGTCCGCATATCTGCACGTGGATAAGAAATATAATGTTGAGCTTTTTTTTATTTTACCCCTATTACTATCATTGTAATTGATATTTTTTTAGTTATTTGGCTGTTTATTTGTTTATTCCTTTAGTTGTTGATTCATTCGTTTGATCATTAACAATATCGCTACTTTTAAAAGAGTATACTACTATACTAGTAAAATAAGGAATACTAGTTATTCTAGATCATATTTAGCAGGACTGTCATGACCAAGATGATAACTAGACATCCGACAAATGACATTTCTCTTATGATCATCTTTACTCATTGTCATTAATCAAACAAAAGATTACTGCCATGAAAAATGTGCAAGGAAGTTTGTTTATTACTGGATGTCCTGTTTATTGCTGAAAGCAAAGTGATTAAAAGACACACGAGATAATCATGAGGCAGATCGTGTTATTTTGTTATCTTTAACTCGTCTGCTTTGGCCCATGATATTTTGTTTTTATCGAGTACGTTATCTCCTTCATTCTTTATATTTATATATAAATTATATATATATATACATATATATATATATGTATAAATATATATAATATATATTTATATATATATAATATATATATATATATATATATATATATATATATATATATATATATATATATATATACTTTCTCACATACGTGTACTGTATCGAAGCAATAGCTTTGATCCAGCTGAGGCATGACGGCTTGTCATTGTTCAAAACCCACCTTCACCCGACAAAGGTAATTGGTATAGTGTCGAAAATCTGTCTTTCTGACGGTCAATCGGATCTCGGTCGGCCTAGCCACTAGCCCGTCTCTGTGGTCTAGTGGTTAAGGCACCGGCGTTCAAAGCTGGAGGCCCGGGTTCGATTCCCGGCAGAGACATTTTTTCGGCATAACCAATTTTTCCAAAGGGTAGATAGCTCTGGGGAACCTTGATTTAAGCTACGTCTACCATTGTTCTCTTCATCCATTTCTTTACAATATTTAAATAAAAGAGTTGCCAAAGCTGTTGTACATGTATAGCTTCACACATTTATATATATATATATATATATATATATATATGACCCAGCTAGGGATCATCCCCCCAGGTCTAAGGACCTGTCTACGCCACTGATGAAAAAATACATTTTACCTTAGCATTCGATATATCACCGGGAATAATATTAATGATCTTAAACCATTTCAAAGTGGGGTTCTAATGAATTGTTTTATGACATTGCATACAGACAGTTGCTCGAATATGATTACACTAAAAAAAGTAGTTCCAATGATTGTTATGTCTCATTTATTTCAGTCATTATTCCAGTCATTCTTTTGAAGGACTTTATCGAACACTTTGTGAAGACATTGATATCAAAAAGTGTAAACTTTTGATCGATACGCACTGTATAAGTGAGAGAATAAAGCATCTGTTGGGACGGATCTGGGTATTTTGGTGAATTTGGTGGAGAAAATGTTATGTTTCTTTTTTAAAAAACAAAGACAAATCAAACACACCAATCAATCAAACTAGGAAAAAGGGGAAAAAACTAAACAAGCAACAACAAGCACGGCGACTGAAACAATCCAACTTTAGCTATACGTGATCATTCAAGAAAAATAAGCACTTGACAAAATAATTACGGTTCGATGACTTCAATTTATAATTAAAATGATTCGAATGCTTTCTTTGACAAATTTACAGAGTGTTTACAACTCAAAGAAATGCCTGTATGATTTATCCAATAAATTGAAGACAGTACAAGTTATGTCGAATATTCAAAGAAATATATAGGAGCTCTATCAGTTTATAACAGAGTAATTGATTAATAAAATAGGATATAAACTCCAAAATAGGCCAAAGCGTTGAGAAGTTGACTTGTCTACAAAAGTTGGTGTCTACTTGGCGAATTGAGTTGTTCGACCTGAACTTGGAATGATGAAATACGTAGCTAGGCCTGCCGTTTACATCGGAGAGTGGAAACGAGATGAATCGTCGATATCAGGACAAAACTCGTCAATGGTGAGGGTCTCAGTGGAACCTGACAATTATAAAAATAAAACAAACACTGTCCTTATACACTTATCGTCGTCGAATAATGATAAACGACCTTACAACGTGTAACAATATATGATTTAACATCTCGTAGTGATGACAATGAGAATCGTCTATTTAGCAGCAATTCTCAATAAAAATACAAGTACATCATGTAAAACCAGGCTATAGGCTTTAAGAAATTCGACGAGAATTACTTTCATAATGTCAAGGTTAAACTAGATTTTAATTCTTCATGAGGACGAATTAGGTGGTCTGTCATGAATTTTCATTCAGTGTCGGCTAATGTTGTATGAAATGAATTACTTAGATATGATTGATAATTTTGATCATAGACATCATAGGACTAAATTTGGACTATTGCTAAATGTAATTATTAATGTGGTGATGACAATCGTGATGATTATAATGATGGTGGTGATAATACAATACGGTAAATATAAAATGAAGTTTGGAGCACGTAAAACGCCTTAAAAACTCCTCCAAATTTTCAGACGATTTTTTTACCAAAATTGACATTCTAAAATTGCGCATTGAAAGGCGCCTTAATTTTCACAGCAGCTAAATTTTAATCGACAGTTTTAAGTTTTTTGTGCAAATCTTTTTAAAAATCCTTTGTACTGTTCGCACTTTTTTTCAAGATTTCAGGCAAGAATTTTCACAATTTCAGTTGGTATAAATTTCACAGAATACATGAACATTCATAGGTGATACTTTCTTCAAACTAAAATATGTTTAATACTTTTGTTCAAAATTTCTGCTAAGTTTCAATAATTTTAATTAGAAATTTCTGAATCACAATGCTTCAGTTTCACAGCAATCACTTAAAAACTGATCAGTGATGTTTTCTATAAAAGAATGACGTAGAATTTTGCTGTAAAAGTTTGCACAATTTCTGCTAATTTCTAAACATTTCACATTTTTTCCGTCAAGAATTTTCAATATCCATTGATTAATTTAGTATGACTGAAATTTACTTGAAAATTCTTTCGTGATGATTTTTAGTGAAAAAAAATAAGGTAAAAGATTTAAAATACAAGCAATTTTCCCGCAAATTTAGGGAAAATGTGTAATTAACTAAATTGCACATTTTTTAAAATTTCATATAAGGTACCTGCAAATTTCTTATACATTATATTCAATAAAAATAACCACAACAAAAAAATTCGGGAATTTCCACAAAATGTCTGGAAGGAAATTTTTTTCACCAAATAGCGTTTCAATATTGTAGCGTTTACTAAGAAAATACATAAATGATCTTTTACAATGTTAAAATTACCTTTTTAAAAGTTCTGGAAAAACTACGAAAAATGTTGTATATGTAAAAGCGCAAAACCAGTGGGCTTGAAATTTACAGGAAGACTGTAAAGTTGATTAATAAAACATTTTCTTTAAAAAATTCGCAAAAATTAGGCCAACAAAAAAAATTGCAAGAAATTAAACAGGTCACAACACATTGATGCTGTGGTCAAAAGTGAAAATTATTCACACGTTATTTGTAGAGAATCGTTTCGACTACATCATATCAAAATTTGAGAGAAAAATGACCACTAATAAAAAAGATACGGTCCAAAATGCATAAATACGTTGACGCATATTGCGAAAATGTGTAATTTTTGTTTTTAACGTAATTTTGTGGTATTAGCACAATTTCCAGATGAGATATTGATTATATCCAAGAGTGAGAAAAAATTGGGGGTCAACGGACTCCTTGAAGAGCTACAGCGAATTTTATAAAGGCATATTTTTGCCCACTTATGACTTATTTTGCGAGTTTGCACGCGCGTGTAATGCACATTTGAATGGACGCGCATTTGCGTATTATTGGTCGTAATAGGCTGAATGAGGTATCAAATTAATCAGAAGATAATGAACAATGGACAGACATAAAATAAATGACGACTCGAACAGGCATACCGATGGTAGGAGCAAAAACGCGCACGCATACCTGTGCGCGCGCAAATTTTTGACATGCTCAAAATGGCCTGAAACGTACCCAAATTTGACCACGATTGATTTGGGGAATTTTAAAATTTTGACGCGCGCGTACGTGCGCGTCGTGACCTTTGCATGACCTCTGTTGACATGTCCTGATGACATGTCATCTGAACTTGATATGATGCAAATGTGAATGATTTATGATGATTAGTTGCGATGATATGATCAATAATTTAATTTTACAAAATGGCGCCTAGATGACGTCATCACGATTTGATGACCTTGAAAAGTTTCGTTTCGCGATTCCACAATAATATCCATACATGACATGAAAATCAAGAAATTTGACAGGCCCGATTTTGAGATAACCTGGGAACAAAATTTGGCAATAAAAATAAATAAAACTAGAATTTAATTCGTCATGCGGACGAATTAGGTGGTCTGTCATGATTTGTCATTCAATTTGGGCTGATGTATGAAATAAATCATTTAGATATCATTGACAATCTTGATCGTAGACATCCTAAGAATAAGTTTTGACCATTACTAAATGTGATTATTGATGTGGTGATGACAATCGTCATACATACATCTTCAAACAGATACATACAAGATAGATGATTATACCTCACGGATCAACACGGCAATGCCGGCATGATCCGGGGAGGTCCGGGATAGTTTTGCCCCAGATGACTGTGAACACGGCATCAACACGGCAGCTTCACACGGATCTACACGGATCATGCCGGCAGAGCACGTCGTCAACACGGACCAATACGTCAGCAACACGGACCTACACGTCAGCTACACGGACCACCACGTCAGCAACACGGACCTACACGTCAGCAATATCCCGGCATCTGATCAAAAAATGGAGGGCACATTTCCAATAGCCCAGAATCTCAGCTACAACATACTAAAAGCTCAGGGAAAACTGACAAGAAATAATGGAGATATGGCTCACGAAATAGAGGAATGTCGAATCTAGTTTTGAGAAAAAGTCATGTCCCATAGAGATTACACGCAAAACACATGTGATATGAAAAAAGCAATTATAATCTGTTTTATCTTGCTAAATTTCAACTTTTATACCTTTTAATTATCATAAAGGATCATGTAAGAAGTGGCAAAAAGAAAAAAAAGTGAAAAAAAAATCATCTTGTTCACCCCAGGACTCGAACCCGCGCCCTTTAGAAAGCAGTCAAAGCCACGATATTCCCCATAGAGAATACACGTAAGCAATTTTGAGAATTACAAGTCCAATTTTGCAAGTGAAATACGGGCATGATCCCGGCATCTGATCAAAAAATGAAGGGCACACTTGCGAAAGCTTAGAATCTCAGCTACAACATACTAAAAGCTTAAGGAAAATTGACAAGAAAAAATGGAGATATGGCTTACGAAATAGCGGAATGTCGAATCTAGTTTTGAGAAAAAGTCATGTCCCATAGAGATTACACGCAAAATGAGGAAAAATGACATGCCTCTTTTCATCGCTGTTTTACGCAATGATGCGTTTCTCAAAACGAATATTTATGTTAATTAAGGAGAAAGAGTACATTCTAACCTACAACATATCGAAATCTGGGCGAAAAACGATCTATATTCGAAAAAGTTACAACAAATTTTGCATAAATTTGATGACGTCATTTTTGAAAAAATGAAATTTTTAGTTTAGGCGCCATTTTGATGACGTCACGATATAATTTAGGGACATTGATGACATGAAATCAAATTTACAACTCATACTCTATCGATATATGAAAAAAAAATTGGGGGTCAATGGACTATTTAAAGAGCTACAGTGAATTTTCAATAGGCATGTTTTTGCCCATATATGGCCTATAGTGAGAGCTCGCGCGCACACGTGCTGCAAACTTTAACGGGTGTTAATTTCGTTATTAGTGGTCGTAGAAGGTTGATCAAGGTATCAAATTGTTCAGAATTTTATTATCAATGCAAAGATGTAAAAAAACGGTGTTTCTGCGTTGCGTTAAGGCGTTACCCGAGGAAGCGCGCGCGCATCCGTGCGCGCGCGCAAAATTTTGAAATGCTTAGAATGACCTGAAACGTACTCTCGTTTGGTAAAGAAGTGATTTTGAGCATTTTTAAATTTTGACGCGCGCGTACGCGCGCGTCGTGACCTTCAGGTGACCTTTGATGACATGACCTGATGATCCTTGACATCAAGTTGGTATGATGTTAATTTGATTGATTTTTGATAATTGATAATGGAGATATGATTGGTAATGTGATTTTACAAAATGGCGCCTAGATGACGTCATCATGACCTGATGACCTTGAAAAGCTTATTCTGACGTGTCCATGACAGATCCTATGTATGACGAAAAAATCAGCAAATTTGATTCAGCCGATTCGGAGAAAAGTTGGCGACAAACTTAGGTGCGAAAAATAAATCAATGAAAGTCTAACAATTACAATTAAAATACTAGAATTTAATTCGTCATGCGGACGAATTAGGTGGTCTGTCATGATTTGTCATTCAGTGCCGTCTGATGTATGAAATAAATCATTTAGATATCATTGATAATCTTGATCGTAGACATCCTAAGAATAAGTTTTGACCATTACTAAATGTGATTATTGATGTGGTGATGACAATCGTCAGACATACATCTTCAAACAGATACATACAAGATAGATGATTATACCTCACGGATCAACACGGCAATGCCGGCATGATCCGGGGAGGTCCGGGATAGTTTTGCCCCAGATGACTGTGAACACGGCATCAACACGGCAGCTTCACACGGATCTACACGGATCATGCCGGCAGAGCACGTCGTCAACACGGACCAATACGTCAGCAACACGGACCTACACGTCAGCTACACGGACCACCACGTCAGCAACACGGACCTACACGTCAGCAATACGGACGAACACGTCAAATGCGTTATCCATTGAGCTAGCATATTCCCGATAGAGATTACACGTAAGCAAATTTGAGAATTACAATTCCAATTTTGCAAGCGAAATACGGGCATGATCCCGGCATCTGATCAAAAAATGGAGGGCATATTTTCGAAAGCTTAGAATCTCGGCTACAACATACTAAAAGCTCAGGGAAAACTGACAAGAAACAATGGAGATATAGCTCACGAAATAGAGGAATGTCGAATCTAGTTTTGAGAAAAGGTCATGTCCCATAGAGATTACACGCAAAATACATGTGATATGAAAAAAAGTAATTATAATCTGTTTTATCTTGCTAAATTTAAACTTTTATACCTTTAAATTATCATAAAGGATCATGTAAGAAGTGGCAAAAAGAAAAAAAAAGTGAAAAAAAAATCATCTTGTTCACCCCAGGACTCGAACCCGCGCCCTTTAAGAAGCAGTCAAAGCCACGATATTCACCATAGAGAATACACGTAAGCAATTTTGAGAATTACAAGTCCAATTTTGCAAGTGAAATACGGGCATGATCCCGGCATCTGATCAAAAAATGAAGGGCACATCTGCGAAAGCTTAGAATCTCAGCTACAACATACTAAAAGCTTAAAGAAAACTGACAAGAAAAAATGGAGATATGGCTCACGAAATAGCGGAATGTCGAATCTAGTTTTGAGAAAAAGTCATGTACCATAGAGATTACACGCAAAATGAGGAAAAATGACATGCCTCTTTTCATCGCTGTTTTACGCAATGATGCGTTTCTCAAAATGAAAATTCATGACCCCTAATGAGAAAGAGTACATTCTAAACTACAACATATCGAAATCTGGGCGAAAAACGATCTATATTCGAGAAGTTACAACCAAATTTGCATAAATTTGATGACGTCATTTTTGAAAAAATGAAATTTTTAGTTTAGGCGCCATTTTGATGACGTCACGATATAATTTAGGGACAATGGTGACATGAAATCAAATCTACAACTCATACTCTATCGATATATGAAAAAAAAATTGGGGGTCAATGGACTATTTAAAGAGCTATAGTGCATTTTCAATAGGCATGTTTTTGCCCATATATGGCCTATAGTGAGAGCTCGCGCGCACACGTGCTGCACACTTTATCAGGTGTTAATTTCGTTATTATTGGTCATAGAGAGCTAAATTGGGTATCAAATTGTTCAAAATTATATTAGCGATGCAATGATGTAAAAAAAAAGTGTTTTTGCACTGCGTTAAGGCATTACGCGCGGAAACGCGCGCGCATATGTGTGCGCGCGCAAATTTTTGAAATGCTTAGAATGACCTAAAACGTACTCTTTTTTGGTCAAAAAGTGATTTTGAGCATTTTGAAATTTTGATGCGCGCGTACGCGGGCGTCGTGACCTCCAGGTGACTTTTGATGACATGACCCTTGACCTGAAGTTGATTTGATGTTAATTTGATTTATTTTTCATAATTGATAATGGAGATATGATTGATAATGTGATTTTACAAAATGGCGCCTAGATGATGTCATCATGACCTGATGACCTTGAAAAGCTTATTCTGACGTGTCCATGACAGATCCTATGAATGACAAAAAATTCAGCAAAATTGATTCAGCCGATTCGTAGAAAAGTTGGCGACAAACATAGGTGTGAAAAATAAATCAATGAAATGCTAACAATTACAATTAAAATACTAGAATTTAATTCGTCATGCGGACGAATTAGGTGGTCTGTCATGATTTTTCATTCAGAGTCGGCTAATGTATAAAATGAATAATTTAGATATGATTGATAATCTTGATTCTAGACATCCTAAGAATAAATTTTGACCATTGCTCAATGTGATTATTAATGTTTCCCATAGACTTTACACGTAAGCAATTTTGAGAATTACAATTCCAATATTGCAAGTGAAAAACGGGCATGATCCCGGCATCTGATCAAAAAGTGGAGGGCACATTACCGAAAGCCCAGAATCTCAGCTATAACATATTAAAAGCTCCGGCAAAACTGACAAGAAGAAATGGAGATATGGCTCACGAAATAGAGGAATGTCGAATCTAGTTTTGAGAAAAAGTCATGTCCCATAGAGATTACACACAAAATACATGTGATATGAAAAAAACAATTATAATCTGTTTTATCTTGCTAAATTTTAACTTTCATACCTTTTAATTATCATAAAGGATCATGTAAGAGGTGGCAAAAAGAAAAAAAAAGAAAAAAAATCATCTTTTCTACCCCAGGAATCGAACCTCCGCCCTCGAGAAAGCAAGTCAAATGCGTTATCCATTGAGCCACGATATTCCCCATAGAGATTACACGTAAGCAATTTTGAGAATTACAATTCCAATTTTGCAAGTGAAATACGGGCATGATCCCGGCATCTGATCAAAAAATGAAGGGCACATTTCCGATAGCCCAGAATCTCAGCTACAACATGTCAAAAGCTCAAGGAAAGCTGACAAGAAAAAATGGAGATATGGCTCACGAAATAGAGGAATGTCGAATCTAGTTTTGGGAAAAAGTCATGTCCCATAGAGATTACACGCAAAATGAGGAAAAATGACATGCCTCTTTTCATCGCTGTTTAACGCAATGATGCGTTTCTCAAAACGAATATTCATGTTAACTGAGGAGAAAGAGTACATTCTAAACTACAACATATTGAAATTTGGGCGAAAAACGATCTATATTCGAGAAGTTACAGCCAAATTTGCATAAATTTGATGACGTCATTTTTGAAAAAAATGAAATTTTTAGTTTGGGCGCCTATTTGATGACGTCACGATATAATTTAGGGACAATGGTGACATGAAATCAAATCTACAACTCATACTCTATCGATATATGAAAAAAAATTGGGGGTCAACGGACTTTTTAAAGAGCTAAAGTGAATTTGTAATAGGCATGTTTTTGCCCATATATGGCCTATAGTGAGAGCTCGCGCGCACACGTGCTGCAAACTTCAAGGGGTGTTAAATTCTATATTAATGGTTGTAGAAGGTTGATCAAGGTATCAAATTGCTCAGAATTTTATTAGCAATGCAATGATATTAAAAGAAACGGTTTTTCTGCGTTGCGTTAAGGTGTAACGCGCGGAAACGCGCGCGCATATGTGCGCGCGCGCAAATTTTCGAAATGCTTAAAATGACCAGAAACGTACCCCAAAAAATTTATAGGTCATTTAAACTATTTTTTTACCTTTGACGCGCGCGTACGCACGCGTAATGACCTTTACATGACCTTTGATGACATTGACATTTGACCCTTGACATGAAGTTAATGTCATGTAAATATTGTTAATTTTTGACAATTGATAATGAAGATATGATCAAATGAAGAATTTTACAAAATGGCGCGTAGATGACGTCATCATGACCATATGACCTTGAAAAGCTTATTTTGCCGTCTCTATGATAGATTCTATATATGACGAAAAAATCAGCAAAATTGATTCAGCCAATTTCGAGAAAAGTTGGCGACAAAAAATAGGTACCATGAATAAAGAAATAAAGAAACTAGAATTTAATTCGTCATGCGGACGAATTAGGTGGTCTGTCTTTATTCTCGGCATCATGATCACTATTACCATGTTCATGCATATCAATATGACCTTCATGATGACAACGGAATGCTCATTATGGATGGAATACTTGTGAAAGACGGTAGATGATAAAGCACTGTGAAAAGGGTCCGGAAAATGGTCTCTTTGATGTATGACTATATATATGCATGTGATATGAAAAAAGTGATTATAATCTGTTTTATCTTGCTAAATTTTAACTTTTATACCATCAAATCATCATAAAGGATCATGTACGAGGTGGTAAAAAGAAAAAAAAATGGAAAAAAAAAATCATCGTGTCTACCCCAGGACTCGAACCTCCGCCCTCGGGAAAGCAAGTCAAATGCGTTATCCATTGAGCCACGATATTCCCCATAGAGATTACACGTAAGCAATTTTGAGAATTACAATTCCAATTTTGCAAGTGAAATACGGGCATGATCCCGGCATTTGATCAAAAAATGAAGGGCACACTTCCGATAGCCCAGAATCTCAGCTACAACATGTTAAAAGCTCAGGGAAAGCTGACAAGAAAAAATGGAGATATGGCTCACGAAATAGAGGAATGTCGAATCTAGTTTTGGGAAAAAGTCATGTCCCATAGAGATTACACGCAAAATGAGGAAAAATGACATGCCTCTTTTCATCGCTGTTTTACGCAATGATGCGTTTCTCAAAACGAAAATTTATGGCAACTGACGAGAAAGAGTACATTTTAAACTACAACATATCAAAATCTGGGCGAAAAACAATCTATATTTAAGAAGTTACAACCAAATTTGCATAAATTTGATGACGTCATTTTTAAAAAACTGAAATTTTTAGTTTAGGCGCCATTTTGATGACGTCATGATATAATTTAGGGACATTGGTGACATGAAATGGAATCTACAACTTATACTCTATCGATATATGAAAAAAAAATTGGGGGTCAACGGACTATTTAAAGAGCTACAGTGAATTTTCAATAGGCATGTTTTTGCCCATATACGGCCTATAGTGAGAGCTCGCGCGCACACGTGCTGCAAAGTTTAACGGGTGTTAATTTCGTTATTAATGGTTGTAGAAGGTTGATCAAGGTATCAAATTGTTCAGAATTTTATTATCAATGCAATGATGTAAAAAAAACGGTGTTTCTGTGTTGCGTTAGGGCGTTGCGCGCGGAAGCGCGCGCGCACATATGCGCGTCCGCGCAAATTTTTGAAATGCTTAAAATGACCTGAAACGTACCCAAAAAATTTTATAGGCCATTTAGAGAATTTTTTTACCTTTGACGCGCGCGTACGCGCGCGTCATGACCTTTACATGACCTTTGATGACATTGACAGTTGACCTTGGACCTGAAGTTAATGTCATGTAAATATTGTTAATTTTTGATAATTGATAATGAAGATATGATGAAATGAAGAATTTTACAAAATGGCGCGTAGATGACGTCATCATGACCAGATGACCTGTAAAAGCTTATTTTGCCGTCTCTATGATAGATTCTATGTATGACGAAAAAATCAGCCAAATTGATTCAGCCAATTCCGAGAAAAGTTGGCGACAAACATAGGTGCCAAGAATAAATAAAGAAAATTCTGACGAAAACAATAGGTGATCTGTCGTAGACAGACCACCTAACTAGAATTTAATTCGTCATGCGGACGAATTAGGTGGTCTGTCATGATTTTTCATTTAGAGTCGGCTAATGTATGAAATGAATAATTTAGATATGATTGATAATCTTGATTCTAGACATCCTAAGAATAAATTTTGACCATTGCTCAATGTGATTATTAATGTTTCCCATAGACTTTACACGTAAGCAATTTTGAGAATTACAATTCCAATATTGCAAGTGAAAAACGGGCATGATCCCGGCATCTGATCAAAAAGTGGAGGGCACATTTCGGAAAGCCCAGAATCTCAGCTATAACATATTAAAAGCTCCGGCAAAACTGACAAGAAGAAATGGAGATATGGCTCACGAAATAGAGGAATGTCGAATCTAGGTTTGAGAAAAAGTCATGTCCCATAGAGATTACACGCAAAATACATGTGATATGAAAAAAAACAATTATAATCTGTTTTATCTTGCTAAATTTTAACTTTCATACCTTTAAATTATCATAAAGGATCATGTAGGAGGTGGCAAAAAGAAAAAAAAATGAAAAAAAAAAATCATCTTTTCTACCCCAGGAATCGAACCTCCGCCCTCGAGAAAGCAAGTCAAATGCGTTATCCATTGAGCCACGATATTCCCCATAGAGATTACACGTAAGCAATTTTGAGAATTACAATTCCAATTTTGCAAGTGAAATACGGGCATGATCCCGGCATCTGATCAAAAAATGAAGGGCACACTTTCGATAGCCCAGAATCTCAGCTACAACATGTTAAAAGCTCAAGGAAAGCTGACAAGAAATAATGGAGATATGGCTCACGAAATAGAGGAATGTCGAATCTAGTTTTGGGAAAAAGTCATGTCCCATAGAGATTACACGCAAAATGAGGACAAATGACATGCCTCTTTTCATCGCTGTTTTACGCAATGATGCGTTTCTCAAAACGAATATTCATGTCAACTGAGGAGAAAGAGTACATTATGAACTACAACATATCGAAATCTGGGCGAAAAATGATCTATATTCGAGAAGTTACAACCAAATTTGCATAAATTTGATGACGTCATTTTTTAATAAATGAAATTTTTAGTTTAGGCGCCATTTTGATGACGTCACAAGATAATTTAGGGACAATGGTGACATGAAATCAAATTTACAACTCATAATCTATCGATATATGAAAAAAAAATTGGGGGTCAATGGACTATTTAAAGAGCTACAGTGAATTTGCATTAGGCATGTTTTTGCCCATATATGGCCTATAGTGAGAGCTCGCGCGCACACGTGCTGCAAAGTTTAACGGGTGTTAATTTCGTTATTAATGGTTGTAGAAGGTTGATCAAGGTATCAAATTGCTCAGAATTTTATTAGCAATGCAATGATATTAAAAGAAACGGTTTTTCTGCGTTGCGTTAAGGTGTAACGCGCGGAAACGCGCGCGCATACGTGCGCGCGCGCAAATTTTTGAAATGCTTAAAATGACCTAAAACGTACCCAAAAAAATTTATAGGTCATTTGGACGATTTTTTTACCTTTGACGCGCGCGTACGCGCGCGTCATGACCTATACATGACCTTTGATGACATTGACAGTTGACCCTTGACATGAAGTTAATGTCATGTCAATATTGTTAATTTTTGACAATTGATAATGAAGACATGATCAAATAAAGAATTTTACAAAATGGCGCGTAGATGACGTCATCATGACCATATGACCTTGAAAAGCTTATTTTGCCGTCTCTATGATAGATTCTATATATGACGAAAAAATAAGCAAAATTGATTCAGCCAATTTCGAGAAAAGTTGGCGACAAAAAATAGGTACTATGAATAAAGAAATAAAGAAATAAAGAAAATTCTGACGAAATCAATAGGTGATCTGTCGTAGACAGACCACCTAACTAGAATTTAATTCGTCATGCGGACGAATTAGGTGGTCTGTCATGATTTTTCATTCAGAGTCGGCTAATGTATAAAATGAATAATTTAGATATGATTGATAATCTTGATTCTAGACATCCTAAGAATAAATTTTGACCATTGCTCAATGTGATTATTAATGTTTCCCATAGAATTTACACGTAAGCAATTTTGAGAATTACAATTCCAATATTGCAAGTGAAAAACGGGCATGATCCCGGCATCTGATCAAAAAGTGGAGGGCACATTACCGAAAGCCCAGAATCTAAGCTATAACATATTAAAAGCTCCGGCAAAACTGACCAGAAGAAATGGAGATATGGCTCACGAAATAGAGGAATGTCGAATCTAGTTTTGAGAAAAAGTCATGTCCCATAGAGATTACACACAAAATACATGTGATATGAAAAAAACAATTATAATCTGTTTTATCTTGCTAAATTTTAACTTTCATACCTTTTAATTATCATAAAGGATCATGTAAGAGGTGGCAAAAAGAAAAAAAAAATGAAAAAAAAAATCATCTTTTCTACCCCAGGAATCGAACCTCCGCCCTCGAGAAAGCAAGTCAAATGCGTTATCCATTGAGCCACGATATTCCCCATAGAGATTACACGTAAGCAATTTTGAAAATTACAATTCTAATTTTGCAAGTGAAATACGGGCATGATCCCGGCATCTGATAAAAAAATGGAGGGCACACTTCCGATAGCCCAGAATCTCAGCTACAACATATCAAAAGCTCAAGGAAAGCTGACAAGAAAAAATGGAGATATGGCTCACGAAATAGAGGAATGTCGAATCTAGTTTTGGGAAAAAGTCATGTCCCATAGAGATTACACGCAAAATGAGGAAAAATGACATGCCTCTTTTCATCGCTGTTTTACGCAATGATGCGTTTCTCAAAACGAATATTCATGTTAACTGAGGAGAAAGAGTACATTATAAACTACAACATATTGAAATCTGGGCGAAAAATGATCTATATTCGAGAAGTTACAGCCAAATTTGCATAAATTTGATGACGTCATTTTTGAAAAAATGAAATTTTTAGTTTGGGCGCCTATTTGATGACGTCACGATATAATTTAGGGACAATGGTGACATGAAATCAAATTTACAATTAATACTCTATCGATATATGAAAAAAAAATTGGGGGTCAACGGACTTTTTAAAGAGCTACAGTGAATTTACAATAGGCATGTTTTTGCCCATATATGGCCTATAGTGAGAGCTCGCGCGCACACGTGCTGCAAAGTTTAACGGGTGTTAATTTCGTTATTAATGGTTGTAGAAGGTTGATCAAGGTATCAAATTGCTCAGAATTTTATTAGCAATGCAATGATATTAAAGAAACGGTTTTTCTGCGTTGCGTTAAGGTGTAACGCGCGGAAACGCGCGCGCATATGTGTGCGCGCGCAAATTTTTGAAATGCTTAAAATGACCTGAAACGTACCCAAAAAAATTTATAGGTCATTTGGACGATTTTTTTACCTTTGACGCGCGCGTACGCGCGCGTCATGACCTCTACATGACCTTTGATGACATTGACATTTGACCCTTGCTATGAAGTTAATGTCATGTAAATATTGTTAATTTTTGACAATTGATAATGAAGATATGATCAAATGAAGAATTTTACAAAATGGCGCGTAGATGACGTCATCATGACCATATGACCTTGAAAAGCTTATTTTGCCGTCTCTATGATAGATTCTATATATGACGAAAAAATCAGCAAAATTGATTCAGCCAATTTCGAGAAAAGTTGGCGACAAAAAATAGGTACCATGAATAAAGAAATAAAGAAAATTCTGACGAAATCAATAGGTGATCTGTCGTAGACAGACCACCTAACTAGAATTTAATTCGTCATGCGGACGAATTAGGTGGTCTGTCATGATTTTTCATTCAGAGTCGGCTAATGTATAAAATGAATCACTTAGATATGATTGATAATCTTGATTCTAGACATCCTAAGAATAAAATTTGACCATTGCTCAATGTGATTATTAATGTGGTGATGACAATCGTCAGACATACATATTCACACAGATATATAGAAGATAGATCATGATTATATATATTGATGGATGGCGCGATGGATGGATCAAGTGATGGATTGAGAGATAAATGATAGGTGGTTATATTAATAAAACATAGATAGACAGACATATAGATAGATTGATAGATAGAGACAGATAGATTGATATAGAAAGATAGACATATTCAATAGATATATATAATAGAAATAGACAGATAGATAGATAGATATATAGATAGCCAGACAGACCGACATACATATAGAAAGATAGATAGACAGGCAGATAGATAGATGGATATATAGAAAGATAGATAGATATACATATCTAAACAGATAGGTATATTATATTAGACACAGAGAGAGATAGATAGACAGATACATATGCAAAGTAGGTAGATAGACAGATAGACATATATATGGATAGATAGGGTGAGAGAGAGACATATTCAAACATGTAGATATATATTTGACAGAGAGATAGACATATATGTCATGTAGGTAGATAGATAGACAGACAGATAGATGGATTGATAGATAGATAGAAATATACCAGAAAAGGGGATTGATCATCTTATGTGTATAAGTATAAATGCAAGTTGGAATATGTTAACTTATTTTGTTAGGTAGTTTTAAATCTGTGCATACACTCATAGCTTATTAGCTGTCTATAACACTCTGCATTTCATATTTTTGTAAAACTGATTATACTTTTAAACATGCTTGGATGTTTGTGTAAACTCACAAACTCCAGATAGTAAATTGGTTGAAAGAAAGTTCAATGCTCCTTTGTCCATTGACACAGCTCCTTTTGTTTAAAGCACAGGTTGATGTGGTAGCCTTATCACTGCATTGTGGTTACTGTTCCTCCTCCATCCAAACTCCTTCCCAGATAATTGCTCCCTGACTTCAGGCGCAAATAAACTTTCATATTGGTTATGATCCACCCTTCTTTCCTGATTAGTTGATACATTGTTTAACTCCTCCCCCCTAATAGGCAAAAGTAATTAAGAGTTGTACCCCCCAAATAATTAAGAAAGGACTTCTCTTCTCCGTCTCTTGACGAGAGGACATCGCGTGCTTGGTCTCCCTCGCCATCCTTTTTTAGGGGTTACCATATGGCCTTTGTTGGGGAGTACCTAACATTATAACAGCCTTTTTATAACCAGCTATATTTCCTACTGTGTATATCCTTGATTGGAAAAAAAGGTACTGAGAAAAAATAAGGAGATGGAGTAAAAAAATCATGGAGGAGATGCTGATGAAGCTGATGATGATTTAATGAAGAGTGCAATGAATAAACTAATATTATGAAGTATGTGGAGAAGGGGGATCGATGAAGAGGAAACGATGGCTTTCACAGAAGGCAATAGAGCAGAGGAAGAAGAAGTATGGTTTTGAGAATCACATAGTTAATGTCATTCACAATGAAAAAAAAAATCCGCTTTGCACAGACCCCATCGTCCAGCCAACACCCCCAAGGACCTAGGTCAATGATAATGATTAATGATCAAATTTTCCATGCTTTGCGCTGTTGAATGTCTGTTAACACGTATATGTGCAGCTGGGGTTATCACGGGTCATCATAAGATTTCAAGCAAGAAGCTTAGCTCCTTGTTCTAAGCTAGGCTGTGTTGAGAAAGAGAGGTCAGTTTCGTTTTGGACATGGTTTACTATGGTGCACCATCTGTAATAGCTCTATGGTTTCACCATTTCACTATTATACATACTGTATACTGTGAAGACTTGATATTGTACAACTTTTAAACACTACAATTGGAGATTTCTGTGATTTTAGAGTTTTGGTAAGTTTATCTTTTGTCATGTTTGTGAGCGTTATTGTGTACTGTATGCGCATGCATAAAATCTTCTCAATGTACTAGTTTATTGATGGTTCATGATACCGTAGATCTAAGATGTGACCATGATGACCCGTCAATGCAATAGGCTCAATAGGCTCCATACAAACGCGTCATTTTTCCTCCTGTCCGTGCTTGAAGTAGCATATGATTGATGTAAAAAAGGTGATCTTGGCAAGAATCTAGAAGGTCTATACTGCAGCGAATGTCATTTAGAATCTATATTAAATTGCATGCGTTTTCACTGTCGGAGTTTTAGATCTACAAAATCAGAAGTTAGAACATAATCATTATGCTGGTCATTACGCCTAGTCAATAGATAGCCCACACAAAAATATGCTGAGAATTATAGAATTTGAGCGCTGCTAAATAGAGAAAGAAATTGTCTTTGAGTTAATAATGAAAGACGAAATCATAACTGTATAGTGTATAGAACTGAGTATCTATGGTTGTAAAAGTAACATAATTTGTAAAATGTATGTTGGATGTTACATATATTTTCATGATACTGCATCTTGTAGGGCCCAGTCTGCATTCACTAATGCTAACAATCTTCAGACATGTGAAATATCAGTGCAATAATGTCATTAATATCAAAGTGGTGTCTAAGTGCAAAGGAAAGAGATAGTGAGTAACAGCATGAAATGGCTCTTGTCAAATTTATTTTGTAAATCACTTTCCTTACCAGATATTTCATAATGAGGTTTGGATACGATTCTGTTGCATGACAGAGGAATTTTATTATATTATGAGGATTTATTTTAATAAGTGGGCAACTGGGCAAGACAGAATATCGCTCACGCTCTGTCTCTATTCCTCCTTTACAAATATGGTTTCAATTACAGAAGGCCATTTAAGCATTGTTATAAGGCAGCAATTTGATGAAATACTCATAAAAAATTGGAATTATATCTTTTTTGCAGGTTAATAGACTTTATGCCATAACACACCAGGAGAGTACGTTTGAAGCCTGCCTTTTTCTTCTCAATATTGAACTATTGATAGATTTCTGTGATTTTAGAGTTTTGGTAAGTTTATCTTTTGTGAGCGTTATTGTGTACTGTATGCGCATGCATAAAGTCTTCTCCATGTACATGTACTAGTTTATTGATGGTTCATGATACCGTAGATCTAAGATGTGACCATGATGACCCGTCAATGCAATAGGCTCAATAGGCTCCATAGAAACGCGTCATTTTTCCTCCTGTCCGTGCTTGAAGTAGCATATGAATGATGTAAAAAAGGTGATCTTGGCAAGAATCTAAAAGGTCTATACTGCAGCGAATGTCATTTAGAATCTATATTAAATTGCATGCGTTTTCACTGTCGGAGTTTTAGATCTACAAAATCAGAAGTTAGAACATAATCATTATGCTGGTCATTACGCCTAGTCAATAGATAGCCCACACAAAAATATGCTGAGAATTATAGAATTTGAGCGCTGCTAAATAGAAAAAGAAATTGTCTTTGAGTTAATAATGAAAGACGAAATCATAACTGTATAGTGTGTAGAACTGAGTATCCTTGGTTGTAAAAGTAATATTTGAAAGAATTTGTAACAACAGCGGCTGTTGTAAAATGTATGTTGGATGTTACATATATTTTCATGATACTGCATCTTGTAGGGCCCAGTCTGCATTCACAAATGCTAACAATCTTCAGACATGTGAAATATCAGTGCAATAATGTCATTAATATCAAAGTGGTGTCCAAGTGCAAAGGAAAGAGTAACAGTATGAAATGGCTCGTGTCAAATTTATTTTGTAAATCACTTTCCTTACCAGATATTTCATAATGAGGTTTGGATAAGATTTTGTTGAATGACAGAGGAGATTGAGGAATTTAATTTATATTATTATGAGGATTTAATTTAACAAGTGGGCAACTGGGCAAGACAGAATATCGCTCACGCACTGCCTCTATTCGTCCTTTACAAATATGGTTTCAATTACAGAAGGCCATGTAAACATTATTTTAAGGCAGCAATTTGATGAAATATTCATAAATCCTTTTTGCAGGTTCATAGACTTTATATGCCATAACACACCAGGGGACCGTTTCATCAACATTTTTGTCCGACAAGTTGTCAGATCTGACATCTTTCCTTGATTCTGATTGGCTGAGAGGCACTGTTACTATGGTAACTGTCGGATAAAATGGGACTTGTCGGATAAAACGTCCGACAAGTTCTTTCATGAAACGCTCCCCAGGAGAGTACGTTTGAAGCTTGCCTTTTTCATTTGATAAGGTAAAAAACAAGTGTCAATTGTATTAAAGGGGAATCCAACCCAAAAAATATATTTTTAGAGGAAAGAGAAAAATCAGAAAAGTTGATTGGTGAAAGTTTGGAAAATATTGGAAAAACAATAAGAAACTTATGAATTTTCAAAAGTTGTAAATATTGGTAATCACTCTATTAATGGAGATTTCAAATTGGCCATATATATGATGTCATATTAATGTAAGCTGTAAGGCAAGGAGTACTCTTCCATGTACTTTGATACATCAAATGGCTGTAAATATTATTCTTATGCCCCCGCAGACAAAGTCCGGAAGGGGGCATCAAGCGTTGCCCCTGTCCGCCCTTCCGTCCCCCGACTTGGTTTCCGAGCATTAACTCCAAAAAATATTTTTTACCCCTAAAATATTGATTAGTCTTGCCTTTAGTTGAATAAATACACTTGCAAACACTAACCAGTATATTATGATATATTTACTGTGGTTATTATGAATAAAACATGATTTCATTTGACTCAAATGGTGGGATTTTTCACCTCTTGGCTCAAAGACTGGTGGACCACAGGTTGACAACTGAGTCAGTTTTAACATATAGATATAAGAAAAATGTGAATGCACAATGAAAAGTTGTCATTACTGCTTTAGCTTTTTTAAACTTAGTGTGAACAAAAACAACTAACATCATATGAATACATCCATACACCTTGCAAAAATACTTTGATTATGTTATTTTAGAGTTTTATATTTTAATATACCCTCTTGCTCAACATTCTGCAGGACATGGTCTCTTGGTACTGGGTCAATTGAATGTCAATGCACAGAACATATTCTATGGGTACATTTGCCTCTGTAATAGTTTTATCTTTGTGCCAGTTTCATTCTCAAGTACTTTTTTGTTTAGTTTTTTTTATAATTTGGAAAAATATTCTCTGAACACTTTTGTACCAGCCAAGTATGTGTCATCTACTGATTTATAGACGCAGTGTGATGTAACATTAAGATAAAAAGAGTAAATGGCATCAGATGAGGGCTTTATTGCAACAAACAAGTTTTCATCAATTAAAATTGCATAAAAGGTGTATTTGCTATATGTTATGTTACCAGAATAATCTGAAGATTCGGACACATCAAAGTTATCACTATCAGTCTTCGCTGTCAATATTGAAACCATGAGGTCATAATTATTAAAACAATAGATTGATTTATCTCTGGAAAGCCTTTAATTAGTTTGTGCTTTTCTTTTTTTAATTTTTGCAGCTTCTAAATTTTATTGAAGGTGTAACCCACAAGTATATTTTATCTCTCCTCATTTCCTATACATCAGACAGTCACAATTTCAATCATGTTAATTTCATGATTTACATCAATTAATTATACTAATTAGCTTAATTAGGTATCCTTTAAACTTAAAAGTTCAAATTT
The DNA here is from genome assembly GCF_018143015.1 of Lytechinus variegatus. Taxonomy (NCBI): domain Eukaryota; kingdom Metazoa; phylum Echinodermata; class Echinoidea; order Temnopleuroida; family Toxopneustidae; genus Lytechinus; species Lytechinus variegatus. The sequence continues at coordinate 44,284,366 of NC_054745.1, forward strand.
GACCCACTTATGATTGAAGAATAAGCCAGTGAGCCCAAAAACTATTACATATTCAGGTACTGTGATGTTACACATTTAGTTTCTTAATGAAATGAAAATTTATGCTCCCCTCGTCTACCACCATGCAAAGATGGCCAATTGATGTTACATAATTGCTAATTACTGGTAAATGAAGTAATCTCAAGTATTTCTTTTTCTTTCAAGTAATTGGTATAAAGATTCCCTTTAATATGATACCAAATATACCCATGTAGCACATGTATTTCAAGTTTTATACCATTAATTATTTCTTTGCTTGTCATGCAAATGTAACGATACCACCTATTTGCGGGCCCAACATAAAACGCATGGCCATTTAATGGATTTAGAAAAATTGTTGTTGTGTCCATAGATGATTTTAAAATACAGGCAAAGTTTAAATTTGAAGTCGGCAGGTGAAAAGTCAAAGGTCACTGCTCAGTAAATATGCGAGTTGGTTTCTGTCTGATAACTTATGAAATATTCAAGATATAAAAAATCGGGTGTTTAGGTAGATGACACCAATAATATACAGGCTAAATTTGAATTCAGAGCTCGCTGGTCAAAGGTCACAGCTCATTATAAATGCAAGTTGGTTTCTGAATAGGAACTTAGGGAATAATCAACATATTAAGTATTAACAAAATTATTGGTGTGTGTAGGTTTCTGTACGATGTTAAATTCAGTCATATTGAATGACTTTATGATTACGTTAGGCGGGGGCATCTGTGTCCTTCGGACACATCAAATTTCTATTTTTCAAAGATTTTACTTCACATTATTTTTTTCCTATCATGAGTATATTCATCAATATGAACAATATACTACCTGGTTGTATGAGGGGAATGAGTACTGAGGAGAAAACCACAAATCCTTGACGAACATGGCCTATGGAAAAGTTATCCTTGCTTCTTGTCATAATTTACATACCCGGTTGTTGCTAGTCCAATTTCTGTGAAACTTTCACCATCTTGTTTTATTTATTTTTTTCTATTTTCCAACACAATATTTTATTACCAAGGCTGGATTCCCTTGTAACACTAAATGTACTTCGCTTTTTCGACGCCTTTGAAGACTGATTCAGCCCCCCCCCCCCCCTTTGATCTCGGCCGTCGATCGTGTGATCGCGCCGAAAGTTGGCAAGCGCATTGCATCATGTACACACCTATTATATCAAATTCTGCGAAAAGTTTCATTGCTCATTAATTCTGCTAATTAATGCGTAAAATCATAAGTTTGGTCTAATTAATAAAATAATGCCCCTAAAATGCAAATTTTTGTTTCACCTAATATAGTCATCTGATTGAATTTACTTTTCAAAAATTCCAACATCACATTTATTTTTCTTTTTGTTTTATAAATTTCTTATGTATTTGTTTTGCGTCTTCTTTATTTTTGTTTTTTCAATGAAAATTGTCGGAACTTTATTTTGACCATAAACAAGATGGATTTAACCCCATCTTAACTGGGCTTATTTTGACCATAAACATAATGGATTAAGCCAACGCCCAAAATAAGAATGATATGATCAAGGACCTAAGTCCATGATATGATTATGAAACTTGTCATGCTTTGCGCTGTTTAATATCTGTTATCACGTCGTAGGTGCAGCTTGGGTCACCAGGTCATCAAAATATTCCAGTGGGGATGTGATGAGAAAGAGTTCAGTATCGTCATGGACATAGTTTCGTTTTCTCTTGATTTCACAATACAGTAAAAATTTGATACTTTGCAACCTGAATTTTGTCAGCGCTGGTGACTTTTTTCAATTTCAATTGTCTGTGTACACAACGAGTGCACATACCGACACATATATACTTGCATATTCATTTATATCTTTGTAATGATTTCTTTTGCTGTTAAAATTGATTTGAGTTGAAATGAAATAAACCAAACTGAACTGAACTGAACACATACGAGTAAAGAAGTGACTAGTTTCATGCTAAAGTGTTGTGGATATTGAACTACTGATAAATTTCTGTGATTTGAGAAGTTTTGGTAAGTTCATTAGTTGATTATAAGCGCCTGAGCATTATCTTTTACATGTACTTTTGACAAAAGTTTTGTCATGTTACCGATGATTCATAATGTTGTACTTCAGCAGCAGCCTCATGCGAGGCCGAGGTTTGGATAGGGTCCTCTGTAGGATTAATGATAATAAACAGGTTTGAAATAAAAGTGAATTTTGAATAGGTACCATCACACCATGCTCACTGTGGCCTAGCAACATGAGCAGGTAATGAAGAAACAGACTTTGCATATCGATTTGTTTGCGCTCCTTTTTTGCAGTGCGTAGCGTGTTAAATTATTTCCCTATGGAGAATCATAGAAAATACGAAACTGTGTTAGCACAAAAACGGTGTTCGCTAACACGATTGGTATTCTGAAAGTCGTTTTAGCAGGAAAAACATGTGGCCCATCTGGTAACACTGCGCAGGTGATGAAATACGCAGTGCGCAACGCGCAACCCCCATACGTGGTGTTAGGGAGGAAGAAAACACGAAATTTGGTATTCTGAAAATGATGTTAAGGAGACGTTGAGGTAGGGATGACGATCGCAGCACTTTTTCTAGCAGACGCAAACGTCAAAAAGAACATATACGGGCATATAACAATTGTCTGGTAGAATTTATTTTTTTTTGACTGATAGCTATATGCATCAAATTTAACCAAAAAAAATTTCAATTTTGTATGTTTGGTATTTCTATGTGAAATTTAATTTTTCTTAAAGTGCTTTTTGCTTTACACAATTTACATTGTATATTTATTATTTCAATTTCTCTTTTTTTTGGGGGGAGCATGTATAAATTATTCTTGGCCCCATAGTTTAAGGGCGATTGTCATCTGCCTGCTCCACAGTTGATCAAGGCTTCTGTCTTTTGTCATAATTTCGTATTCATGCTGAAATAATCCATTGTTAATTGTTACAATTACCCCTCCCCACGTCTAATTATAGCTCTAACTTTTATTTAGCAGTATGCACTTGCAAAATGATGTCAGAATGCAGGCTTCGTGTCATAGAGCGTGCACTTCCCTTTTCTTTGAAAATTTTGCGTGATTTGCTTTTTTAACAGCGTATTTGATTGAGTTAAACAGATGGAGAGTAATAGGAGTCGAAGATAACACGAAATGAGATAGCATGCAAATAACACGGTTTTCAGAATACCGATTTGGGGGTATGTTATAGGTGTGTTAAATCAGAGAGATAACACGATATTTGACACGAAAGTTAATACGATTTTTAGAATATTGCCCGAAGAATGTGCTTATATGGGAATTAAAAAGTAAAACAAAATAAGGAGTTGGCCAAAGTATTACGTTTTTATGCGAAGAACATAAACACATGTAAAAAAGTTTTGCAACTCAGTTTTGGTGGATGATATCTGTTGGTTAATGAAGTGTAAAAGATGAATGTGGTTTCATTGGAGCTGAATTATTCCTCCTTACAATGACATGCCATTTGCTGTGATTATGTAATCATGGAATATGCAATCACAATGAATATTGAGAAAAGTCAGAAGTGAAATGTTGGAAAATTCATTGATTTTTAACAAGAGTCTCCATTTCTATAGAATTTCCACCATGCAGGCCAGCCACTGACAGTGAATGCACTCATTCCATCCTCGAAACAATTGGAAATTCGCTATTGGAAACAACGCATTTTGCAACATTTCAATTTTAACATTGCTGCGTATTATCATGTCTGTGTATTTCATGATAATATTAGCATTACAAAAGACACATGATTGTAAAGGAGAATAATCATGCTTTCTAAAGATATCAATTTTACACATGATGATAGCTCACTAAGAAATTTATTGGCACTCAAACTGCAGAGTTGCAGAATTCACACATGAGATGGCAACAGATTTTGCAACATTTCATTTTTGACATTGCTGCATATTTATCATGTTTGTGTATTTTATGATAACATCAGCCTTACAAATGACACATGATTGTAAAGAGGAATAATCATACTTTCCATTGGTACATCTTTTTCATATGATGATGGTTCACTAAGAAATTCATTAGCACACAAACTTGAGTTGCAAAACATTTTTTGAGGGGTTTATATGAAATGTATTTGGCCATTTTGTCATCACAAATTGTACGATTATCAATGAAATTTTGTCTTTGTTTTACATGCAGGTGTTCTTGTTTTGGTATCTAGACGGAAATCAAACTGAATGCAGTGCTGTTGACTTATTCACAATCATAAATATAAAAGTAAGTATCAGAGTTACCTCTGTCAAAGAAAGTTTGCAGAAATTATAGAATGAGTGTGCTTGAGTGGTGGGTTTTGTGTAAATTATGTAGATGTAATTACTTTCTCAATTTTTAACTCATGGTTATGAAAAATGGCTGAAGGATTGGTGGTAATGTGAAGATGTGCGAAACGTATCTATAAACAAGTCAATATCCACATTGTCAAAGTAACAGTGTATTTTTAAAAAATGGGAAAAAATCATTGTGGATTGAAATACTCGTTTAGCTTTTATTTACATCTATGATATGTAAAATTTGGTCTGTGTTGGTTATAGCCCTAATTTTTATACATCGCATTTTGTTTGTTACATAATGATGTGTAATTACAAATGACATGTAAGCAAACAAAGAAGGTAGCTGTCATTTTAAAAATGTCAATTTTAAACTTTCATACACTTTCAAGTAGATAATGTGATTTGTTTCATTATGATATTATCACAGTTAGTGATGACCATGTAGCGCACAGCATGCTTGACTGAATGGTTGGTTGATAAAATTGATATTATTATGTCTTTTGATAGCAAAGCACAAATCTATATGTAGAAATTTAGAAGCCATTGATGGCAGAATGATGGTGTAAAAGAAAGGTAAATTTTATCCAGAAATTTACAAATTTGCATTATTTGTTTGTGAACTAAATTTTGGCATCCAAAAGCTCTTAGTCACACTTGCATGAGTTTATTATTCTTAGGAATTGTAGATGCGAGATTGAGTGTGTGTTTAGGTATCTGTAGCAGTTTAGAAATGTTATTTTTATAGCAAGAACATCATTTTAATGAAGAATTATTGGACCTTGAAGGTTTTTTTGGACTATTGAAAAACATTTTTAATATTTTGAAGTGTTGTCTGATAAATTAATGTTGATGTGGGAATTTTGGTCTCACCTGTGAAGCAGAGTGAGACTATAGGTGCCGCTTTTGCGATGGCTGCGGCGGCGTCAACATCGATTCATAACCCGAAGTTAAGTTTTGAAATGACGTCATAACTTAGGGAGTATATGGACTTAGTTAATAAAATTTGGTCACTTATAAGGTTAATTAAGTATCATTGAACATCCTATTAGAGTTTCATGTCACATGACCAAGTTGAAAGGTCATTTAGGGTCAATGAACTTAGACCATGTTAAAAGACCTACATTGAAATTTCAACCTGAAGTTAAGTTTTTGAGATGTCATCATAACTTAGAAAATATATGGACTCAATTCATGAAACTCGGACAAAAGGTCAATCAATATTATTGAACATCCTGCATGAGTTTCACGTCACATGACCGAAGTCAAAGGTCATTTAGGGTCAATGAACTTTGGCCAAATTGGGGATATATGTTATATTTCATCATATCTTTGAAAGTTTATGAATCTGATTGAAATATTTGGACATAATAGTAATCAAGCATCACTGTACATTTTCTGGAAGTTTCAAATCTGATGATTAGATCAAAAGTCATTTAGATCCAAGAAACTTGGGCTGAATTGGGGTATGTATCTGTTAAAGTGCCATCATAACTTTTAAAGTATAGTGGTCTAGTACATTGAACCTGGACATTATAGTAATCAAGTATCTTTGAACATCTTGTGTGCATTTCAAATCACATGACCAAAATCAAAGGTCAATGAATTTTGGCCGAATTGGGTGTATCTGTTAAATTATTATCATAACTTTGAAAGTTTATGAATTTGATTCATGAAACTTGTACTAGGAGTAATCAAGTATTAATTACTGAACATCCTGTGTTAGTTTCAAATCATATGATCGAGGTCAAAGGTTATGTAAGGTCAATGTACTTTGGTCATGTTGAGGTTTTTGTTGAATAACTATCATATCTCTGTAAGTTTTTTTGGTCGAATTCATTAGAAGTGGACATAAGATAACCATGTACCACTGAACATCTTGTGCGAGTTAGAGTAGTATTCAAAGTCAGCATTGCTGCTATATTGAACCGTGTGATGCAGGTGAGACGGCCAGAGGCATTCCACTTGTTTATTTCATTATTTTTTTTTTTTTGCTGACGGGTAATTCCATGTCAATTCACATAACGGGTTAAATCGCATTGTTTCAGAATTCGTTCATTTTTGGTATATAGGGAGTTTGACATGGCCTGTGCTTACATGATTTTTTTGTAGTGCAATCAGATGCATGGTTTTTTGGTTATGACACGCCCAATTGTGGTGATTTGACCGAAAGTTTAAGCGACTGTATTTCAAAAATGAATGGACTGAAATCAGTAAAAAAGGTATCATTAGACAGGAAATTGAATGAAAAATGTGTTATTTATTATGTAGGGGTAATATAATGAGTGATGACTTTTTGATTTGTGCATTGATCTTGAATCTAATATCCTTTCTTACTGCAGAAATTGTCATAACAGTCTCACACATATCTTTTTCTGCTGGGTCAGTGAGGTTGCATTCAATACTTGTGATGAAATACGGAATAAATGCACTGTTTTACTGAAGTTGTACAATTCATGTTTTTCCATTGTTCTTGAACATCTAGTTTATGTCCAGTCAAACTCAGTAAACAGTTAATAACATGTTTTATCATGAAGGAATAGTACACTGCCAGTGAATTGGCAAGCCCCTGAGTTAATGAGCAAATGGACATCACCTAAATGAGTTTTTCTCTGTGTGCAAACTAACTGTGTAAACAAGTTTTTCACAGGCTTTATTTACTATTTACACATTTGGAATTTAAACAAGTTCTTGCCACAATATGACTCCGGAGAAAAAGCTTGGGGGAAAAAACATACCCTAAAGGTCTAAACATGTTTGGGCAGTCTAATAAAAAAAGTTTAAAAAAAATACCCTAAATGCGCTTCACCCTGCGATTGGCCATTGATTAGTTTTTTAAAACTACTTCTTTTTTGAAAATCAGCGTTTTTGACACCCTTAACGAGTGCATGCGCTGCTCGTGTCCAAAACAGAAAAAACACCCCTTTAAAAGACGTTTTTTGGTTACGCTTGTGTACAGTGCACTATATATGTGGTTGCCCTCAGGAGATTGGTGAAATGTATGTGTTAGGGTAGTGTAATTCATGTTTCTCATGGTCTTAACTCATAATGCTGATTTGCAGTCATGCACATTATTACGAACATGGAAAATTTCGGATTTCCCAGTAACTAACAAAGAATTGAGATACTTGGTATTAACATACATATGTGTATTCATTATACAATACAGAAATTAGTTCAATAGAATTGTAGTAAAAATATTTGCAAAAAGTATGCCTTCTTCGAGAGAAGTTGGAACAACCAAAGAAAATAATTCACCTCTAGTTGTTTTATATTATATATAAATAATGTTGGGTATTCATATATTAAAATATTGACTCAAAATAGTGTAACCCCACCCACGGGTTAAATTGAAGGCCAATGCAATGCTGAAAAGGTCATCACTCATTATATTTCGTCTACATAACAAATAACACATTTTTGAGATGGTTTATTCAATTTCCTAGTTAATGATACCATTTTTACTGATTTTGGTGCATCAGTTACCGAGCCACAGTCATTAAAAACTCGGCGGCCGCGTCCATTTTCGGTCAAATCTCAGAAATTGAGTGTGTCATAATGGGGGAACTGTGCATCTGATTATGCTGCAAAAAAATATGTGGACATCAGCCATGTCGAACTCCCTATATACGAAAAATGAATGAATTGTGGGATGGTGCGATTTAATTTTAATTTATCTTTGGGTGATTTGACACATAATAACCCTGTCGTTTTTATAGGTTGTTCAGATTTTTTTTTTAATGATCAATGAATGGCTTGAACGTGACCATAAGTTTTGATTAAATTATGGATTTGTAGCTCATCTGATGATTAGTTATGTTATTGCTATGTGTAAATATATATTTTTCTTGTTTTTGTCTTACAGGTGTGCAATTGGTCAGACTGCAGCTCACGGTCATCAATTACAGAAAAGGTAACATCTATTGAGGAAGGTGTTGGTACTGTTAATTAATCATCCACTGAGGAAACTCGTGAATTTGTAATTTGAGATTCACTGAGGAAGCTCGTGAAAGTAGCATTTAATCATCCACTGAGGTGGCTCGTGGATTTGTTATTTAAAAATAAAACCCACTGAGGAAGCTCGTGTAAATATGTAATCATCCACTGAGGAGGCTCGGGCTTTTTAATTCAAAAATAAAACTCAACGAGGAAGCTCGTGGAGATATTATTCAATCATTCACTGAGGTGGCTCGTGAATTTACAATTAAAAAAAAAAAACTGAGGAAACTCGTGAAGATATTATTCAATCATTCACTGAGGAAATTCGTGAATTTGTGTTAAAAAATAAAACCCACTGAGGTGGCTTGTGGATTAGTCATTTAAAAATAAAACCTACTGAGGAGGCTCGTGGAGATATTATTTAATAATTCACTGAGGAGGCTCGTGGATTTTTATTTCAAAAATTAAAACCCACTAAGGAAGCTCGTGGAGATATCCAATTATTCACTGAGGAAACTCGTGGATTTGTAATTTAAGAATAAAACCCACTGAGGAAGCTCGTGGATTTGTAAATTAAAAAATAAAACACACTGAAGAAGCTTGTGGAGATATTATTTAATTAGCCACTGAGGAGGCTCGTGGATTTGTAATTTAAAAAATAAAACCCAATGAGACTGAGGAAGCTTGTGGAGGTATTATACAATCATTCACTGAGGAAGCTCGTGGATTTGTAATTTGAAAATAAAACCTACTGAGGAAGCTTCTGGAGATATTATTCAATCATTCACTGGGGACGCCCGTACATTTGTAATTTGGGAATAAAACCCACTGAGGAAGCTCGTGGAGATATTATTTCAGTACTGAGGAAACTTGTGTATTTGAAAAAGTTGAAGATTTGAAGAAAATTGAATTTTTGAAGAAAATTGAATTTTTGAAGAAAATTGAAGTAAAGAGAACAAGATTGTCAAATACAAGTGTGTTGGAGAAATTTGATAGTTGATATATGATAACAGTTTTTAAAATTTCAGATATATGAAACTTTGTTTGATTACAAAATAGTGAAAAGAGTTGAAATAAGAGAATAAGGATCAGATGTTGAAACAAAAGTAAGTGACATTGATAAATTACACACATTTGAAGAAGAAAGTGAGGAAACATTAAAGAGAATAAGGTTCAAAAGTATATGTGGGCTGAAGTACTTGCAGACCAGCATTATCATTTACAGAGTTTTAGAAATCACAAAAAGGTTGATTAATTACAAAAAGAATAAAGAAAAATAAAGTCAAAGAACAAGGTAGAAAAATAAAAATTGGCTTGATTGATTGTAATAAAATATTTGATCAGAAATATCCTTTTGCGTAGTGAGCTTGATAAATTACAAAATAAAAAAAAACAATTAAGACAACAAAGTTTACAAAAATCAAGTAGTTTTGAATTGTTTCATACAGAGAAAATACGTTAATATAGTCATTCAAATAAACTAAAGTTTGTGAAAGAAGAGAGTTAAAAGGAGATATTGATAAAATACTCATATTATATTCTTATGTTAAGTTTGAAAAAGTGATAATTTTGTTTTGAGAGTCAGTGAGTGTTAAAAATACACACACAAGTGTGCATCATTGACAAAATACAGACTAATAAATTGTGTCGCCCTTCAGGAAACTAGAAGTTGTCATAAAGCATTGTACTTTGAAGATATATATTGTAAAATAGATACAGAGTGGTTTGTGAAATCCTTATAAGTTTTACATTTTTGTTCGTCTACACACAAAGGTACTGATTTGAATATAACTGGATACATTGTTAATTGAATATTTTGCATTTTATGACTCTTGGGATAAAGAGATTGAAAATGGCTGCAACTCAATTCCGCTCTATTGTTGATGAGATATTGAACATGCTATCTAGTTATACGTCGATGAACAATACAGATGCTAATGAATGTTATCTGTGCATGGATAAAATCAGTGAAAGTGACACGTACGTAACATGTGAGTCTTGTAGCAACCATTTTCATGTGACATGTGAGGGATACTTGTACAATGAAAAACTTGCTGATCAGAGATTGATTTGGATTTGCCCATGTTGTGCTCATAGCAACTTTGGTGATCGAATATTTGACCAAGTTTGTATACCATCCCATTATAACAGATATGAGCCTCTCATGTTAGCAGATGGTGATGATGACACTGACGAGAATATGGAAACCTTGAAAAAGTCAAGACGAGTAAGGAGAGCAAAAAAGAGGTTTAATAAAGTAAAAAAGAGTGCAGTGTTTGCAGAGCAATGTAGCAGACGTGAAAACGGTTTTACAAACAATCTGTGCCATTTGGTAGATCAAAACTTGGTCAGTGAAGAAATCGACGGTAATTGGATAAAAGTGCAATGCAAAAAAACAAAATTGATGGCAAAAAAAACAGAAAGAACAACACATTCAAATTTAGATGAACAAAATGAACAGGGCAAAAGAAAGAAAAGATCTGGTAATGGTGTATTGTTAGAACCAGGTGTAACCTACATTGGCAAAGCTTTCAAGAGATTTTATGGTAGTTGTGAAAGAAAAATCAAAGAACAAAAAAAAGAGTATGAGGTGGACAAGAAAATGGAAAACAAAGAAAAAGACATCAATGTGCAATCCTATGTTGAAACTTTATTGAATATTTATACTTGTACTGTGAAATCACCACTTTCCATGAAGTTTTACAATGAAGCCAATGAGGTAATTGATACAATGAAAAATCAATCTTATGCTCGTGTAACAAGTTGTTTGTCTGCATTGTCAAAAGCAAGTTTGACTAAGCACTTGAACCCAAAGACGTGTATTGTTGTGGAAAAGATGCAAAATTTGAGAAGATACAGAGTTTATGCAGGTGGTAGAAAAGGAAGAAATCAAAGAAGAAACATGAAAGGTCAGTTCACAAAAGTGAATCAAAGTGATGATAATTGCTCTGATGTTTCAAAGATTCCAAAGAAAGAGGTCAGAACAGAATCTAACAAAGATATGATTGAGAATAATGTAAATTGTAAGGAAGACCCAGTGGCTCATCAGGTGAACAGTTTTGGTAAATCAATGACAGCAGGCAAAGTTGAAGAAGAGTTGACAAACAGAAATGTAGATCAATATTTACACATAAATTCTAATGAGAGTGCATGTGTCACAGATGAGGTTTGTAAACATATGTCTAGTAAAGAAACCATGAACATCCCAGATAGAGTAAGCCAAGTTGAACCACAGAACGATCTTGAAGAAAATGAGAGTGGTAGTGATATCGACATTGACACACCTATCAAACGCAATCGTGGGAGAAATTGCATAGAATCTGATTCAGACACAAGTGTTGAAGATGACGTCCTACTGATCAGTTCATTTGAAAGTGAAAGGTCATGTCAGTACATTGATACACAGCATGTACGTGATGAAACATGTCGCATTGAAATTGTCCCAGATGCAGGATTGAATAAAAATACAGACAATGCAATCTTGAATGCAGGGGATGAGTGTACTGATGATTGTTTTGCACAAAATTCTTTGGAATGTGGTATGAAAGCAGCAATTGTTCAGAAAATAAAAGAAGATAATATGCATCCTTCTTCTAATGAATCAAGAGACGAAGTAGTGTTTGTATCAGATCTTGGAATGTGTGATAGGCCAGACAAATATTTCAAATTTTTACCTCTTGAGACAACGGACAAACAAGCCATTTGTAAAAAATTAAATATTACCTATACAGACAAAAGCTTCCATGCAAAATGGAATAGCAATGAGTGCATCGGAATTCCTTCATGTATTAAAATAATAGCTGAAGATGGCAACTGTTTTTTTCGTGCAATTTCATATGCTATTTCTGGTACTGAATGTCATCATGTCATTCTAAGGAATCTTACTGTGAACCATTTATTACAGACCAATGATAAGTTTAAGAGTACATTGACAAGTGAGTTCAGAACTGTCAGAGAATATGTTTTGAAAAATGGAATAATGGAAAATGGAACTTGGGCTACAGACACTGAAATGAGTGCATTGGCAAATTTGATTGATACCGATATCTATTCTTACAATGATGAAGTACCATGTTGGCAGTTGTACTCTGCAAGGAAACCGGGAAGAATAAATGTTGTTACATCTCCTAAAGGCATTTATATACAGTACACAAGAAATGTTCATTTTCATGTAGTTGAATCCGTTACTTCTGTCAGTAGTGATTCATCAAAGAACATAGCAGCAATGGAAGATATAATCGAAACAGTAAATATGCACATTCAACCAGTTACACAAGGAACATTTCATCAAGGTGATATGAGATTTGGTGATTCAGCAGGAAAGCAATGTGTTGCCAATTCATTGTCTGCTTTGTTGTATAGCAAAATGAAAAATGCTAAATATTGGAATAGTAATGATTTAGATAGGATTTTAGTCAATGGCAATGAATTGTACAGTTACATAAGGTATTATGTAGCACGCGAACAAGAATATCTTTTAATTTCTGATTTACCTGAATGCTTAGAGGCATATGATGAATTGTTTGAGATAGAATGCCGTGAATCAATACCTGGATTGTTAGAAGAAAATCCAATATTAGAAGAATCTGTTTCAATGCCATTGAAACAAGCACTTGAACAAGAATTGTGTAGCAATTGTGATGCATGTTTTGTGACATTTTCGGGAAATGCTTTTATCGTAATCTGTGGTTATGATTCCTTCTTGATATTTGATTCACATTCTAGGAGTAGTAAAGGCTTAATTATTGATGATGGATATAGTATCTTACTTCAAGCTTCAAGTTGGCAAGGTGTGTACGAACATTGTATGAGGTTGGCAAGAACGTTAAAATGTTCCCCTTACACTGAATATGAAGTAACTAGTATATGTGTAAAAGCAATATCATGTAGAAATGAAACATTGCAGAATCATCTGGAGTTACAAGGTTGTGCAAGTGTAGTTTGTTCAAACGCTAATGATGAGAGCGATGTTGTAATTCCTGAATGTTCATTAGGATATGAAAGCTTGAAGAAGAGTAAAAGTAAAAAGTTGAATCATAGTTTGACTGAAGAAGAAATTATTGACGATGAAAACATGAATGTTACTCAGGAATCAAATGAAGAAATAGATTATAATGTTGATAATAACCAATCAAAGTATGTTCATCAACCAAAAGATTCAGAAAATCGTAATGGTTGGCAGAATGTGTTTAAAGAAGTGGATCTGAAGAATGGCACGCAAAATACAAGTTGTATGTTAAGTAAAAAACGCAAATTAAGCAATCTTCAAAGTGATGTTAAAGTTGTTGATGATGGTTATGAAAAAAGTCATAAATGTAAAGTACCAAAAAAAAGTGATATTGAATTGCTATCCATTGCTGAAAGTGATTTTGATGAAAATGATATAGAAATAACTGCACAAGTTCATTCTCAGTTTTGGTTTAAACCTCTTGTTGATAAGATAAAATTAGATTGCTGTAAAAAAATAAATATTGCAAATGTTGTAACTGTATGTTCGATTGCAAATTTTGTACATAAAGAATGTGTACCTCTTGAACAACCAAAAGACATAAAAAATATCAAAAATGATGGAAATTGTTTTTATCGTGCTATATCATATTCGTTGACAGGAAATGAAAATTATCATCTTTCCATAAGACAAGCGGTATGTACACATCTAATGCAAAACCAAGATAGATTTGTTGGTTGTATAAGATCGGGCTATACTAATATCTTCCAATATGCCTCAGATAAGAACATACAAGAAAATGGTATCTGGGCAACAGAAGTGGAAATTTTTGTTCTAGCAAATTTAATTGAAATGGATATCTATATATATAATGATGATAGTTTGAAATGGAGTTTATTTTCTGGGAAAAATGTTCAAATTGGAAAAGAAACATCAGTGGGTGGTATTTATCTAAAAAATTCCAATGGTAATCATTATGACGTTGTTCTATCAGTACTGTTGTCTGATTTTAGTAATTGTATGTGCAGTAATTCATATGATGAAAATATTGCCAAAACATATACCGTTAATTGTGAACATGAGCAAGAAAGAAAGCATGCTTTATTAAACAATAATAAAGTTGTTTACAGTTCAAGAAAAAAGCGTAATGGTAAAAAAAGTTATAATACGATAAAAAGTTTTAAAAAGAAACAAAAGAGGAATGAGCGAATTTCAAAGAAAAAAGAAGATGCTACACAAAAAGAAAAACTTGTCAAAGATGAACTTTCACAGACACCAAAAGGAAAAAAGCATAACACAGTGTCTATGACAAAAAGAACTTGTAATCTTCGTAAAAGATATTATACTGATTTTGATTATAGACAAACTGTTCTAAATTCGTTAAAAGAGAAATATAGATTGAATAAAGTTTTTCAAAACGATATAAAAGAAACCCGAAGGAAATACTACCAGACAAATGATTTATTCAAACAAATACATAAAACGACTATGACAAATACTATGAATCATAAATATCAGTATGATAAACTTTTTAAGCAATCAAAGAAAAGTGCAATGAAAAATACTATGAAACATAAATATCAGTGTGATGAACTCTTTAAGCAATCAAAGAAAAGTACAATGAAAAATACTATCAAACATAAATATCAGTGTGATGAACTCTTTAAGCAATCACAGAAAAGAACAATGAAAAATACTATGAAACATAAATATCAGTGTGATGAACTCTTTAGGCAATCAAAAAAAAGTACAATGAAAAATAGTATGAAACATAAATATGAGAAAGATGATTTCAAAAAACAGAAATTGAAGAAATTAAAAAGTAAATACCAAGAAAATAGTAAATATAGGGAAGAAGTAAAGAAACACAACCTTAAGAAAAGTGCAAATAAAATAATTAAAATGTCTGAGTTTGAAAATGTGTTAGTCGAATTTAGGAAGAATATACAGCATGGCCCTGAATATGTTTGTTGTGTATGTTTTAAGCTTCTGTTTGAAAACCAGGTAATGAAATGTACAAGAAGTAAATATCGATCTAAATTGCAGAAATGTATAAGTGAAAAGTATTTGCATTCTTGTAATTTAGAATGTCGACCAAAATGCCAAATACGTCAATCAGTTAGATCATCTCTGTGGATATGTTATACTTGTCATAGAAAACTACAGTCTGGAAAAATACCTGCAGAAGCACATACTAATAATTTAGAGTTGCATGAAATTCCAGAAGAATTAGCTAACTTGAATACTCTAGAACAACATTTGATTGCAGTCAATATTCCTTTTATGAAACTAATGGCTTTGCCTAAAGGTGGTCAGAATGGTGTACATGGTCCTGTTGTTTGTGTCCCATCAAATACTATTAAAACTGTACAGATATTGCCTAGACCTGATACTGAAGATCAATTGATACGTGTAAAGTTAAAAAGGAAATTGTCTTACAAAAATTACTATGAGTACAAATTTGTAGATAAACGTAAATTGCTCAATGCTCTAGGATATTTGAAAATGAATAATAAGTACTATTTTGATGTTTCAGTGAATGAACAATGGGAAAACTGTATGGAAAAGAATGACAACGAAATTGAAAATGTAGAAATTTTGGAAACATGTAAAAAATCATACTTAAAGAAATATAAGAAGCAGATGGATGATTTATTGGATGAATATTTTTCCGAATATAAAAAAGCTCATAAAAGTGGACATGAGGAAGAAGTAAAAAATACATCTAAATCTGATAAGAAAATAGATGATGAACATGATGATGATGTAGAGGAAAGACTGAATGGGATTCACTTAGATTCTTGCTTGCAGCCTGCTGATATTGGACAGGAAATTTTAGATCAATATTTTGATGATATAATATGTTGTGCTCCATGTGAAGGCAAAAGCCCTGTATTGGTATTGCAAGATGAAACCAATGAGGCCAAATGTTTTCCTGTATTGTTTCCTCAAGGTCAGCCAACATTTCATGATAAAAGAAATGAAAAGATTACATTAGGAAGATATTTACACAATCGACTTATGCATGCTGATAATAGGTTTGCGCAGAATACAGACTATATCTTTTATGCTCAGTATATTTATGAAATTCAACAAGTTTTATCACAAGTTTCTATTGCATTGAGACAAAGTAAGAATAAAAAAGATGATTATTCAGCAATAAGTGCAAAGGATTTGAAAGATGTTGACAAAATTCACAATATTCTTAGAGCAGATAAAGGATATAAATTTTTAAAGCAAATTCGTGGAACACCTCCTTACTGGCAAAAAACACAGAAAGATGTATTGGCAATGGTGAGGCAACTTGGGAAACCTACATGGTTTGCATCGTTTTCATGTGCAGATATGAGATGGCCAGAATTAATGACTACTTTGTTATGCCAAAATGGAGACACCAGAACACCAAGTGAATTAGATTGGGCTGATAAATGCCATCTTATAAGGTCAAATCCAGTAACAGTTGCAAGAATGTTTGATCATAGATTTCATACTTTTATGAACAAAGTTATCATGTCTTCAGCTGCACCAATAGGTCGTTGCATAGACTACGTCAGTAGGGTCGAGTTTCAGTCCAGAGGTAGTTCCCACGTCCATATGTTACTGTGGGTAGAACAAGCGCCACAATTAGGAATTGATAAAGATGTTGATGTTGTGCAATTTATAGATAAATACATTTCTTGCAAAAAACCTGATGAGGAAACAGATCCAGAATTATATGAGATTGTGAGCTCTGTACAACAGCATAGTAAGAAGCATTCAAAATCGTGCAGGAAAAAGGGTACAACATGTAGATTTAATTTCCCAAGACCACCTTCAGAGAAAACCTTCATTATAAAACCAGTTGAAAAGAATGAATTGCAAGATAAGAGAAATAGAAACAAAACTAAGATTAACAATGTAAAAGAGGTAGAAGAGTCTGAAAAAAATGAAAGGAAAAAAAATGCCAAGGAATTGCTGAATTCTGTGAAAGATGCACTTTCAGATGGGACTGAATATAACAGTGTGAAGGAACTTTTTGAAAAACTGGGTATAACACAAGACCAGTTTCAAAGTGCACATAATGAAATTGCATTACAGGAAAGTATAATTATTCAAAGAGAGCCTCAAGATGTATGGATAAATCAATATAATCCAAAATTACTTCGAGCTTGGAATGCAAATATGGATCTACAATATGTTACCAATGCATTTGCATGTGTAGCCTACATTGTTTCTTATATGTCTAAAGCTGAACGTGAAATGGGAATGCTTTTGAATCATACATTATCTGAAATACAGGAAGGAAACACAAATGCAAAAGAAAGCATGAAAAAACTAGGTCAAGCTTATATGCATAATCGTGAAGTGTCTGCTCAAGAAAGTGTGTATCGTGTTTGTAGTCTTAGATTAAAAGACAGTTCTAGAAAAGTGGAATTTATACCTGTTGGACCCGATCCTGTTAGAATGAGTTTACCTTTGAGTGTCATTAATACTATATCAGAAAGTGACAATGATAATATTTGGATGCCCAGCAAGCTAGACAGATATAAAGCTAGACCTAAAAGTGAGAAATTTCGTAGTATGTGCCTTGCAATGTTTTGTTCTGAATATAGAATTTTAACAAAATCACAAATAACAAATACTTGTAAAAAAAGTATATTTGAATTGGACAACAATTTGGGATTTGTACAGAAACGTACACGTGGAAAAGATGCAATCGTTCGTTACCCTCGTTTCTCTGTTGTTGTCTCACCCGAAAAATATTATTTGAGCATCTTACAACTTTTTTTACCACATTATTCAGACGAGCATTTGAAGCCTCCAGGATTTGAAACATATGAAGAGTTTTTCAAAACTGGTATGATAAAAATAAATGGCTCCCTATTGGAAAAAGTCAGCTCGATTGTTTGTACAAATAGAAAAAAATTTGAAATAAATGCTGAATCAATTGATCAAGCTCAAGTACATTTAGAAGAGTTTGGTGTGCAGGAAGATGCTTGGGGTCTTTTATGTCCTGAAAGTGAAGCAGAACGCCTTGAACATCCAAAGCAAAATGTAGATATGGAAGATTGTGATGAAGATGTTGAAATTCCTGATTTGAAACATACTACTCCAAAATCAGATGATTACACATTAGAATTAAGGTCATCAGAAATATCTAAAGCAGATAGACATTCTATGATAAGAAGTTTAAATGAAAAACAAATGGCTGTGTTTTATAACATACGTAAATGGTGTTTAGATAAAGTAAATGGCAAAATAATTGAACCTTTTCATGTATTCCTTACTGGTGGTGCAGGAACAGGAAAAAGTCATCTAGTGAAATGTATTTACTATGAAGCTACGCGTATATTAGCTAAAATGTTACATAACCCTGATGATATCTCAGTATTGAAAATGGCTCCTACAGGGGTAGCTGCATACAATATCAATGGCCATACTATTCACAGTATACTGTCAATTCCAATTAGAGCTCAAATGCCTTATCAGCCATTAAGTGACGAAAAAATAAGTGCTCTTCGTAATAAGCTAACACAATTGCAAATTGTCATCATTGATGAAGTATCAATGGTAGATCAGAAGTTAATGTATTACATTCACAGTCGTTTAAGACAAATAAAGCAATCTCGTGACGAGACTCCATTTGGTGGTGTGTCTATAATATGCGTTGGGGATATGTATCAACTTCCACCTGTATTTGGAAATCCTTTATATAAAGATACACTTCAAGGGGTTTTATGGAATGATAATTTTAAAAAAGTGGAACTACAACAAATAATGAGACAAAAAGATGATGTAGACTTTGCTTTGTTATTAAATAGGTTACGTGTAAAGGAACGTGATGATATTCTCAGTGATCAAGATTTGGAATTGTTAAATTCTTGTGAAACGGGTGAAGAATGTGAAAATGATCTCCACATATATTCATGTAACAAAGAAGTAGATGAATGGAATAAGAAATTATTGCATAGAAAATGTACTAATGTGATATGCTTAAAAGCACAGGACACTGAGAGAGATAGCAAGAAGGGAAGTGGAATTCGTGAAAAGCCTATTACACATTGTAGAAGCCAGTTGCCAAGTTATTTGTGGATTGCTGTTAATGCAAGAGTCATGTTACTTAAAAACATTGATGTTAGCAAAGGTCTTACTAATGGATGTTTTGGTAATGTTACTGAAATAATCATGGATGAAACAAATTCCACAACAGTTTCTATAAAAGTGAAGTTTGACAAAGAAAATATTGGTATTCATTGTATTGAGCAATGTGAAGAGTTTGTAGGCAAGAAATATTTAAGGAGACAGTTTCCACTTAAACTTGCTTATGCATGTACCATTCATAAAGTACAAGGTTTAACATTAGACAAAGCTGTTGTGTCACTAAAAAGAATATTTGATTCTGGACAAGCCTATGTAGGGCTGAGTCGTGTATCATCATTATCTGGACTTACAATAGAAAATATGAATCCAAAAAGTATACACTGCAACCCTGAAATTAAAGAAAAATTAAATAATATGAAAGAATTCATTGAAAAAGTTGATAATGAAAACATTGATATTGATAATGTTACATTGATTTTACATAATATACAAGGATTAAGGCAACACTTTTTAGATCTGTACTCACATTGTGAATTTGTGAATGCAGACATCATTTGTTTGACTGAAACATGGATTAATGACAACCAAAATAGTGATATTAGTATAGATAACTTTGATTTTTATCACCAACCACGCTATCTTTCGTACAATAAATCTGGAAATACAAGCAAATTTAAAGAGCAATCACATGGCGGTGTTGCACTGTACATAAAGAAAGGAGTCTCAAGTAAATTAAATATATCTTTTGATAATTTGGAGTTTGTTGCAGCTGTTATTAGCAATCCTGATTCCATTATTCTGTCAGTTGTGTATAGACCTCCTTCTTATAATATCAATTCTTTTTGTGAAAGTCTGGAAAACTTACTGAAAGAATTGAGTAAAAGAAGTTCAAAATGTATTATAACGGGTGATTTTAATGAAGATTTGTTGAAAGCAACCTCAAAAGTTTATGAGCTAATGACTTTCAATGGTTACACACAGCATGTTGTAAATGCTACAACAGAAAATGGAACATTGATAGATCATGTTTATAGTAAAGGAATGGATACATTAGAAACTCAAGTTATACCAACATATTATAGTTATCATGAAGCAATTAAGGTCATGTTTTAGTAACAATCTATGAGAAATTAAACATTTTGATAGTCGTGTCTCCTGACACTCTACTGATTAATATCTGTTAAAGGGGAACTGAACCTATTTCCATGTAATCGATTTTTAGTTTTTTTCATTAACTAACAAAGAGAAAATAATTAACATACATTTCTCATACTAAGTTGTTAAACATTAAAAAAATGTAATTATACAACAAAACCTGCTATTAATAAAAATGAAGAAATTGTAGTTTTTTCATTGTAAATGGTTAGTACCTCTCTAAGTCTGAAATAATATACAGCCATAGAGAGCTGTATGGGCTTTGTAGTAATGGTTGTTTGTTTAGATATTTGATATTGACTGAAATAAAACATGATATAAAAATTTGAGAAAAAAAACCTAGAGAAATGTTTTGACAAATTTAGAGAACATCATAGGAAATCATGTGTAAGTCTTGAAAATTTGAAAAAATAATACTGAAGGAAGATTAAAATACCAATTTCCAACATTTTAATGTATAAAAAAATATAAAACGTTTGCTTTAATTTTTTTTTCTTTTTTATTTAGTAAACAATACAAATAAAAAGAAATAATTTATAAACATATAACCAAAATGTTTATATTCAGATCTTTGCTTCATGTGGCACAGTTTCACATTTGATTATGGTTTGGAATATAATAGTGGCATGTGTTGATTTACAGCAAGAACCAAAGGATATTCATTTGGCCCAACCCATTCCAATTTTTAAATTGGATATTGATGATTGACATATTGATGAATATGGTTGAACACTTTAAAGTGATTATAAGAAGCAAAAATACTGAAGATGTTTTGCCCAATTTAGGAAGTATTCAATGATTTGATTTTTTTCCACTGGCCAAAAAAATTATGGCTGTTGTGTTGTTTCAATTAATGAGAATTGAGCTATGAGTTATCTTCATAATTGGTGATATATTGTTAAAATAAGCTAAATACAGTTCCCTTTTTTGATCAATAATGGAATATCAATTATAATAGAAATAAACATTCAAACCTCTGATATGAACTTCTTTGTTATCAGTCCCATTTAACAGACAAGTTTATGACCATCATTTTATATGCGTGATCTCTCGTAATCACATATTACCTGGAAATATTTGATAGAACATTAGCGTGATAATTTCCTAATGTGTACATTATACTCTGGTCAATGTTTTCAAATTTTGAATTTAATTTTTTTTTTATTAGTGAGCATTTTCTAACAGAGTATATTTGTTTTCTTCTAATTTAAATTTATGCAGTTCATCAATTGACACATGAACTGGATCACTAGAGCTCATATGCAATTGTCAACTTAATAGTCATCATACTCCAAAATTGACTGAAGGATGTTCTCCTTTGAGATAGAGGGGGTGAATCTCGCCTCTCTGGCCCGATATGTAAAGATGGATTTCTGGACCACACCGAAGAATTTCATCAAGGCTTACAAACAGCTCTCTGGGTACCTGGGTCTCTAATTCATCAGTGCCCCAAACAGCAATCTGGAATCAGCATAAGCCATGTTGCTGAATTTTCTTTGAAGCCAAGCACTATTGAAGCTGAATTGTAAGTTATAAATTGTCTTGTTTTCACACATACTATGATCTGTTATTCTCTGAAGAATTCGATATTGAATTATAAAGACGTTTAAATATACTGACTGTGGAGTTGTATCAGACGTAATGTGTGAAGCCTAGATTGACAATTCATGCCACTCAGGATTTGACTAATAAAATAGAGGTAAACATTGAACCCTCTGATATGAACTTCTTTGTTAACAGTGCCATTTAACAGACAAGTTTATGGGAATTATTTTATATGCGTGATGTCTCGTAATCACATGTTACCTGGGAATATTTGATAGAACATTAGTATGATAATTTCCTAATGTGTACATCGTACTTTAGTCAATGTTTTCAGGTTTATATTGATTTTTTTAATTAATGAACATTTTCTAATGGAGTATATTTGTTATCTTTTTATTTGAAATTTATGCAGTTCATCATCAACTGACACATGAACTGGATCGCTAGAGCTCATATGCAATTGTCAGCTTAATAGTCATCATACTCCAAATTGACTGAAGGATGTTCTTCTTTGAGATAGAGGGGGTGAATCTCGCCTCTCTGGCCCGATATATAAAGATGAATTTGTGAACCACACCATTTCATCAGGGCCTACAAACAGCTTTCTGGATACCTGAGTCTCTAATTCATCGGTGTCCGCAATGAGCAATCTGGAATCATCACAAGCCATGTTGCTGAATTCAGTTTAAAGCCAAACACTACTAAAGCTGAATTGTAAGTTATAGATTGTCTTGTTTTCACACTTACTATGATCTGTTATTCTCTGAAGAATTTGATATTGAATTATAAAGACGTTTAAGTATACTGACTGTGGAGTTATATCAGACGTAATGTGTGAAGTCTAAATTGACAATTAATGCCACTCGGGATTAAAGGTAAATGCTAGTTTTGGTAATGATATCAAAATGAGTTCATACAGAATCCAATGAAATAACCACTAAAGTGTCTGTTTGTATAAATAAAATGCATGTGCCAAAGGATTCTGGAAGAAATTGTGTAATTGCTGAGAAATCAGCAAATAAGCATGGGATTCGGGTAGGGCGTCGGGCCCGACGCCCTAAGCAGTAATTATACTTTGTCCCACGTGCGCTTATCTGTGTTGGGGATTTTCGGTGTGAACATTTTTCAGCGTAGATTTCAAGATTTCACAAAGTCCAGTTAATGTAACTGTACCAGATCTAGATCCTCGATGATATACTGGCAATTAAGCCTTGTTTTACAGACTTTCTCATGAAATCAGTGTTAACTGCAACTACTGGAATTTCTCTTTAACTTTGAATAGACTGTGATATTTTTACGCCTAAGAACACTGGGGGGGGGGGTTCAAAATCACAATTATTTTGTTATGTATTCTGTTGTTTTCTAAATTTCTTTTGTATTTTTTTGTTTTTCGACTTTTTGTTTTGTTTTTTCAATGGAAATTATCAGGGACTTTATTTTGACAATAAACAAGATAAAATGAATTGATTTTAAGCGAAAGAGGAAAAATAATGATACATTTATGAATTTTGGCTAAATACACTATTTGCATTGGATTTGTACACAAATTCACGTTTTTGAGTATTTTTGGGTCTGCATGCTCTTACGAAATGTTGCGTAATTTTGGAACCACGTACCCGGGGGTCACAATTTTGGTCTCAAAAGTTGCGCGAGACTTGAAATTAAAAAGTCAGCAAGCGACGGATTCATCGCGAAAAATATCGAAGGGGGGGGGGCTAAATCAGCCCCCCCCCCTCCAGTCTTTTTAGGGTTAATCGTGATTTATAGTAGTCTCTTTATTGCATGTGAATTGGTGATGTATTGTTAAAATAAGTTAAATCAGTACCCTTTTTTGGTCAAAAATGGAAGGAATAATACAATAGAGGTAAACATTCAACCCTCTCATATAAACCTCTTTGTTATCAGTGCCATTTAACAGACAAGTTATGACAATTATTTTATATACGTGATGTCTCGTAATCACATGTTACCTGGGAATATTTGATAGAACATTAGTATGATAATTTCCTAATGTGTACATCGTACTCTGGTCAATGTTTTGAGGTTTATATTGAATTTTTTTATTAATGAACATTTTCTAATGGAGTATATTTGTTATCTTTTTATTTGAAATTTATGCAGTTCATCATCAACTGACACATGAACTGGATCACTAGAGCTCTTATGCAATTGTCAACTTAATAGTCATCATACTCCAAATTGACTGAAGGATGTTCTTCTTTGAGATAGAGGGGGTGAATCTCGCCTCTCTGGCCCGATATATGAAGATGGATTTGTGGACCACACCATTTCATCAGGGTTTACAAACAGCTTTCTGGGTACCTGAGTCTCTAATTCATCGGTGTCCACAATCAGCAATCTGGAATCATCACAAGCCATGTTGCTGAATTCTGTTTAAAGCCAAGCACTACTAAAGCTGAATTGTAAGTTATAAATTGTCTTGTTTTCACACTTACTATGATCTGTTATTCTCTGAAGAATTTGATATTGAATTATAAAGACGTTTAAGTATACTGACTGTGGAGTTATATCAGACGTAATGTGTGAAGCCTACATTGATCAGTACCCTTTTTTGGTCAAAAATGGAAGGAATAATACAATAGAGGTAAACATTCAACCCTCTCATATAAACCTCTTTGTTTATCAGTGCCATTTTACAGACAAGTTTATGACAATTATTTTATATACGTGATGTCTCGTAATCACATGTTACCTGGGAATATTTGATAGAACATTAGTATGATAATTTCCTAATATGTACATCGTACTTTAGTCAATGTTTTCAGGTTTATATTGATTTTTTTAATTAATGAACATTTTCTAACGGAGTATATTTCTTATCTTTTTATTTGAAATTTATGCAGTTCATCATCAACTGACACATGAACTGGATCACTAGAGCTCATATGCAATTGTCAACTTAATAGTCATCATACTCCAAATTGACTGAAGGATGTTCTTCTTTGAGATAGAGGGGGTGAATCTCGCCTCTTTGGCCCGATATATAAAGATGGATTTGTGGACCACACCATTTCATCAGGGCCTACAAACAGCTTTCTGGGTACCTGAGTCTCTAATTCATCGGTGTCCACAGTCAGCAATCTGGAATCTATCTCTTTCTTTTGGCCTTTTGCTTTTTCAAGCTGGAAAAAATATTTAGATGATTTTTCTCCAAACTCTAGCTATCTTACTCTTCAGCGAACATAGGCATCTTTGCATTGATAGTCATGCCATAAACACAAACGGTTCTAAAGAAGTGCAGTGAGGTTTATCACCTTAACAATGTGAATGGGGGGTTTGGGTGGAAATGATATGATGCTGTTTGCATGTGGTATGAAAGGGGAAGTTCTCCCTGAGAAAAGTTTATAATAAAAAAAGGAAAAAAATAATAAAAAAAACCTCTGAAGAAGGTTTAGGGAAAATTTAACAAAGATGAAATTGACTATGAGCTCACAATAATAGTTAATTATGTGTCATGTGCAGTTATAAAATATGGGAAACATTGTGTATGTGTTGTATTTTCGTTTTACACTATAATGACTGCAAATATTTGTTAAAGTATATCATTTTGTAGGAAAGATTGTGTAGTTATATTGATGTTATGTTTGTGCATAACTAATTGTTTAATAAGTATTATGCAAGTACAATAATACATATATGCATATGTATTAGTTTTTAATAAAAACGATTTCCAATGATTTGATTTATAAATACTTAAGATTAATATGTTAAAGTGTTTGAAAATGTAGATATGTTGACTGTCATAACAATATTTTTTGTTGATGACTTATATTAAACATGAGAAACATTTGAATATTATATTGAATTTATTAAATAATTGGTTATAAATTGAAATGAATAAGTTGTTTTGTTACATTGCATGTATTGGCTTTATGGCAAAAGAAATCTTGATTTTTTTTAAACATTTTGACTGGAAGATGTATATCGTCTCTTTTTGTTTTTTGTGAATTTGTTGAAATGTGAATTTTGTTTATGATAATGGTGATAATAATAGTGATCATGAATAGAATTTATTAATAATTATTTTATTAATAATAATTATAATGATTCTGATGATAGTGATGATGAGATGTTGATTATGATAATGATGAAAATATAGTGATAATTTATATCCTTATAAAATGATCATGATAATGATTACAATGATATGATGAAAAGATGTTGACAAGAAACAGATTATGATAATGCCTGATTGCCTGACAATAATTTTATAATAATAATGGTAATAAAGTTGATGATAGTGATGCTGTTGCTGGTAATGATAATGACAGTGATGGTGGAAATGATGAGTATGATAATTTATTAAGAAGATTATTATGATATTGATCATCATGCTCCTGTTGAGCTCTTTATTGAATGTATTGAAATGATTAACTATGAGCTTAAAATAATAATTTATTTTGTGTCCTGTGCAATTATAAAATATGAGGATCATTGTGCATGTGTTGTATTTTCGTTTTACAATATAATGACTGCAAATATTTGTAGAAGTATATCAATTTGTAGGAAAGATTGTGTAGTTATATTAATGTTATATTTGTGCATAACTAATTGTTTAATAAGTATTATGCGAGTACAATAATACATATATGCATATGTATTAGTGTTTAATAAAAACTGTTTCCAGTGATTTGATTTATAAATACTTAAGATTAATATGTTAAAGTGTTTGAAAATGTAGATATGTTGACTGTGAAAACAATTTTTTTTGTTGATGACTTATATTAAACATGAGAAACATTTGAATTTTATATTAAATTTATAGTTATAAATTTAAATGAATAAGTTGTTTTGTTACATTGCATATATTGGCTTCATGGCAAAAGAAATCATGATTTTTTTTTACAATTTAACTGGAAGATGTATATTGTCTCTTTTTGTTTTTGTGAATTTGTTGAAATGTGAGTTTTATTTATGCTAATGGTGATAATAATAGTGATCATGACTAAAATATATTAATAATTATTTTATTAATAATAATTATATAATGATTGTGATGATAGTGATGATGAGATGGTGATTATGATAATGATGAAAACTTAGTGATAATTTTTATCATTATCAAATGATCATGATAATGATTACAATGATATGATGAAAAGATGTTGACAAGAAAAAGATTATGATGATGGCTGATTAGCTGACAGTAATTTTATAATAATAATGGTGATAAAGTTGATGTTAGTGATGCTGTTGCTGGTAATGATAATGACAGTGATGGTGAAAATGATGAGTATGATAATTTATTAAGAAGATTATTATGATATTGATCATCATGCTCCTGTTGATCATGATGGCAATAATGATGGTGGCAAAGATGAAAACGGTGAAATGATGATTATGATAACCCTATAAAAAAGATCATGATGGTGAGAATATTGATAACTACAATAATGATTGATGATCAAATTCCCGGGGAGAGCACTTCCATTGACAAGGGATACCATGCACGATCAAACATATTAAAGGATCTCTTTTAGGACAGGGACATTATATACGTAACGTAATAAGAGTAATGAAAAATAATCTTTTTGCTATCAGGCTAAGTTTTCAGTCCAATTTGCGAAGGTATAAAAGATCATGATACTTTTAAAGGCTGTACTTTTTTGCACCAAAACTGCGTGTTTGAATTCCATCCCATCATTATCAAATTTAGTCAATACAAAGTAAATTGAAAATTTACCCATGTCCACTCGGCAAATCGTAATAGAATGATGACCAAAATACTGTTACTGTATTTAACATACACATAGATTCACATATACAGACAGTTAAATAGATGGAGATAGTTAGGGTTAAGATGATTGATAAACACATTTACACAAATCAATATTACATAGATAAAAAATATGTAGACAGACATATTTAGGCATAAATATAATATTTATGATATTAGTTAAAGAGACAAATATTTGTAGACATGTACATAGAAAGATCTGTATTAAATTTGATATGATCACTAGATAACAAACGGAGAAATTAATAAGTAAATAAATGAAATAACCAATGAGGATAAGTACAGAAATGATACGTCGATATTGTGATGATTAATATTTGCTAGACAGTAATTTACAGACAAATACATAAAAGATGAATACATACACAGAAAGATATAGATAGATAGAGGAAGACATATTACAGAAATAAATAGATATTACATAAATGGACAAACATACAGATTTAAACAGATAGATATATATTGAACAGATTAATAGACAAATAGATTTATAACATAAATAGCGGATAGATGACAGATACGATAAAAAAAATAGATGTAATATGAAAAAGTATAATCTATTTTATTTTGCAATATTTTGACTATTATTTATTGGAATTGTTATAAATGATCGTGCGCAAAATAGTAAAAAAAATCATGTTCACCCTCGAATGTGAACCCCAGATAGACATAAACATTTAAACAGTATAGATAAATGGATTGGATGATAGTTAAAATATAGGTGAATAAATTGATAGAAGATAGATAAATAAACATACATAATACTTGAAACACGTAAATATATATCAGATTGAAAGATAAATGGATCGATAGACAGACATATTCAAACAGATAGATATACGATAGACATACAGATAGATAGATAGATAGATCGAAAAATATATAGATCGATAGATATAACATGTGAATAAATTGATAGATAGCTCAGATAGATAGACAGACCCATAGATTGATAGATATAGATATACAGACAGATAGTCTCCGAGACCTGCCTTACACAATCCGTTGTGTCTGTCGACCATTGAGTTCTAACTAGGTTCTAACGCGCCAAAAGTTATAGCGCCATCTACGTTCAGTACATTATACCCAAAACGCTACAATAATGATTGATGCGGGATTGATGACAAATAAGATGATGATGATCATAACGGTAATTATGATATTATATATACATTCACGGATGAACACACAGAAAATATATCAATATATTTATTGATAAATACACAGATAGAATAACATATTACACTTCTAATTGATAGATAGATATTAGATACACAGACAAAATTAATAAACACACAATTATAAACAGATAGACATACATATTTAAACAGATAGATGGATAGTTGAATAGATAGATGATATATAAAATATAGGTCGATAGATTAATAGAAGATAGACAAAGATACATAATAATTGAAACATATCAATATACATCAGTTTGAAAGATAAATGGATCGATAGACAGATAGATAAACATATTCAAACAGATAGATATACCATAGATAGGTAGATAGATTTAAACAGTACAGATAGATGGATTGGATGATTTTGAAAATATAAATGGATAGATTAATCTGACGCCTAACCGATTGAGCTAGCATATTTCCCATAGACTTTACACGTAAGCAAATTTGAGAATTACAATTCCAATTTTGCCAGCGAAATACGGGCATGATCCCGGCATCTGATCAAAAAATGGAGAGCACACTGCCGAAAGGTAAGAATCTCAGCTACAACATACTAAAAGCTCAGGGAAACCCGACTAAATAAAATGGAGATATGGCTCACGAAATAGAGGAATGTCGAATCTAGTTTTGAGAAAAGTCATGTCCCATAGAGATTACACGCAAAATGAGGAAGTCAAATGCGTTATCCATTGAGCCACGATATTCCCCATAGAGAATACACGTAAGCAATTTTGAGAATTACAAGTCCAATTTTGCAAGTGAAATACGGGCATTATCCCGGCATCTGATCAAAAAATGAAGGGCACTTTTGCGAAAGCTCAGAATCTCAGCTACAACATACTAAAAGCTTAAAGAAAACTGACCAGAAAAAATGGAGATATGGCTCACGAAATAGAGGAATGTCGAATCTAGTTTTGAGAAAAAGTCATGTCCCATAGAGATTACACGCAAAATGAGGAAAAATGACAGGCCTCTTTTCATCGCTGTTTTACGCAATGATGCGTTTCTCAAAACGAAAATTTATGTTAACTAAAGAGAAAGAGTACATTATAAACTACAACATATTGAAATCTGGGCGAAAAACGATATATATCTGAGAAGTTACAACCAAATTTGCATAAATTTGATGACGTCATTTTTGACAAAATGAATTTTTTAGTTTGGGCGCCATTTTGATGACGTCACGATATAATTTAGGGACATTGATGACATGAAATCACATCTACAACTAATACTCTATTGATATATGAAAAAAAAGTTGGGGGTCAACGGACTTTTTAAAAAGCTACAGTGAATTTTCAATAGGCATGTTTTTGCCCATATATGGCCTATAGTGAGAGCTCGCGCGCACACGTGCTGCAAACTTTAATGGGTGTTAATTTCTATATTAATGGTTGTAGAAACTTGATCCAGGTATCAAATTGCTCAGAATTTTATTAGCAATGCAATGATATTAAAAGAAACGGTTTTTCTGCGTTGCATTAAGGTGTAACGTGCGGAAACGCACGCGCATACGTGCGCGCGCGCAAATTTTTGAAATGCTTAAAATGACCTGAAACGTACCCAAAAAAATTTATAGGTCATTTGGACAATTTTTTTACCTTTGACGCGCGCGTACGCGCGCGTCATGACCTCTACATGACTTTTGATAACAATGCCAGTTGACCCTTGACATGAAGTTAATGTCATGTAAATATTGTTAATTTTTGATCAAACATATTAAAGGATCTCTTTTAGGACAGGGACATTATATACGTAACGTAATAAGAGTAATGAAAAATAATCTTTTTGCTATCAGGCTAAGTTTTCAGTCCAATTTGCGAAGGTATAAAAGATCATGATACTTTTAAAGGCTGTACTTTTTTGCACCAAAACTGCGTGTTTGAATTCCATCCCATCATTATCAAATTTAGTCAATACAAAGTAAATTGAAAATTTACCCATGTCCACTCGGCAAATCGTAATAGAATGATGACCAAAATACTGTTACTGTATTTAACATACACATAGATTCACATATACAGACAGTTAAATAGATGGAGATAGTTAGGGTTAAGATGATTGATAAACACATTTACACAAATCAATATTACATAGATAAAAAATATGTAGACAGACATATTTAGGCATAAATATAATATTTATGATATTAGTTAAAGAGACAAATATTTGTAGACATGTACATAGAAAGATCTGTATTAAATTTGATATGATCACTAGATAACAAACGGAGAAATTAATAAGTAAATAAATGAAATAACCAATGAGGATAAGTACAGAAATGATACGTCGATATTGTGATGATTAATATTTGCTAGACAGTAATTTACAGACAAATACATAAAAGATGAATACATACACAGAAAGATATAGATAGATAGAGGAAGACATATTACAGAAATAAATAGATATTACATAAATGGACAAACATACAGATTTAAACAGATAGATATATATTGAACAGATTAATAGACAAATAGATTTATAACATAAATAGCGGATAGATGACAGATACGATAAAAAAAATAGATGTAATATGAAAAAGTATAATCTATTTTATTTTGCAATATTTTGACTATTATTTATTGGAATTGTTATAAATGATCGTGCGCAAAATAGTAAAAAAAATCATGTTCACCCTCGAATGTGAACCCCAGATAGACATAAACATTTAAACAGTATAGATAAATGGATTGGATGATAGTTAAAATATAGGTGAATAAATTGATAGAAGATAGATAAATAAACATACATAATACTTGAAACACGTAAATATATATCAGATTGAAAGATAAATGGATCGATAGACAGACATATTCAAACAGATAGATATACGATAGACATACAGATAGATAGATAGATAGATCGAAAAATATATAGATCGATAGATATAACATGTGAATAAATTGATAGATAGCTCAGATAGATAGACAGACCCATAGATTGATAGATATAGATATACAGACAGATAGTCTCCGAGACCTGCCTTACACAATCCGTTGTGTCTGTCGACCATTGAGTTCTAACTAGGTTCTAACGCGCCAAAAGTTATAGCGCCATCTACGTTCAGTACATTATACCCAAAACGCTACAATAATGATTGATGCGGGGATTGATGACAAATAAGATGATGATGATCATAACGGTAATTATGATATTATATATACATTCACGGATGAACACACAGAAAATATATCAATATATTTATTGATAAATACACAGATAGAATAACATATTACACTTCTAATTGATAGATAGATATTAGATACACAGACAAAATTAATAAACACACAATTATAAACAGATAGACATACATATTTAAACAGATAGATGGATAGTTGAATAGATAGATGATATATAAAATATAGGTCGATAGATTAATAGAAGATAGACAAAGATACATAATAATTGAAACATATCAATATACATCAGTTTGAAAGATAAATGGATCGATAGACAGATAGATAAACATATTCAAACAGATAGATATACCATAGATAGGTAGATAGATTTAAACAGTACAGATAGATGGATTGGATGATTTTGAAAATATAAATGGATAGATTAATCTGACGCCTAACCGATTGAGCTAGCATATTTCCCATAGACTTTACACGTAAGCAAATTTGAGAATTACAATTCCAATTTTGCCAGCGAAATACGGGCATGATCCCGGCATCTGATCAAAAAATGGAGAGCACACTGCCGAAAGGTAAGAATCTCAGCTACAACATACTAAAAGCTCAGGGAAACCCGACTAAATAAAATGGAGATATGGCTCACGAAATAGAGGAATGTCGAATCTAGTTTTGAGAAAAGTCATGTCCCATAGAGATTACACGCAAAATGAGGAAGTCAAATGCGTTATCCATTGAGCCACGATATTCCCCATAGAGAATACACGTAAGCAATTTTGAGAATTACAAGTCCAATTTTGCAAGTGAAATACGGGCATTATCCCGGCATCTGATCAAAAAATGAAGGGCACTTTTGCGAAAGCTCAGAATCTCAGCTACAACATACTAAAAGCTTAAAGAAAACTGACCAGAAAAAATGGAGATATGGCTCACGAAATAGAGGAATGTCGAATCTAGTTTTGAGAAAAAGTCATGTCCCATAGAGATTACACGCAAAATGAGGAAAAATGACAGGCCTCTTTTCATCGCTGTTTTACGCAATGATGCGTTTCTCAAAACGAAAATTTATGTTAACTAAAGAGAAAGAGTACATTATAAACTACAACATATTGAAATCTGGGCGAAAAACGATATATATCTGAGAAGTTACAACCAAATTTGCATAAATTTGATGACGTCATTTTTGACAAAATGAATTTTTTAGTTTGGGCGCCATTTTGATGACGTCACGATATAATTTAGGGACATTGATGACATGAAATCACATCTACAACTAATACTCTATTGATATATGAAAAAAAAGTTGGGGGTCAACGGACTTTTTAAAAAGCTACAGTGAATTTTCAATAGGCATGTTTTTGCCCATATATGGCCTATAGTGAGAGCTCGCGCGCACACGTGCTGCAAATTTTAATGGGTGTTAATTTCTATATTAATGGTTGTAGAAACTTGATCCAGGTATCAAATTGCTCAGAATTTTATTAGCAATGCAATGATATTAAAAGAAACGGTTTTTCTGCGTTGCATTAAGGTGTAACGTGCGGAAACGCACGCGCATACGTGCGCGCGCGCAAATTTTTGAAATGCTTAAAATGACCTGAAACGTACCCAAAAAAATTTATAGGTCATTTGGACAATTTTTTTACCTTTGACGCGCGCGTACGCGCGCGTCATGACCTCTACATGACCTTTGATAACAATGCCAGTTGACCCTTGACATGAAGTTAATGTCATGTAAATATTGTTAATTTTTGATAATTGATAATGAAGATATGATCAAATGAAGAATTTTACAAAATGGCGCGTAGATGACGTCATCATTACCATATGACCTTGAAAAGCTTATTTTGCCGTCTCTATGATAGATTCTATATATGACGAAAAAATCAGCAAAATTGATTTAGCCAATTTCGAGAAAAGTTGGCGACAAACATAGGTGCCAAGAATAAAGAAAGAAATAAAGAAAGAAAATTCTGACGAAAACAATAGGTGATCTGTCAGAGACAGACCACCTAACTAGAATTTAATTCGTCATGCGGACGAATTAGGTGGTCTGTCATGATTTTTCATTGAGAGTCGGCTAATGTATAAAATGAATAATTTAGATATGATTGATAATCTTGATTCTAGACATCCTAAGAATAAATTTTGACCATTGCTCAATGTGATTATTAATGTTTCCCATAGACTTTGCACGTAAGCAATTTTGAGAATTACAATTCCAATATTGCAAGTGAAAAACGGGCATGATCCCGGCATCTGATCAAAAAGTGAAGGGCACATTTCCGAAAGCCCAGAATCTCAGCTATAACATGTTAAAAGCTCCGGCAAAACTGACAAGAAGAAATGGAGATATGGCTCACGAAATAGAGGAATGTCGAATCTAGTTTTGAGAAAAAGTCATGTCCCATAGAGATTACACACAAAATACATGTGATATGAAAAAAAACAATTATAATCTGTTTTATCTTGCTAAATTTTAACTTTCATACCTTTTAATTATCATAAAGGATCATGTAAGAGGTGGCAAAAAGAAAAAAAAATGAAAAAAAAAATCATCTTTTCTACCCCAGGAATCGAACCTCCGCCCTCGAGAAAGCAAGTCAAATGCGTTATCCATTGAGCCACGATATTCCCCATATAGATTACACGTAAGCAATTTTGAGAATTACAATTCCAATTTTGCAAGTGAAATACGGGCATGATCCCAGCATCTGATCAAAAAATGAAGGGCACACTTCCGATAGCCCAGAATCTCAGCTACATCATGTTAAAAGCTCAAGGAAAGCTGACAAGAAAAAATGGAGATATGGCTCACGAAATAGAGGAATGTCGAATCTAGTTTTGAGAAAAAATCATGTCCCATAGAGATTACACGCAAAATGAGGAAAAATGACAGGCCTCTTTTCATCGCTGTTTTACGCAATGATGCGTTTCTCAAAACGAATATTCATGTTAACTGAGGAGAAAGAGTACATTATAAACTACAACATGTTGAAATCTGGGCGAAAAATGATCTATATTCGAGAAGTTACAGCCAAATTTGCATAAATTTAATGACGTCATTTTTGAAAAAAATGAAATTTTTAGTTTGGGCGCCTATTTGATGACGTCACGATATAATTTAGGGACGATGGTGACATGAAATCAAATCTACAACTCATACTCTATCGATATATGAAAAAAAAATTGGGGGTCAATGGACTTTTTAAAGAGCTACAGTGAATTTACAATAGGCATGTTTTTGCCCATATATGGCCTATAGTGAGAGCTCGCGCGCACACGTGCTGCAAACTTTAACGGGTGTTAATTTCTATATTAATGGTTGTAGAAGGTTGATCAAGGTATCAAATTGCTCAAAATTTTATTAGCAATGCAATGATATTAAAAGAAACGGTTTTTCTGCGTTGCGTTATGATGTAACGCACGGAAACGCGCGCGCATATGTGCGCGCGCGCAAATTTTTGAAATGCTTAAAATGACCTGAAACGTACCCAAAAAAATTTATAGGTCATTTGGAAGATTTTTTTACCTTTGACGCGCGCGTACGCGCGCGTCATGACCTTTACATGACCTTTGATGACATTGACAGTTGACCCTTGACATGAAGTTAATGTCATGTAAATATTGTTAATTTTTTATAATTGATAATGAAGATATGATCAAATGAAGAATTTTACAAAATGGCGCGTAGATGACGTCATCATAACCATATGACCTTGAAAAGCTTAGTTTGCCGTCTCTATGATAGATTCTATATATGACGAAAAAATCAGCAAAATTGATTCAGCCAATTTCGAGAAAAGTTGGCGACAAACATAGGTGCCAAGAATAAAGAAAGAAAGAAATAAAGAAATAAAGAAAGAAAATTCTGACGAAAACAATAGGTGATCTGTCAAAGACAGACCACCTAACTAGAATTTAATTCGTCATGCGGACGAATTAGGTGGTCTGTCATGATTTTTCATTCAGAGTCGGCTAATGTATAAAATTAATAATTTAGATATGATTGATAATCTTGATTCTAGACATCCTAAGAATAAATTTTGACCATTGCTCAATGTGATTATTAATGTTTCCCATAGACTTTACACGTAAGCAATTTTGAGAATTACAATTCCAATATTGCAAGTGAAAAACGGGCATGATCCCGGCATCTGATCAAAAAGTGGAGGGCACATTACCGAAAGCCCAGAATCTCAGCTATAACATATTAAAAGCTCCGGCAAAACTGACAAGAAGAAATGGAGATATGGCTCACGAAATAGAGGAATGTCGAATCTAGTTTTGAGAAAAAGTCATGTCCTATAGAGATTACACACAAAATACATGTGATATGAAAAAAACAATTATAATCTGTTTTATCTTGCTAAATTTTAACTTTCATACCTTTTAATTATCATAAAGGATCATGTAAGAGGTGGCAAAAAGAAAAAAAAAATCAAAAAAAAAAATCATCTTTTCTACCCCAGGAATCGAACCTCCGCCCTCGAGAAAGCAAGTCAAATGCGTTATCCATTGAGCCACGATATTCCCCATAGAGATTACACGTAAGCAATTTTGAGAATTACAGTTCCAATTTTGCAAGTGAAATACGGGCATGATCCCGGCATCTGATCAAAAAATGAAGGGCACACTTCCGATAGCCCAGAATCTCAGCTACAACATGTTAAAAGCTCAAGGAAAGCTGACAAGAAAAAATGGAGATATGGCTCACGAAATAGAGGAATGTCGAATCTAGTTTTGGGAAAAAGTCATGTCCCATAGAGATTACACGCAAAATGAGGAAAAATGACATGCCTCTTTTCATCGCTGTTTTACGCAATGATGCGTTTCTCAAAACGAATATTCATGTTAACTGAGGAGAAAGAGTACATTATAAACTACAACATATTGAAATCTGGGCGAAAAATGATCTATATTCGAGAAGTTACAGCCAAATTTGCATAAATTTGATGACGTCATTTTTGAAAAAAATGAAATTTTTAGTTTGGGCGCCTATTTGATGACGTCACGATATAATTTAGGGACAATGGTCACATGAAATCAAATTTACAATTAATACTCTATCGATATATGAAAAAAAAATTGGGGGTCAATGGACTTTTTAAAGAGCTACAGTGAATTTACAATAGGCATGTTTTTGCCCATATATGGCCTATAGTGAGAGCTCGCGCGCACACGTGCTGCAAAGTTTAACGGGTGTTAATTTCGTTATTAATGGTGTAGAAGGTTGATCAAGGTATCAAATTGTTCAGAATTTTATTTTCAATGCAAAGATATTAAAAGAAACGGTTTTTCTGCGTTGCGTTAAGGTGTAACGCGCGGAAACGCGCGCGCATCCGTGCGCGCGCGCAAATTTTTGAAATGCTTAAAATGACCTGAAACGTACCCAAAAAAAATTAAAGGTCATTTGGACGATTTTTTTACCTTTGACGCGCGCGTACGCGCGTGTCATGACCTCCAGGTGACCTTTGATGACATTGACAGTTGACTCTTGACATGAAGTTAATGTCATGTAAATATTGTTAATTTTTGATAATAGATAATGAAGATATGATCAAATGAAGAATTTTACAAAATGGCGCGTAGATGACGTCATCATGGCCATATGACCTTGAAAAGCTTATTTTGAGGTCTCTATGATAGATTCTATATATGACGAAAAAATCAGCAAAATTGATTCAGCCAATTTCGAGAAAAGTTGGCGACAAACATAGGTGCCAAGAATAAAGAAAGAAATAAAGAAACTAGAATTTAATTCGTCATGCGGACGAATTAGGTGGTCTGTCATGATTTTTCATTCAGAGTCGGCTAATGTATAAAATGAATAATTTAGATATGATTGATAATCTTGATTCTAGACATCCTAAGAATAAATTTTGACCATTGCTCAATGTGATTATTAATGTTTCCCATAGACTTTACACGTAAGCAATTTTGAGAATTACAATTTCAATATTGCAAGTGAAAAACGGGCATGATCCCGGCATCTGATCAAAAAGTGGAGGGCACATTAACGAAAGCCCAGAATCTCAGCTATAACATATTAAAAGCTCCGGCAAAACTGACAAGAAGAAATGGAGATATGGCTCACGAAATAGAGGAATGTCGAATCTAGTTTTGAGAAAAAGTCATGTCCCATAGAGATTACACACAAAATACATGTGATATGAAAAAAACAATTATAATCTGTTTTATCTTGCTAAATTTTAACTTTCATACCTTTTAATTATCATAAAGGATCATGTAAGAGGTGGCAAAAAGAAAAAAAAAATGAAAAAAAAAATCATCTTTTCTACCCCAGGAATCGAACCTCTGCCCTCGAGAAAGCAAGTCAAATGCGTTATCCATTGAGCCACGATATTCCCCATAGAGATTACACGTAAGCAATTTTGAAAATTACAATTCCAATTTTGCAAGTGAAATACGGGCATGATCCCGGCATCTGATCAAAAAATGAAGGGAACACTTCCGATAGCCCAGAATCTCAGCTACAACATATTAAAAGCTCAAGGAAAGCTGACAAGAAAAAATGGAGATATGGCTCACGAAATAGAGGAATGTCGAATCTAGTTTTGGGAAAAAGTCATGTCCCATAGAGATTACACGCAAAATGAGGAAAAATGACATGCCTCTTTTCATCGCTGTTTTACGCAATGATGCGTTTCTCAAAACGAAAATTTATGTTAACTGAGGAGAAAGAGTACATTATAAACTACAACATATTGAAATCTGGGCGAAAAATGATCTATATTCGAGAAGTTACAGCCAAATTTGCATAAATTTGATGACGTCATTTTTAAAAAAATGAAAATTTTAGTTTGGGCGCCATTTTGATGACGTTACGATATAATTTAGGGACAATGGTGACATGAAATCAAATCTACAACTAATATTCTATCGATATATGAAAAAAAAGTTGGGGGTCAACGGACTTTTTAAAGAGCTACAGTGAATTTACAATAGGCATGTTTTTGCCCATATATGGCCTATAGTGAGAGCTCGCGCGCACACGTGCTGCAAACTTTAATGGGTGTTAATTTCGTTATTAATGGTTGTAGAAGGTTGATCAAGGTATCAAATTGCTCAGAATTTTATTAGCAATGCAATGATATTAAAAGAAACGGTTTTTCTGCGTTGCGTTAAGGTGTAACGCGCGGAAACGCGCGCGCATACGTGCGCGCGCGCAAATTTTTGAAATGCTTAAAATGACCTGAAACGTACCCAAAAAATTTTATAGGTCATTTGGACGATTTTTTTACCTTTGACGCGCGCGTACGCGCGCGTCATGACCTCTACATGACCTTTGATGACATTGACAGTTGACCCTTGACATGAAGTTGATGTCATGTAAATATTGGTAATTTTTGATAATTGATAATGAAGATATGATCAAATGAAGAATTTTACAAAATGGCGCGTAGATGACGTCATCATTACCATATGACCTTGAAAAGCTTATTTTGCCGTCTCTATAATAGATTCTATATATGACGAAAAAATCAGCAAAATTGATTCAGCCAATTTCGAGAAAAGTTGGCGACAAAAAATAGGTACAATGAATAAAGATAGGAAGAAAGAAATAAAGAAAATTCTGACGAAATCAATAGGTGATCTGTCATAGACAGACCACCTAACTAGAATTTAATTCGTCATGCGGACGAATTAGGTGGTCTGTCATGATTTGTCATTCAGTGTCGGCTGATGTATGAAATAAATCATTTAGATATCATTGATAATCTTGATCGTAGACATCCTAAGAATAAGTTTTGACCATTACTAAATGTGATTATTGATGTGGTGATGACAATCGTCAGACATACATCTTCAAACAGATACATACAAGATAGATGATTATACCTCACGGATCAACACGGCAATGCCGGCATGATCCGGGGAGGTCCGGGATAGTTTTGCCCCAGATGACTGTGAACACGGCATCAACACGGCAGCTTCACACGGATCTACACGGATCATGCCGGCAGAGCACGTCGTCAACACGGATCAATACGTCAGCAACACGGACCTACACGTCAGCTACACGGACCACCACGTCAGCAACACGGACCTACACGTCAGCAATACGGACGAACACGTCAAATGCGTTATCCATTGTGCTAGCATATTCCCCATAGAGATTACACGTAAGCAAATTTGAGAATTACAATTCCAATTTTGCAAGCGAAATACGGGCATGATCCCGGCATCTGATCAAAAAATGGAGGGCATGTTTCAAAAGCTTAGAATCTCGGCTACAACATACTAAAAATTCAGGGAAAACTGACAAGAAACAATGGAGATATAGCTCACGAAATAGAGGAATGTCGAATCTAGTTTTGAGAAAAGGTCATGTCCCATAGAGATTACACGCAAAATACATGTGATATGAAAAAAGTAATTATAATCTGTTTTATCTTGCTAAATTTTAACTTTTATACCTTTAAATTATCATAAAGGATCATGTAAGAAGTGGCAAAAAGAAAAAAAAAAGTGAAAAAAAAAATTCATCTTGTTCACCCCAGGACTCGAACCCGCGCCCTTTAGAAAGCAGTCAAAGCCACGATATTCCCCATAGAGAATACACGTAAGCAATTTTGAGAATTACAAGTCCAATTTTGCAAGCGAAATACAGGCATGATCCTGGCATCTGATCAAAAAATGGTGGGCACACTTGCGAAAGCTTAGAATCTCAGCTACAACATACTAAAAGCTTAAAGAAAACTGACAAGAAAAAATGGAGATATGGCTCACGAAATAGAGGAATGTCGAATCTAGTTTTGAGAAAAGGTCATGTCCCATAGAGATTACACGCAAAATACATGTGATATGAAAAAAAGTAATTATAATCTGTTTTATCTTGCTAAATTTTAACTTTTATACCTTTAAATTATCATAAAGGATCATGTAAGAAGTGGCAAAAAGAAAAAAAAAGTGAAAAAAAAATTCATCTTGTTCACCCCAGGACTCGAACCCGCGCCCTTTAAGAAGCAGTCAAAGCCACGATATTCCCCATAGAGAATACACGTAAGCAATTTTGAGAATTACAAGTCCAATTTTGCAAGTGAAATACGGGCATGATCTCGGCATCTGATCAAAAAATGAAGGGCACACTTGCGAAAGCTTAGAATCTCAGCTACAACATACTAAAAGCTTAAAGAAAACTGACAAGAAAAAATGGAGATATGGCTCACGAAATAGAGGAATGTCGAATCTGGTTTTGAGAAAAAGTCATGTCCCATAGAGATTACACGCAAAATTAGGAAAAATGACATGCCTCTTTTCATCGCTGTTTTACGCAATGATGCGTTTCTCAAAACGAATATTCATGTTAACTAAGGAGAAAGAGTACATTCTAAACTACAACATATCGAAATCTGGGCGAAAAACGATCTATATTCGAGAAGTTACAACCAAATTTGCATAAATTTGATGACGTCATTTTTGAAAAAATGAAATTTTTAGTTTAGGAGCCATTTTGATGACGTCACGATATAATTTAGGGACAATGGTGACATGAAATCGAATCTACAACTCATACTCTATCGATATATGAAAAAAAAATGGGGGTCAATGGACTATTTAAAGAGCTACAGTGAATTTACAATAGGCATGTTTTTGCCCATATATGGCCTGTAGTGAGAGCTCGCGCGCACACGTGCTGCAAACTTTAACGTGTTTTAATTTCGTTATTAATGGTCGTAAAAGGTTGATCAAGGTATCAAATTGCTCAGAATTTTATTAGCAATGCAATGATATTAAAAAAAACGGTTTTTCTGCGTTGTGTTATGGTGTAACGCGCGGAAACGCGCGCGCATACGTGCGCGCGCGCAAATTTTTGAAATGCTTAAAATGACCTGAAACGTACCCAAAAAATTTTATAGGTCATTTGGACGATTTTTTACCTTTGACGCGCGCGTACGCGCGCGTCATGACCTCTACATGACCTTTGATGACATTGACAGTTGACCCTTGACATGAAGTTAATGTCATGTAAATATTGTTAAGTTTTGATAATTGATAATGAAGATATGATCAAATGAAGAATTTTACAAAATGGCGCGTAGATGACGTCATCATGACCATATGACCTTGAAAAGCTTATTTTGAGGTCTCTATGATAGATTCTATATATGACGAAAAAATCAGCAAAATTGATTCAGCCAATTTCGAGAAAAGTTGGCGACAAACATAGGTGCCAAGAATAAAGAAAGAAATAAAGAAATAAAGAAAGAAAATTCTGACGAAAACAATAGGTGATCTGTCGTAGACAGACCACCTAATAAAGAAAGAAAATTCTGACGAAAACAATAGGTGATCTGTCATAGACAGACCACCTAACTAGAATTTAATTCGTCATGCGGACGAATTAGGTGGTCTGTCATGATTTGTCATTCAGTGTCGGCTGATGTATGAAATAAATCATTTAGATATCATTGATAATCTTGATCGTAGACATCCTAAGTATAAGTTTTGACCATTGCTAACTGTGATTCTTGATGTGGTGATGACAATCGTCAGACATACATCTTCAAACAGATACATACAAGATAGATGATTATACCTCACGGATCAACACGGCAATGCCGGCATGATCCGGGGAGGTCCGGGATAGTTTTGCCCCAGATGACTGTGAACACGGCATCAACACGGCAGCTTCACACGGATCTACACGGATCATGCCGGCAGAGCACGTCGTCAACACGGACCAATACGTCAGGAACACGGACCTAGACGCAGCTACACGGACCACCACGTCAGCAGCACGGTCCTACACGTCAGCAATACGGACGAACACGTCAAATGCGTTATCCATTGAGCTAGCCATAGAGATGTATATTGTCAATAATATACATCTCTATGGAGCTAGCATATTCCCCATAGAGATTACACGTAAGCAAGTTTGAGAATTATATTTGATATACGCATAATTATATTCAGAGTCAGATAGATACATTCTACATACACAGATAAACCGATAGATAAATAGATCGAATAAAAGACAGACAGAAAATAGATCGATATATTTTGGATAGATATATAGATGAATAAACAGCAAAAAAGATATGAAACAGATTAAACATTAGATAGAGTGGCAAATAAATAGACTTAATCATTTTAAAGAAATAGATATTAGAATGAAAGATTAAAAGATAGACATACAGATAGACACCCTTATAAAAATCGCCAATGGTATTTGAATGGTGCCGAATGGTAGTTGAATGGTAATCTGAATGGTAAATGGTACGCGAATGGTATTTAAGTGGTGTTTCAATGGTAAGTTCTTAATGGTAATTGGTAGTTTATTTAATGGTAAATGGTATACCATA
This sequence comes from Lytechinus variegatus, assembly GCF_018143015.1. Lineage (NCBI taxonomy): Eukaryota > Metazoa > Echinodermata > Echinoidea > Temnopleuroida > Toxopneustidae > Lytechinus > Lytechinus variegatus. The sequence continues at coordinate 44,327,741 of NC_054745.1, forward strand.
TACCGAATGGTGTTTCAGTGGTATGTGACTAATGATATGATTGGTATGATGAATGATATACCATTTACCCAATGGTGTCTCAGTGGTATTCAATGGTGTCTCAGTGGTATGTGCTTGTAATGGTATGATTGGTATGATGAATAGTATACCATACATCCAATGGTGTCTCAGTGGTATACAATGGTGTCTCAGTGGTATTCAATGGTGTCTCAGTAGTATGTGCCTGTAATGGTATGATTGGTATGATCAATGGTATACCATACACCAATGGTGTCTCAGTGGTATACAATGGTGTCTCAGTAGTATATGCCTCTAATGGTATGACTGGTATAATGGTTGGTATACCATGCACCAATGGTGTCTCAGTGGTATACAATGGTGTCTCAGTGGTATTCAATGGTGTCTCAGTAGTATGTGTCTTTGATGGTATGACTGCATGGTATACCATGATATACCCAATGGTGTCTCAGTGGTATACAATGGTGTCTCAGTGGTATTCAATGGTGTCTCAGTGGTATGTGCTTGTAATGGTATGATTGGTATGATGAATAGTATACCATACATCCAATGGTGTCTCAGTGGTATACAATGGTATCTCAGTGGTATTCAATAGTGTCTCAGTAGTATATGCCTCTAATGGTATGACCGGTATAATGAATGGTATACCATGCACCAATGGTGTCTTAGTGGTATACAATGGTGTCTCAGTGGTATTCAATGGTGTCTCAGTAGTATGTGTCTCTATAATGGTATGACTGGTATGATGAATTGTATACCATATACCCAATGGTGTCTCAGTGGTGTCAAATGGTGCTGAGTAGTATGTGCCTCTAATGGTATGACTGCATGGTATACCATTATATACCCAATGGTGTCTCAGTGGTATACAATGGTGTCTCAGTGGTATTCAATGGTGTCTCAGTAGTATGTGCCTCTATAATGGTATGATTGGTATCAATATGGTGTCTTAGTAGTATGTGCCTAGTGGTATATAATATAATCATGTTGGATAATTGTAAAGCTATAGTGGCTTAGTGGTGTTTGCCTAATGAATGCCATTCGTGTTAATGCTGAATGATATGCCCAATTGCATTACCCATTAACATAATTCCGAAGATTTAAAGAAAATATATCAAAGATTAAAAGGTATTTAGAGTTAATTAAATATTTGACCTGTGACTTTTGCAAGCAGCTTCCCCAAATCAAGTGTAATCGCTCATGATTGTAAACATGGTCTCTTGCATTCTTTTAAATTGTCTTTGTCCTTATTAAGTAAAAGGTCTATATGTGTTTAAATATTATTGATCCAGTGGTTATGATACAATATTATAAATTTGTTATATTTTACTATTGTACATAAATTTAAATCTGATGCAATGGGTGCATGCAAAAATAAAATCAATCGGTCAATGAAATCTTTTTTGATAAAAAGGTTTTAATTTTTAATTAATAAGTTTTATTCTATTTTTATAATCATTTTGCTTGTTTATGGCCGCTTTTTATAAAAAGAACTATATATTTAGTGTTCCAAGAAGATATTTGCAATCAATCCCAAAATTCGATCAGATGCAAATTTACAGGTGATGATACATTAAGTTTATCTAGAACATATCAATTTGGATTTTTTTATGGATCAGTTGCAAGTTTGCAATGAAAAGTATGACTCTCATGATTTTGGAGTCTGAAATTGATTTGCGTTCGATTGCTTCGATTGCAAGTTTCTTGCAATGCCCCATATTTTGCTAAAAATGAATTCACTGTTGGTTGTCTTGGTCCCTCAACCTCTATCAAATTCCCATCCGCAAACCCTGATTTGGTCTGTCTGCAACGTCAAAAGCCCCATCTGACCCATTTGTACGCTATTATAGCTGCTTCCAATCATGAATTATTTCACCCTTTTTTTACAAATGATATTTCCAAAATTCTAATTCTATTTTAGGCTCTAAATATTCTTTCCCACTTGTGGACGGCGTTTATAAAGAGGAGAGCTATTCTATAGGCCGGCATTACTTGATTGAAATGATTTATCCACATGGTCTTGCTCCCTCACCCCTATCAAAATTCCCTGCCGCCATACAGGGTATAGTACAATGTAACAGAAAAGAAATCTACTGAATGAAATCTCAATTTCAATCATTTATACAAAAGCAAATTAAAAGGGAAGAGGAGTGAGTAAAAAATATATATATAGGGGAAAAAACAAGAAAAGAAAAAAGGCAAAGAAGAAAAGAAAGATTAACAGAAAAGAAAAAAAGACAACGAAAATAAAAAAGAAAATAACATAGAGAACAGGAAAAAAAAGTGAAGGGAACGAAAACTTTTTTCATAGATTCCAAGATCCAAGGAAAACAGTGGCATGCACTCACGCCATCATGGTTTCCAACCCAGAACCAATCGAGAGGAAAAAGAAGACACCCCTGATTTGGTTTTAATTCACCCCCCCCCACCCATATCGAGATGTGTATTTATCTTGGCGAAGAAGTCCCCTCCCCCCATATTTTGTCATAATTTATCCCCCCATATGCTTTGGCGAGAGGGGCCGCTTGGCTGCTTGCCAGGTAGCTCTATTATACGTGTTGTTCTCGCACTACGCACGCGCGAACGTCTAACCGCCAAGTGCAATATTTGAAAAAGAAAACTCGATCTACCGGTACTACCGTTTTGCTGTTGATAAGTCCGTCGATAATTCATCAAAAACTAAAGGAACACGGGTCAGATTCGGACAGCGACTTCAAAGTCATTTGTAGAAGGCTATAACAGTAAGTTCTATAACAATTTTCTTTGATTTATTTCTCAAATTGTCTCAAAATGTTAGATGTCGTTGTACTGCCACGTTCACGACATGCACGACCACTGCACTGCCACCGTCACTGCCCCGTTGGCGCTGGCCGCTGCTCTACGGGCCGGGACGTGGCTTTGACGATAGGGAGTGCTTATGGTTTATGCTTTGTATTGGCAGAGTTAAGATCGGCGAGCATTGAATAGTAATTCGCTCATATTGCCTGATGTTTATTGTCAATGTTTTACAAAAACCATCTCTGAATACATTGAATTCGTGAATGAATGATTTGTTAATGCTAATGTCAAGACTGTCAAAGTTTTAATTGTGAATAAATAGACCGTTACTGCACACGTTAATTTACTGAAATTGAAAACTTGCCGACAAATATTGCTTTGAAATTAGGCCTATAATTTGTTGTTGTTGTTGTTGATAGATGTTGGTAAATGAGATAAAATGGAGGTGAAACATGGTAAGGGTCCTAAAGTTTAAAAAATGATAAAGGCTACGCAGGTCTATAACTTTGCTACACTGTACACACCACTCATTGCACATACTATTTCAATGGTAAAATGTGCACTTTGTGTGTGGAACTGTGACTGGACGGAGTGACAAACGATTCCTATTCAATTTTTCTACAGAGGCTGCAATAAATATGCAGAGAAAACTGGCGCTAATGCAGTTTTGCACCGGCCGATTACCAGCATACCTCATCACCAAAACTTGTTCCCAAATGTCATGACAGGTCTCTCAGTCACATTTCGATGTTAATATACCCACCGTTTTTCAAAATATTGGGAATGGCTGTATTTAGTCTTCGATCTCGACGTCGTTGATCTAATCCGTAGACATCACTTCGCGGATCTCTCAGATTCGCCGTAATATTTATATGGACTGAAGTTAGCAACCAAATCATGCTAACATGTGGCAAACAAACTGCCAGCATGCCGCATGCGAATCTTTTGATCGCATAACTTCGGTCCATATCAACATGACGGCGAATCCAAGCGATCCGCAATATTTTGAAAAGTGGTGGGCATATTGTGTATTGATCTCAAAATGTGTGTAGACAATTCTGGTGGGGAGTTTTGCTTGAAGTTGCATGCACAACGAACAATTGTCCATAGACTGTGTACAACGGATAGATCGTCTCCGCACAGCGATTCGAAGACCGCTGATTGGTCAATAGCGCAGATCACGTCATGACCACGTGGTCCCAAAAATAATTCCTTTGGACTGCGTGCGGAAGTATCGATAACAATATCCAGTCATGTTGTGTACACGGTAAATGGTCTTGGTTCGTGATCGGATCGCTCCGGTATCGATCGAAAATTATCGAAACTGCAATTTCATGCATATTCACGCGACGCTCCAAAACCCGGAAGCCCATTGACTTTATGCACGTTGCGATAGACTCTACAAATTCCAAGGAACACGATGACATATAGACGCTAATTCGTAAGATTTTGACGGAAAAGCAAGAAGTATTCAAAATTCGCTTACCTGTGCGGTATCGGTGAGAAAATAGATCCTCCGAGAATACCTTTCATAATTCATATAAAATATAGGAAAATTGAAATTCTAGGTCGATTTTGGTACGAGGTGATAGGGAATTGCACACTTGTTTTGGTGGAATTCTGTGTGGGGAAACAAAAGGCTTGCACTGCGCATGCTTACTATATTTTCATTCATAAATTGGTTCTCGGCAGTGGCTGGATGACGTCATGTAATAAGCAAAAATGTACACGACCGCTACGTTCACGCTCCGCTATCCGTTGTACACAATTGTTCACTGTGAGTTGGCTGGTGTGAAACTGCATTAGTGCCGGAGGGTATTCTTAGATCCTTTCATGGGGCTAGGCATATCAATTTTTAAAGTAAATTTTATCCTCTTTTAAAGTTAAGTTTGTCCTGTGATCACATTTTATCTGTTTTTATTTATTTACTGATCAAAACTTGCCTAAAAAACGTCTGGAGTTCATCCACTGGCATATGATTGTCCATGAACGGATCCATGATTTCTCAAAGGGGGTAGTGGGGCACATTTTCCCAAGGAAACTTTAAATAACAAGCAAACCAAAAAGGAGATCCTCTTGTATGAGACAATATTTTTAATATATTTGCTGTAACTTTCGAAGGGGGAGGGGGAGAATACTTGTGTAAGAAAGCCACATTTTTATCAAACACATCAACTATTGCTCTCAAGGTGGGGGCACAGGTCAAATGTGCCCACTTGGATCTGCTTCTGCGATTGTCAATACCAGAAAAATGGAATTTATGTCATCGATTACCCTCTTGAAAATTGCTGCTCTAGAAATTTGATTTCAGATGACATAGCTATTACTAGTATAAAGCATGCACAGTTATAATACAGCCTTGTCTGAACTACGCTGAAATACTATCACATTTCCTTATTTTTATCCTAAATTCTGGGCTGGTAATCAGAGGTCCATGAAAAATATCTTTAACATTAAAGTTCTAAGATCATTATTTTTCTATTACTATATTAGTATTCTATTTTTGTTTGTATCTGCACATACATGCAGATTTTACAACACTTAAATTGATTTTATTTCATTTTCAAAGTTTGGACGACGGATACACTGGATGATAAGGTAGATGATCCAGCCTTATCTTGGAATGACACGACGGGTGTTGAACACAGAAAACGTACCGTGTACAAGAAACAATTGGAGTTTATGAAAGGTAGGTGTGTAAGAATTTTCTTCAGTAGAAAAAAATGCAAAGCTTCATGAGATAAAACAGATTGTATTCCTGCAGTGGCATAGCTGAAAAAAAACCTTGTCAGGAATGGTAAAAAATCCTTAGAAAGGACAAATGTCATCCCTATTTAGAGGAGCACACGTCTTTTCTGACACCCCCCCCCCCAGAAAAAAATCAGTATGTTGGCTTGGGGGGAAGGGTGGACACTTTTTCCCCAGGTATTCATTTGTTGTGGTATTTGTCATCATTGGGGCAACCTCCCATTATATAATAGGTTATTGTCTACCCATCTATGGTTAAACATAAATTTATTTATCATATTTTACAAAATGTTTTGTTGATATTTGTTAATTGGTATCATTCAATTGAATGGTAGAGTATACTGCAAATTTCTCAATATATAAAAAAATATATGAACTTCTAAAGAAAGCTTAAACACATGACAAGCATTCATATTTTGAACCCTTAGCTAATATACTGTCCTTTGCATTGTTTTCATCCAATATTTCTTATTACAGCTTCAAGGAATTAATCCTGCCGGGTACCCATTCACTTCATCTGGGTCTAGTGATGCACAGTGTGGATGAAATTCGGGCTGAAGGAAAACACACCATGGCTAGGACTCAAATTCACGACCCTCTGTTTGAAAGGTGAGAGTCAGAACCACTAGACCACGACGTTCCCAGCTGATGTCATATCCCCACTTGTTCTTTTGTATTTTATTACAAGAAGTCGCGCTAATTTACATTTTGTCCTCCGAGAACTATAAAAAATGGAGTGAAAATTTATTTCAAAGACATGTCCACCCTAACAAAAAAGTTGATTTGATTAAAAAGAGAAAAATCAAACATAAAAATCGGATGAAAAATAAGAAAGGTATGACATTTTTAAGTTTCGCTCAATTTCACTTAATAGTTACATGCACATCCAGGTCGGTATGCAAATGAGGGAACTGATGACATCACTCATTCACTTTTCTTTGTTTTTTAGATATGAAATATTATAATTTTCTCCTCATTGTCCTATGAAATAAAGTTTTATTTTTATTTTTTATTGTCAAATCTGTAAAAAAATTGAAATATTGTACAATTCAAACAATGAAAACCAAAACAAAAAGTGAGGGTCTTATTTTGCATCCGATTTAGATGAAATATTTTGCATGATGCTTGCCTGATTTTCTCTGTTGATTCAAAGCAATCTTTTCTGTGGTGGACTAGACCTTTAATGTGAAGATATGCATTGCTGGAAATAATGATATGATACTTGGGACATATCATACACACATGTATGAAAATATGAAATAATTATTTCATTTTATAGAATAAGCCTAACAAATATTCCTGACGATCGTGTGTACATTGGGTTAATTTTTTACCAAAATGTTGTTAAATTTCAAATTCAATAACTTTGTTATTATCAGATTTTAATGAAATTTTCAGCATGATCCTTTTCTGATTCATTCTCTCCCTACCAAAATCTCCCCTTTTCTCATGCTTTCTTTCTATGGTCCCCTTCATTCTCCTTATAACTATGTTATATGTAAAGTGTAACCGGTCGTCCAACCAATTTGATTGAAGGGCTAGAGGTACTCGAGACTGAAAGCTATGTGATATAATTCAAAGTGTACATCAGACAAACAAAAAACACTGAAAATCTCATCCAAATTTGTTTAGGATTAACAAAGTTTTGACGAATTAAAGTTGTTATTTTTTGCTAAAACTGTTCTCTGCAAGTCCTCATGAATATACAACATCACAATTTATATATTTTTTGTATTATATGAATTTAAATTTTGTCCAAGCTCGGTTGTAAAAAATTACGATTGACTACTGATTTACTGTGTAAGACAATATAACACAACAAAAATAGACAGAAAAGAAATAAGTGGGTATCTTGTATATATTATTTTCTATATATTTTGCAAAAAAGGTCTCTATTTTTCTTGTTTTTTAGTTTTCCAAATTGAATAATTTTCTTTACTTATTTTCATTATATTTTTTTCTATGTGTGATATATTATTTATTTCTTAATGTATCATTATTGTATTTATGATAAACTTTTGGCGTGTTTCTACAGTAAATCATTAAAAACAGTTTATCTTTTCCGGACTTGAATAACCTTATCGTTCTTAAACCAACCTGTTTCTACAGACTGAATAATCTGATTAACTTGCATTTCGCGTCGCAAATACGGTGGAAATCGGAAAATTCAACCTATAACCTCACATTGCATTTTGGTATGTCAAAAATTGCATCTCGTTAGGAAAATTTTCGAAATTCATGGTAGATCTCACTCATTGTAGCAGTTACACGTTTCGCGAGCAGCTGGCGAGATAAAAAACGGCCAGAATATATGTTTACTGTGAGATCGCACTTCTTGGTTCAAGCACTTAAGCCAGACACGTATGCTATTTTGCCCCGTGTTTTTACAGAAAAGTTAAACAGATTAACATGGCAATAACCACCTCTCAGAGAGATGGTTATGAGAAACCGTATTTTGCGCGATGCAATTTATCAATAAACCGCATCGCGTCTGTTTCTACAGGAAAGTTATCAGGGATTCTGGATACTTAGGCAGGTAATACCTTTTAACAATTCTATGTAGAAACATGCCATTGATATATCTTTTTAGGTGAAAAGAAAAAAGAGACCAATTTGGGAGTACTATTTTCCCCCCTTTTGGGGATATTTCATTTCTTCTAGGTGTGGTACCCTTTATTCATTTGGCCATGTGAAGGCTATCACACATTTTGAGTTTAATCTTCGAAATTTGGTGTTCATTAGTTTGTTGTCCAAACTCTGTCTTACATGTAAATTTGTTTATAGGAAGATTAACATAATATTTATGTGGAGTGCAGTCATTGATCTCTTGTGGAGTCGCACAGTCACATGTATTCATAATATGGTGCTTTTATGCCATACCTGTCAATACTTTTTTGTACTTGAACTTATTAGTAAAAAAATGTTTATTAATGTCGTTGAAAGCAATTACACACAACAGATTTAACATCAAGTTTATTGTATTACAAGTATCAGGTTTGTATGCAGAACAGTGGTTTTGCCAAGTACTCAATCCATGTAAAAAGCAATATGAGAGAACAGGTTGATTCTTGGAAATGTTAGCCTTCATTTGTTGTGTTTTTCAATCAAACTCTGTCTTGATGCATGTTTACTTTTAGATAACAAGATTGACAGAGTATAGATATCAACGAGGAGCTAAGTCATATATATTAATAACTTATGTGCTTTAATTATAAAGTCTATACTTGTGAATACTCTGTGCCATTTATGCTGTACTTAAACTTCTTATAGTAAAAACATTTTATTGACGTTCTTGAAATAAGTAACTGTTTTCATTTTTTTTCTTATGTATACTTATTCCATTATTAAGCCTACCACTAACCCCAGAGATATGCTGTTCACCAATGGTCTACCATTCACTGTACTTTATTGGCCTACTATACATTGCACATCGTTGTTCTACTGTCTACCATTCAGTGTAAACCATTGGTCTACCATTGAACTTGTGGTCTATAGTGTATGACCAATGGTGTTATTTGAATGGTTGACTAATAGTATAGTGTGTATGACAGTGTTGTATGGTAAATGGTAGGTCAATGGTGTACGGTGTATGGTAAGCCAATGGTGTATGGTAAGCCTATGGTGTACGGTGAATAGTAGTTCAATGGTGTATGGTAGGCCAATGGTGTACTGTAAATGGTAGGTCAATGGTATACGGTGTATGGTAGAATGGTGTAAAGTGAATGGTCAATCAATGGTGAATGGTGTGTGGTGTACGACGAATGGTAGTTGAATGGTGTATGGTGAGCGGTGAATGGTACGTGAATGGTGTACGACGAATGGTAGTTGAATGGTGTATGGTGAGCAGTGAATGGTACACGAATGGTGTACGGCGAATGGTACGCGAATGGTGTACAGTGAATGGTGTACGATGAATGGTACGCGGATGGTGAATTGTACACGAATGGTGAATGGTACACGAATGGTGAATGGTACACGAATGGTGTATGTTGAATGGTAGGCGAATGGTGTATGGTGAATGGTGTAAGGTAATTGGTAGGCCAATGGTGTCCAGTGAATGGTGGCTGAATGGTAAATGGTAGGCCAGTGAATGGTGGCTGAATGGTGAATGGTGGTCAATGGTAAACCTGTCTATAGTGGCCATATGGTAGATCAATGGTGAATGGTGTTTGATCAATGGTATATGAATGGTAAATGGTGCTCATGAATATGGTAATAGTAAGGTCCGAATTATTTAAATTAGTTTGAATGGTATACCATTGAGGCTTGAATGGTATACCATTGGTGTATGGTGGGTGCGGTGCGAATGGTATTCCAATGGTATATCAATGGTGTATGATAAATGGTAGTCAATGGTATACCATTCAATTTTTTTTATAAGGGCATGCATATTAAAACGGATAGATATGAGATAAATAGATGAAAAATAGTTTAAAGATAGATGGATAGATGGAGAAAAGATATAGATAGATAGATTGATATGAGATACATATATAGGTAAACATATAACTATTTAAACATAGAAATAGATATTAGATTGAAAGATAAAAAGATAGACATACAGATAGAAACACATATCTGAACAGTTAGATAGATAGTCAGATAGATATATGAATTGGAAGGTATATAAACTATAGGTGGATAGTTTTTTAATATTCCCTTATCCCCCTAACCTGTGTAGTTTCTGCCCCTTTTTTCTTTTTTTTTGTTATTCAACCCTATTCTGCCGTTCTTCATAAATGGTCTAGATTGTCTTTACTTTTAATTACATACGATTAAGAGAACTTTAAATTTATTCTAAGGGACCTACAATTACAAGCTTCTCTTTTTAATATGTCCCTCATTTTCATTTTCACATGCTAACTGTAATCTATAATTTGTCTACTTATCAAATTGTATCTGGAATATAAAGAATTCTTTATATTTCATCTATTTCTTATGAATTTGTTAATTAATTTTTGAAGTATTCTTACAACACTTATTCTGCTTTGTACATTTATACATACAGTGGCGTGCCGTCGGTCATGACATGGGGGGGGGGGCACCAGCAAAAATTTTGAGTCACTAGTGAGCGCGCGATGCGCGCCCAGTTGACAGGTATACTGACCTAATAGAGTCAGTGCCATTAAACATTTTTTTTATATTCAGACTTAAAAGGGACACTTCAATTAATCTTTTGTAATCATGATACGTACGTGTCTCACTAAATAATGCGAGCGCGAAGCGCGAGCTGAAATTTTTGTAAGTATTGACCCCAAACAGGAAGATTTTAATTGAGTATTATATTTAGGAATCCATAAGAGTATACACATCTCACCATAGTCATCTAATGCGAGTGCCAACAAGCACTTGCTGATTTTGTTAGAATTACATCTAAACATGCACATAATGCACTTGTAATCATGATTAACATACCCATCTCACTGATCAAATCTTGCGAGGGCGAAGCGCGAGCTAGAAATTTAGGAAATTCAGACCCGAAGAGGGACATTGTTTGTAGGAATTCACGAAGACCATACGTAGTTCACTTAACATATGATGCGAGCGCGAAGCGCGAGCTGAAAAATTTTGATATTCAGATCAGAAAAAGGGACATTTTAAGGACTGATTCTAGGAATTCATGGAGAGCAGACATATTTCACCAATCCACTACTGCGAAGGAAATGTTTTTATTAAGACTTTAAAATGGTGCAATCACTTTAAGTAGTCTTGAAAAAGAAGCATACTATTGTACATAAAACAATAATCACTCGAAGTGCATCGAATTATATTTGGCAGTATGTTGTATACTGACTTGAAAACTGGAAGATTTAGTATTACAGGGTTATATATCTCGTTAAACAGACAATGCGAGCACTATAGGAACAATGAAGACATAGGACCTGAGCAGATCGTAAATTTATGAAAAAATGTTTCTTATGTAATATAACATAATTACGATATAATATAACATTATAATAAACAATAATATCTTCCCACTACGTTATTTTCCTTTCTCCCTCTTTTTCTCCTTTTCCCCTTTTTTTGGTCTGCCGATTGGGGGAGCACGTGCCCCCCATGCCCCCCCCCCTTAGTTACGCCACTGTATACATATATGCATATATATGTTTATGTTTATTATCAGAAAATGGAAGTGAAATAAACTAAACTGAAAATGAAAATAGATAGATAGATGGAGAGACTGACAGACAGACACACAGATAGATAGACAGATAGATAGATAGATAGACAGATAGATAGACAGATAGATAGATATACAGATAGATAGATAGATAGATAGATGGATACATATATTATGTAGGTAGATGGATAGACATGTAAACAGACACAGATAGATATTCTTTAATTGTAAGATAGGGTTCTATATATATAGTTTTTATCATTGAAATTGTTCATGACAATGAGCAAGATGAAATTAATCATTTGTGTAATATTGATGATTTGCATAATATATGTTTTTGAAATTAATATTTATTATTAATGATGTCATAATAAAAATGGCATTACAACAATTTTATGAGAGCAATTGCAATATTGGTTGACGCCCCCTATCGATACAGATATGCATGCTCGAGCGCATGATAAACAACGTGTTGGACGAGTTATTGTTTTAAAGAAGTTTTGTTTAACTTTCAAGCTTGTTGTCTGCCATACCGGAAATTTTGGAGCCTGTGTCTCTGTCTCTGAGACTGAGAGTAAAACTGTTGTAGCGTGAGGACTAAAGTCGTTAATTATATTAGGCCTAATTAGGGTCTTTTGACATCTTGATCTTGCCTACTGCCTACGGCTACGCCGTAGCCGTCGTCACGGCCTTCGCTGTATTCGTACGTGTGTTAACTGTTCATTGGTAAGAATTCATGTCACACATATATGTGTAGGCCTACGGTATGGCACGGGCATCTGCATGATAGGACACGTCTGTTATTAATACGGTACAAGTGGTTTGTTGCAAGAAACTTATATGCAATTGATTGCAAATTTCAAGTGTAAATTTAAATACAAGAGACATATCGATGTTAGCTTAGCTAGCAAATCTGTTTATGGAAGATAATCAGACATAATAATGATAAGGGACTTGGCTTTAAATTAATTTAATCTAGCTAGGGTAATCCTCTGTTTTCGGGGTCCAAATTATATTAGGTTGCTAACTTCAGGCAAAAGTCACAAATGCACTTACAATGCAATGAGAATAAGTCGTCCGCAAGCTACAAGGCCGTGAACGTACGAGCGCGCTCGATCGCCTATCGGCCTGGCTGGTCAATTGACTGCAGCTGCACTCCCGGGGGAGTCAAGCTAAAGGTGGGGGGGGGGGCCAATAGATACATATATATTGCTATAGGCCTATATCACCTCTTCTGTTTGAGGGGATTTTATTAATTGTGGCATTGGGGGTACATTTTAGGGCATAATGCAAATGATGACATTGGTAGCAAGGAGAAGGGGTGGTGGCAAGAGGGGATGAACTGCTCCATTATTAAGGGGCACAGGCACAAGGGGGGGGGGTCCAATAGATACATATATATTGCTATATAACATCTCTGTTTGAGGGGATTTTATTAATTGTGGCATTGGGGGGTACATTTTAGGGCATAATGATGACATTGGTAGCAAGGAGAAGGGGTGGTGGCAAGAGGGGATGAACTGCTCCATTATTAAGGGGCACAGGCACAAGGGGGGGGGGGGTCCAATAGATACATAGGGGTCATTCCATGCCAATTCACGCAATGAAAGTGCAATTTTGCACGCGACCCTCTCGGAATTCGTTGTAAATTTGTATACATAAAATTCACCATGGCCTTAGCACAAAACAAAAAAAATTAGTCAAATTGGTCCATCGGTTCTCGCGCTACAGCCCGCCCTTTTCTCCTTGTTTTGACAAAAATGGGTGTGACCTTCAACTTTCAATGGCCATTGTGTCGTAACGTGTTGACCAATTTTCACGAAACTGGTACCATTTAATAGGAAATTCAGAGAGGAATCCAAAACATGCATCAAATAATGTATTGGAGCGACTTATAAGGTCGTGACCCTTGACCTATTCTTTGACCTTGAATTTGACCCCCGGACAAATAATTTTTTGACTTGATTTTCGTGTATGTTAATTATTTGTATGATATTGACAAAATATGTTAAAACCAATGATGATATTTTATTTCTTCACCTTCAAAAACTCTTCCAAAGATATCATGAATGAAATTTCACTCTAGTCCGACATACTGATATTCATGTTAGTAAAGTGTTTACCAGTTACATGATTTCTTCCAGTCTTTAAGTCACAGTATGCAAACACATGATAAGAAATTAAGCTCATCAGTTCACAACTGAAACATTAAACATTTATGCTCATGAATAGGTATCTGTTTAGGCATTTTTATGTTCAGCAATATATATCATATATGTATATTACGGATCCTTAAATAAGCATATACTCAACAATTTGATGATAAAAGTACCAGGTAAACACTTTACTAAGAAGAATATATACATATATGATATATATTGCTGAACATAAAAATGCCTAAACTGATACCTACTGATGAGCATAAATGTTTAATGTTTCATTTGTAAACTGATGAGCTTAATTTCTTTTAGCTCATGTGTTTTCATACTGTGACTTAAAGATTGGAAGAAATCATGTAACTTTTGAACACTTTACTAACATGAATATCAGTATGTGGGACTAGAGTGAAATTTCATGGTATCTTTGGAAGAGTTTTTAAAGGTGAAGAAATAAAATGTCATCATTGGTTATAACATATTTTGTCAATATCATACAAATAATTAACATACACGAAAATCAAGTCAAAAAATTATTTGTCCGGGGGTCAAATTCAAGGTTAAAGAATAGGTCAAGGGTCACGACCTTATAAATCGCTGCAATACATTATTAGATGCATGTTTTGGATTCCTCTCTGAATTTCCTATTAAATAGTACCACTTTCGTGAAAATTGGTCAACACGTTATGACGCAATGGCCATTGAAAGTTGAAGGTCATGCCCATTTTTGTCAAAACAAGGAGAAAAGGGCGGGCTGTAGCGCGAGAACCGACGGACCAATTTGAATAATTTTTCTGTTTTGTGCTTGGGCCATGTTGAATTTCATGTATACCAATTTACAACGAATTCTGAGACGGTCGGGTGCAACCACTGGGTGAATCCAGATGGAATGACACATATATATTGCTATATAACACCTCTGTTTGAGGGGATTTTATTAATTGTGGCATTGGGGAATTAACGAACCTTCGGAATAACGAGCATCACCCATACCTACATGTATACATATGCACGCTCACATATTTACCAACAAACATACACATATACACAAACCCATACTCATGCACACATACAAACAACTACACACACAGACATGCACGTGATCGCAATCACTCATTCACTCACAATTTTACTCGATCACGCACTTGCTCTTTACATACAATACGCTGTTATTAAACACCATGCCATAAATAAAATCTCATAGTATACCGAAGGGGTGCTTTATACACGTAGCAATACATGTATCTATCACCCAAACCCCTTGTGCCCCCCTTGCACCCCCTTAATATCAGACAGGTTCATCCCCTCTTGCCACCACCCCTTCCCACCACCCCTTCCCTTGCTACCAATGTCATCATTATGCCCTAAAATGTACCCCCAATGCCACAATTAATAAAATCCCCTCAAACAGAGGTGTTATATAGCAATATATATGTATCTATTGGACCCCCCCCTTGTGCGTGCGCCCTTAATAATGGAGCAGTTCATCCCCTCTTGCCACCACCCCTTCTTGCTAGTGATGTCATCATTATGCCTAGGGCCTATATCTAAATAATGAATTATTTGCAGTATTGCACACATATTATTTCTAGTCATATACTAAATGGCTGCTAACTTCACCAAACTCATCTCTGCAAGCAGGCTGCATATCACACAGTCACTGACATTAATTTTTACACCTGAATTCTGCAACACCCATTTCCCTACCCACGGTAGACAGGAAAATGAGGAATAACCGTCGTTCCTGGGATTTAGATCTATTCAAATCAACAATTTTTGACATTTTACTACAGGACCTAATAGGACCATTCACCAACGGTAATGTGTTAATGCGACCCTGCATGTGTAACCTGGCATGACAATTCGGGGAGCGGGTTTTGTCCCGATTTTTCATTTCTTTTAGATTCTAAATAACATATTATCTTGAACGAAGGCCCACTATTTTTGTCAGACTCTAATCTTTATATTAATACAATGCAAAATGTATAAAATATCGAAAATATACGTTACCGACGAGTTATTCCCCGGGTTAATCCTTAATTTTTAATTTTCTGCCGGAGAGGAAAATATGGAAGCCGTCAACAAGTTGTGCTTTTATCAAGGCTTTCCGATTAAATTTTTTATATCTTGGCCAATCAATGCAAGCGACAAGTTCCGAACGCACGGACGTTTACATGTACAAGAGTAAAGCAGCGGCACAAATTGCGATATGTAGCGACTGGTATATACGTTTGTAAGGATGATGACGTCATCCAAGATGGCAATTTATGTCGACCAATGAAATGATCAAAGATGACAATGTTTTGATCGTCTTTTTAAATAGACCAAAACTAAGCAAATGATTTAGGCCCCTAAAACCCAGGGGCCGATTGCACTTTGCAAGAACCGTCTTTCGTGTTGCTTATTTATTATGATGCGCCATCATGTGAAACGCATTTTAAATAAATTGCCTTCAAACATATATTATTCATCCGTTAAAGTAAACAAAATCTTTGTTCATAAAATGATATGATATATAATGAAATTGTATACCAATCGATTTAAATGGTAGTTAACAAATTTTATTTGTTTATCATAGTACATTTCATAAATATCCTGCATACAGTGCATCATAAAAGATGGGCGACACAAAAGACGGTCCTTGGAAAGATTCTTTCGTGCAATCAGCCTCAGGATTACCGAAGATAATTAGCATTCAACTGGAATTTGTAGTTAGTTAGATCTACAAGATGTATGATTGAATTTAAAACCTAAAATTAACTTGGAATCAATTGCAAGTGCAAGTTTCTTGCAACACCCCAAGTTAGTAGGCCTAGATCTAGACAAAAAAAGCGATCTGTTATGGGGAAATTTTGAATATTTCTGACATTGACTGGCCTTGCCTTTAGACAGATGACAAGATGTTATGCATGCAGGGAGGGTGAGATCAGTGGTGTAAACTTTGGGCTTGTTATTTGTAACCTCGATTTTTTTCTCCATTTCTCCTGTAGGCCTGATATATGTAAGTGGTATAGTCTAGAACTAATTAGACCCTATTTAGAAATAGAGAAAATGTGGACCATTTGGTGGTGTTTTAATTTGGTACAAATATAGTGCATACAAAGAGTGTTAAAAAATAGAATTTACACATGGTGGCAAAAGTGGTTTTTGTCTCACCTGCATAGCAGAGTGAGAATATAGTTGCCACTTTTCCGGTGGCAGCGGCGGCGACGGCCGCGGCGTCAAGATCAAATCTTAACCTGAGGTTAAGTTTTTGAAATGACATCATAACTTAAAAAGTATATGGACCTAGTTCATGAAACTTGGCCATAAGGTTGATCAAGTATTACTGAACATCCTGCATGAGTTTCACGTCACATGACCAAGGTCAAAAGGTCATTTAGGGTCGATGAACTTTGGCCAAATTGGGGGTATCTGTTGAATTTTCATCATAACTTTAAAAGTTTATGGATCTGATTCATGAAACTTGGACATAATAGTAATCAAGCATCACTGAACATTTTGTGCAAGTTTCAGGTCTCATGATTAAGGTCTAAGGTCATTTAGGGTCAATGAACTTTGGCCGAATTGGGGGTATCTGTTGAATTACCATCATAACTTTGAAAGTTTATTGGTCTAGTTTGTTAAACTTGGACATTAGAGTAATCAAGTATCACTGAACATCTTGTTCGAGTTTCAGGTCACATGATCAAGGTCAAAGGTCATGTAAGGTCAATGAACTTTGGCCATGTTGGGGTTTTTTGTTGAATAACCATCATATCTCTGTAAGTTTATTGGTCTAGTTCATAAAAAAGTGGACATAAGAGTAACCATGTATCACTGAACCTCTTGTGCGAGTTATAGTAGTATTCAAAGTCAGCACTGCTGCTATATTGAACCGCGTGATGCAGGTGAGACGGGCAGAGGCATTCCACTTGTATTTGAATAATTTAGTTGTGTGCGCATTGGTTGCTATGGGAGGCCATATCTTAGCAACCATTTGACCTTGGGGCAAAATATTTCAGATTTTTCCGTCAGACACTTGGGGCAACATTTGGTGCGAGTTTAAAGAAAATCGAAGAGGGTCTGGTGACAAATTGTCTGAAAATTGGTTGATTTGATGTGGATTGACCCATATTTCATTTGAATTTCCTCTTTTATCACATCTATCCATAGATCATGTGTTTTTTCTACATGAGGGCATGTAATACATATATTTTAAGAATACATCATGGATAAAGAGTTTGTCTCATAACAAAAAGCAAAAACAGACATTTTGAGGGTATTTTATAGTCTACCAAAGGGAAAGTTGTTCATTAATGACATCACACATCCTTGTCGCATTGCCAATGGGAGGATCTCCATGGCATTACTGATTGCAGTATTCAAATGCTCATAACTTTCTCATTATTTGTCCGATTTTTCTCAAACTTTCTTTATTCTTATTCTTTGATTTTTCTGTTTTTACAGAAAGGTTTCATTCCCCTTTAATTTATATTTTATGTGTTACTTTTCTCAAGACAGTTTACATGTACATCAGTTCAGTTGAAATTGAAGACTTCTTCAAAGCCAAGTTTCAGTTTTTGTCAACTCAAGGAGCATTTGCAGCCTCATTTGTGTGTAAGTATATTTTTAATATAAGTAGATCTAGGCCTACTTGGTGATTCAAAATGTTTCTAAATATGTTTTTTAGCAGTTCATTAAAGTAGCATAATTTGATGCACATGATTTGTCTGTGCAGTGTTATGTGCCAGTCAGATAATGTTCTCTGATCAGTGTTGCTTTTAAAGGGTAATAGAATAAAAGGAGAATTGGTTGAGTGTGCTGTCAGTTTTAGATATTTGATTGTGAAATTTGGTGTATAATGTAGGGATGTAGGGACAATATATCGAGATTTTTATTTCATGAGACCAAAGGTCACAAATTCTATAAAATACTTAAACATAAACCATTCTTGACATAACTTAAAAAATTATTTTATGGATCTACTTTAAATGTGGATTATATGTGCATAGGGATGTGGCAATAATCTGATTACTAATTGAGGTTATAAGATGAAAGGTGAAAGGTCACAAATTTAATAAAATACATTAAAAAACAGACTATTCTTGCAATAACATAAAAATTGTTTCACAGATATACTTCGAACTTGGTTTGGGTTAACAATGGTTTGGTTCAGTTTTGGGGTGATGAGTTCAAAGATGTTTTTAAGAGCGATCTAGTTCAATATCACATGTGTGTATTATTATTTTTTTTAAACAGGTAATTTCAGAGTCTCATCTTGAGGCAATTCAGCGAAGGCTTGCGCTGAAGGTGTTTATATTGTTATTTCTGTGTACAGTAGGTATATTTTTATTACATCTTCCATGTTAAGATTCATTATGTATTATGTTTTTTTTTTGGGGGGGGGTGGGGTGAGGGAGTGTTTCATTAATCCTATTACATGTATACATAATGTAGCAAAAAAAAATACTTTTCTCTTTCCTTTTTTGGGGCTATCTATTTTCAATAGCGAGACTGTACAGGATTGTACAGAAAAAATAGCATATTTACTTTTTTCATTATCTTTTATGGGTCAATCGACATCAAATCAACCAATTTTCAGACAATTTGTCACTCGACCAACTTTGATTTTCTTTAAACTTGCACCAAATGTTCCCAGAAGTGTCTGATTGAAAAATATGAAATATTTTGCCCCAAGGTCAAACGGTTGCTAATATTGGCCTCTCTTAGTAATCAATGCATGTTCAACAACTGAGTTTAAATAAAATTTATTGATTGCTGCAGCCAAGTTTGATGAGATAGAATACTCACTTTATGTAAATTGGAAGAACTTTTTGGTGTTTACATGGGCAGTATATTATGGCGCGGATCTAATCAGCTATTATTGTGCACGATGTCGTTGAAAATGGTTTTCAGCGGCCAAGTCAATGTTTTGGGGTGCCCGCTTGGAGGTTCATAACTTCCAAATTCAAAAAGGTTGGAACCCAATATTGTGTAGATTTGAAGATCATGACCATGGCTCATCCGTTTTGTTTGATTTGTTTTGTTTTGATGGGTCAATAAACTTCATTGCTTAAATTTGATGATTGAAAACCATTTTCAAAATTTCATGTATGAATTAGCAGCATAATAGATTCATATAAAGTAAAAATTCAAATATTTCTCAAATAAAGTTATGCAGCTCTTTACATTACATCACGGAAGACGTATGTACCAATTTATATAGCAAACATGCAGTATGTGGCCGAGATCCCTCGAAAGAGAGAAGTGTGGAAATACCCGGGAGAATCAATTGAGTATTAATTTGTTGTGTTTTTTCTTTTTCTCTCTCTCTGTTGTATTGTGTTGTTTTGTTAGTTGTTAAATCAGTTTCATATCACTCATCTCATACCATTTCACCTTCACCCTCAGATCCTTTAGACGTAAAGGTGCGAGAAGTAAGAAACTCATTAAGAACCTCATCCCAAACTTCATATTGTAAACATTTCATTTATACCATATACCATACCATTTCATCTTCACCCTCTCACCTTTAGACGTAAAAGTGAGAGACAAAAGGAACTCATTTAGAACCTCAGAAACTTCATTTTAAACTTTCATTGGAATTTCATCTGTTGTCATGATTGGAATTATTTATCTATAACAAAGAGGAACTTTAGTTTCTGGAAAGCACCTTATTGTTTTTTTTTTATTTTCCAAAACAGGTTATTTCAGAGGGCAGAAGGCCATTTCTTGGAGGTAGTTAAATTGTTATTACAGCGTAAGTATATTTATAAATATAACAAAAAAGTAATAACCCCCTCCCCCTCATTTGAGAGTACCAAAGTTTTGTACAAAATAATTTTGTAAGTAAAATTTTTGTAGACATTTTGTACTACAATTGACTTAGTTTTATGAAAATAGACCAATATGTAGTCACATATGAATAAGCAATGTTAAAAGCTAAAAAAAACTTTATATATGTATGGAAGGATGGCAATGATCTGATTAGATTTTGGGGTTGTGGGGTCAAAGATCAATGGTCAAGAAATAAATAAAATACATAAAAAATACATTTTTCTTGCAATATAAAAAAAAAGGTTTCGCGGATTAACCCTAAACTTGGATCATATGTGCATTGAAGGGTGGGAAGGATTTGATTTGTTTTGGTGTTTATGAGGTCAAAGATCAAAGGTCATTAATTGAATAAAGTACATCAAAAAATGACGAATTTTGCGATAACTCGTAAACTGTTTCAGCAATCAACTTGAAACTTATTCATGTATGAATTGAGTGGTGACAATGATCTGATTAGTTTTTTGGGATCACGAGATCAAAGGTCATGAAATCAATAAAATATGTAAAAAATACAATGTTCTCACGATAACTGAAAATCCGTTTCACGGATCAAGTTCAAACTTGGGTCATATGTGTATTGAGGATGACAGTGATGTGATTAAAGGAGAATGAAACCATTGGAAGAAGATAGCCTGTGTGAAAACAAAAAAATCAAAGAAACAGGTCAACAAAAGTTTGAGAAGAATTGGACAAATAATGAGAAAGTTACGAGCATTTGAATATTGCGATCGCTAATGCTATGGAGATAGGAAATTGACAATGCGACAAAGATGTGTGATGTCACTTGTGAACAACTCTCCCCATTACTTTAGAAAATATTTAATTTCAATTGTCTCTTTTATCACATCTATCCATAGATCATGTGTTCTTTCTACATGAGGGCATGTAATATTTTTTAAGAATACATCATGGATAAAGAGTTTGTATCATCATAACAAAAAGCAAAAAGAGACATTTTGAGGGTATTTTATAGTCCACCAAAGGGAAAGTTGTTCATCAGTGACATCACACATCCTTGTCGCATTGCCAATAGGAGGATCTCCATGGCATCAGTGATTGCAATAGTGAAAAGCTCATAACTTTGTCATTATTTTTCTGATTTTTCTCAAACTTTCTTTATTTTTATTCCTTGATTTTTCTGTTTTTACACAGGCCTATTTGTTCCAAAGGTTTCATTCCCCTTTAAATTTGGGATTGATGAGGTCAAAGGTCACGAATTCAATAAAATACTGTAAAAGTAGATTGACTATTCATGTAATAGTTAAATACAAGGTTGATTATTTTAATCAACAAAAATACATTGTCAACCATAATATATTTATATATATTTTGATTATAATATTATTGTTATATTATTTTGGGGAAAGTGCTTAACTTTAATTTTCTGGGGGGGGGGGGGGGAGGGGGATTCTCCGTAATGTGAAAAACTGTTGATGCGGCAATCCTTGATTAAATATACAATTATTTCTACTATAAGTTATGAAAATTCACTTGTTTTCTGCTTTATATGCCTGAAATAGTTCAAGTATCAATCCCCTTTGAAAAAACAATAAAAAACACAAGGTAGAAAACCAGAGAAATATGTAAGAAATTATAAAAACAATAGAAAACATACCAATTTTTTAAATATAGTTTTGATTATAACTTTCAAAAGAGTCTTCAAACTAAAATCAAAAGTTCATGGCTTATATTTAATGATTAAAAACTATTTTCAAAATTTCATGTATGAATTAGCAGCATAATTGATTGATATAAAATAAAATTCAAATATTTTGCAAATAAAGGTATGCAGCTTTTTAGGTTACATCTAAAGGTTACATTTATAAAGCAAACATGTAGTTTGTGGCCGAGATCCCCCCCCCCCCCCCCCCCCGGAGTGAGAAGAGTGAAAATACTTGGGAGAATCAATAGAGTATTAATTTGTTTTGTTTTTTCCTTTTCTCTCTCTGTGTGTTGTATTGTCTTGTTTCTGTTGATTGTCAAATCAGTCCATATCACTCATCTCATACCATTTCACCTTCACCCTCAGATCCTTTAGACGTAAAGGTGCGAGAAGTAAGAAACTCATTTAGAACCTCATCCTAAACTTCATATTCATAACATTTCATTCATACCATATACCATACCATTTCATTTTCACCCTCTCACCTTTAGACGTAAAGGTGAGAGACAAAACGAACTCATTTAGAACCTCAGAAACTTCATTTTAAACTTTCATCGAAATTTCATCTGGAAGTCTGTCTACCAATTCACGACAATAACCCTTGCATTTAGAGGCTTGGGTGAGTCACAAGGAATTGGGGATAGCAACGAACAAACAGAACTTTTAAACACATAATTCTTTTAAACGCATAATTCTTTTAAACAACTTAAAAAACTATAAAAAAAAACAAACTAAAAACAAACAAACAATCCCAAACAAACAAAAAACCTAAACTAAAGAATTAAAAACATTGAATGACTTCCCCAATTTGTGTCAAGAGTTTTTATTTGATTGACTTTGGGAATTTGTAGCATTTGGTTAAGAAAGGAAATAGTGATTGATTGTTTGTGAGAAGAGAATACAAGTGAGCTTCATTGATAACTTAGAGAGAAAGTATATTAAATATAAAAGTGAATTTGATTAAAAAAATTAGAAGTTTGTGGCACAACAGTGAGAGAAAGAGAGTTTTGAAAATATAAGTTAACTAGACTGAGAAATAGAGTATCTAAGAAAACTTATTTTTTATAGATCAAGTGTAATATAGTACTTTAAACCACAAATCTATTTTACTATTTTGGTTCCATATCCACGAAACCAAAAAAATAAGAATTGGAAGGTATTACTTGCAGAGAATTGATTTCAAAAGTGTATTGATTGCATTCCCTAGTGTAAATTAAAAATAGTAATACAATTTTTTTCAAGGTGAAAAAGTGAAAAGTGACTTAACACAATAAGTGCAAACAGTGATATAACTGAATACGTCAAAAGAGGTAAGAGCAATATTCCAGATTTGATAGAGCAGATAAAGAGTGATAGAGCAGATAAGGAGAAAGTAACATTGTGATAAAGAGGTATCTGAAAAATCAAGTGAACTGGATTGAGTGAAAATTGGTCTTTGTAAATTTGACTTGGAATATAAAGTGTAAAAAAGGAAAAAGCTTGATTGAAGTCGAGGTTACAGATAAAATTTTATAGTGTTTGAAACGGGCAATTGATTTTCATTACAAAGAATAAAACAACTTTTTAAATACAAAGGACTAAGTGATTTGGGCTGAGCTTTATAGAATTTTGCAAATACAAATTTAATTTATTGACAAAAATACAGATAAAAGATACAAAAAGGCACTAAAATTTTAAAAGAGGTAAGACTAATGCATAACTGCAACTAGGGATAAACTTGAGTAAAGTGAAAGAGTTAAAATACAGAATAAAGGCTAGAAGCGTTATTGCAGAATTTGATTTAGAAAATAGTGATATTTTTTCTCAAAGGGTAAAATAGTGACCTTGTTGATAAAAAGAGAAATTTGAGTGAACCTGACTGAGCAAATTAATAGTCATTCATAAATTTGACTAGGGATATAAAGTTTGATAGAGGAAAAAAATATCTTGCTTGAATATAGTTTAGTTATATATGAAAATATAAAGAGTTCCTTACAGATAAGATACTGAAAGGTACTAAAATTTTTGAGAGGTTTTAAAGTGGAGAGAGTGATATTGCACAAGTGCAACCAGTCATAAACCTGAGTAGGTTGAAAGAGATAAAATACAGAGTAAGAGCTAAAAACAGTATCTTGGATTTGATTTAGAAGAGTGATACACTTGAAAGTAAAGTTAGAAAGAGTGTTATTGAGATAAAAAGAGAGAAATTTGAGTGAAGCAATTAGCATTTATAAATTTGACTTGGGATATAATCTGATCAAGGGAAAAACCTTGCTTGATTACAATTTAAATTGTATGCGCAAATATAAAGAGTAGCTGATAGGCAGTGATTACTTTTACCCTCCCCCCCAAAGAAAAACTTCAATTGCAAAGAAGCAAATATAAATTTGGTCCAAATTTTGCAAATACAAGTGAGCTTTATTGACATAATACATTTAAAGGTACTTTTGTGTGGGTAGTTAATTTTAAAGGAAACGTTAAGACCTTGAAAGACAATTCATTGTGTGCGTACTTCTCAAATTTTTAATTTTTTATCTGTTGGAATAAAGAAATTGAAAATGGCTGCCACTCAATTCGGCTCAATTATTCATGAGATTCTAAACATGCTTTCCAGTTACACATCAATGATCAATTCAGATATTGGTAAATGTTGTCATTGCATGAATGACATCAATGAAAGTGACACTTATGTAACATGTGAATGTTGCAACAACCATTTTCATGTGACTTGTGAGGGATACTTGAACAATGACAAACTTGCTGACCAGAAATTGGTTTGGATTTGCCCATGCTGTGGCCATAGCAACATTGGTAATCGAATATTTGACAGAGTATGTATTCCATCTCATTATAACAGATATGAGCCTCTCATGTCGGCAGATGTTGATGATGACAATGAGAACATGGAAATCTTCAAAGAGACAAGACGAAAAAGGAGAGCAAAGAAGAGGTATGTTAAAGTAAAAAAGAGCACAGTGTTTGCAGAGCAATGCAGCAGATGTGAAAATGGTGTAACAGACAATCTGTCTCATTTCAAAGATCAAAACTTGCTCAATGAAGAACTTGACGGTAATTGGGTAAAAGTGGAATGCAAAAGAACAAAATTGATGGCAAGAAAAACAGAAGGAAGAACACATTCAGATGAAGAAAACGAACAGGACAAAAGAAAGAGAAGATCAGTTAATGGTGTATTGTTAGAACCAGGTGTAACCTACATTGGCAAAGCATTCAAGAGATTTTATGGTAGTCGTGAAAGAAAAATCAAAGAACAGAAAGAAGAGTGTAAGGTGACCCACAAAATGGAAAATAAAGAAATAGATGTCAATGTGCAATCCTACGTAGAAACTTTATTGAATATTTATACTTGTAGTGTGAAATCTCCATGTTCCATGAAGTTTTACAATGAAGCCAATGAGGTAATTGAAACAATGCAAAACCAATCTTATGCTCATGTAACAAGTTGTTTGTCTTCATTGTCAAAAGCAGGTTTGACTAAGCACTTGAACCCGAAGACGTGTATTGTTGTGGAAAAGATGCAGGATTTGAGACGATATAGAGTTCATGCAGGTGGTAGAAGAGGAAGAGGTCGAAGAAGGAACATGAAAGGTCAGTTCACGAAAGTGAATCAAAGAGATGATAATTGCTCTGATGTTTCAAAGATTCCAAAGAAAGAGGTCAGAACACAATCTAACAAAGATATGATTGAGAATAATGCAAATTGTAAGGAAGACCCAGTTGCTCATCAGTTGAACAGTTTTGGTAAATCAATTACAGTAGGCAAAGTTGAAGAAGAGTTGACAAACAGAAATGTAGATCACCATCTATACATACATTCTAATGAGGGTGCATGTGCAACAGATGAAATTTGTAAACATATGTCTAGTAAAGAAACCATGAACATCCCAGATAGAGTAAGCCAAGTTGAATTACAGATCGATCTTGAAGAAAATGAGAGTGATAGTGATATTGACATTGACACACCTATCAAACGCAATCGTGGGAGAAATTGTATAGAATCTGATTCAGACACAAATGTTGAAGATGACATCATACTGATCAGTTCATTTGAAAGTGAAAGGTCATGTCAGTGTATTGATACACAGCATGTACGTGATGAAACATGTCATGATGAAATTGTCCCAGATGCAGGATTGAATAAAAATACAGACAATGCAATTTTGAATGCAGAGGATGAGTCTACTGATGATTGTTTTGCGCAAAATACCTTGGAATCTCATATGAAAGCAGCAATTGTTCAGGAAAGAAAAGAAGATGATATGCATCCTTCTTCCAATGAATCAAGAGACGAAGTAGAGTTTGTATCAGATCTTGGAATGTGTGATAGGCCAGACAAATCTTTTAAATTTTTACCTCTTGAGATAACTGACAAACAAGCCATTTGTAAAAAATTGAATATTCCCTATACAGACGGAAGCTTCCATGCAAGGTCCAATAGCAATGAGTGCATCGGAATTCCTTCACACATTAAAACAATAGCTGATGATGGAAACTGTTTCTTTCGTGCAATTTCATATGCTATTTCTGGAACTGAATGTCATCATGTAATTCTAAGGAATTTTACTGTGAACCATTTATTACAGACCAATGATAAGTTTAAGAGTACATTGAGAAGTGAGTTCAGAACTGTCAGAGAATATGTTTTGAAAAATAGAATAATGGAAAATGGAACTTGGGCTACAGACACTGAAATGAGTGCATTGGCAAATTTGATTGATACCGATATCTATTCTTACAATGATCAAGTACCATGTTGGCAGTTGTACTCTGCAAGGAAACCGGGAAGAATAAATGTTGTTACATCTCATAAAGGCATTTATATACAGTACACAAGAAATGTTCATTTTCATGTAGTTGAATCCGTTACTTCTGTCAGTAGTGATTTATCAAAGAACATAGCAACAATGAAAGATATAAACACAACAGTAAACATGCAAATAAAACCAGTTGCACAAGGAACATTTCATCAAGGTGATATGAGATTTGGTGATTCAGCAGGAAAGCAATGTGTTGCCAATTCATTGTCTGCTTTGTTGTATAGCAAAATGAAAAATGCTAATGATTGGGACAATAAAGATTTAGATAAAATTCTGGCCAATGGTGATGAACTCTATCGTTACATAAGGTATTATGTAGCACGTGAACAAGAATATCTATTAATTTCTGATCTACTTGAACACTTAGAGGCATATGATGAGTTGTTTGAGATAAAGCGACGTGAATCAATACCTGGATTGTTAGAAGGAGATGAAACAAAATTGGAAGAATCTATTTCAATGCCATTGAAACAGGCACTTGAACAAGAATTGAATTCTGACTCTGATGCATGTTTTGTGACATTTTCTGGAAATACTTTTATTGTCATATCTAGTTATGATTGTTTCTTTATATTTGATTCACATTCAAGAAACACAAGAGGCTTACTCGTTGAAGATGGCTATAGTGTAGTGCTTCAAACTCCAAGTTGGCAAGGTGTGTATAATCATTGCATGAGGCTGGCAAAAACATTGAAATGTTCTTCACGAACTCAATATGAGTTAACTAGTATATGTGCAAAAGCATTGTCAAATAAAAATGAAACACTGAATGGTCGCTTTCAATTAGAAGATTCATTGAATGAAGGTCCTTCAAATACAAATAGTCAAAGAAATTTTGGATCATCTGAATCTTACATGGAATCTGATTGCTTAGATGAAATCGAAAGATTAGATGGAAGTATATTTCCACAAGAAGTATTTGATAACTATAATGTATATTTCACTGAGGATTCTAATGAAGCAGTTAATAATAATTTACATGATGAAGAAATAATGCATGTAAATGAAAATGAGCCAAACTTGAAAGATAGTGTTGACAGCAATGACTATAAAAAGTTGGAAATTATGACTAAAATAGAGAACTCTAATAGTATTTTAGGTACAAAACGCAAATTGACTAATCCTGAAAGTGGCTTGAAATGCAATGACAATTTTCACACGGAAATTCATAATTCAAAATTTGCAAAACTTAATGAAACTGATTTATCAACCATTGGTGAAATTGATTATGATACGAATGATGATTTAATGATAATTGAAGAAAGTCATAGTATATTGTGGTTCAAGCCTCTTGTTGGTAAACAGAAAAAAAAATGTTGTGAGATAATAAATATTCCACATTTTGTTGCTAGTTTTGAAAATTATGCTTATGAAAAATGGGTACCTCTAGAGCAACCAAAAGATGTAAAAGATATTGAAGATGATGGAAACTGTTTTTATCGTGCTATATCATTTGCATTGACAGGAAGTGAGGAATATCATCTTATCATTAGGCAAGCTATCCTTACACATCTCATGGAAAATGAAGATAGGTTTGTTGGATTCTTGAGAATGGGTTACTCTAGTATTTCACACTATGTCTCAAATAACATTATTGAGGAAAGTGGTACATGGGCAACTGAAATGGAAATTGTGGTTTTAGCTAATTTGATTGAAACTGACATTTATGTATATGATGAAGACCGGTTAAAATGGAGTTTATTTTCTGGTAAAAATGTTCAAATAGGAAAGGAAACAACTACAAATGGTGTTTATTTAAGAAATACTCATGGCATCCATTATGATGTTGTTATGTCAGTGCAATCATGTGATTCTAGTTTTCCATGTAATGAAACCACAAATACATGTATAAGTAGCTGTGCAAATGACAAAGAAAGAAAATATGCTAGAGTAAACAATGTTAAAATATCTGATTTATCAACGAAAAGACGTAGAAGTAAGAAAAGTTATAGTGTAATGAAGGATATAAAAAAGAAACAAAAAAGAGAAGAGCGGAGTTTTACGAAAAAAAAAGATATGGATATAGAAAAGCTTGTTAATTATGAGGATTTGAAGAAAATGAAAAAATATGAGGATGACGGACAAAGGGGAAAAATGACTTATGATCGCAACAAAAAATATCATACTGATTCAACTTATCGAATAACACTTCTCAATTCGTTGAATGAAAAGTATAGATTAAATAAAGTATTTCGTGAAAATAGGAAAGAAACAACAAGAAAATGCTATCAGACAAATGAACAATTCAAGCAATCACAGAAGAGTAGGATGAGAAATACTATGAGAAGTAAATATCACTCTGATGAACAGTTTAAGCAATCACAGAAGAGTAGGATGAAAAATACTAGGAGAATTAAATATCACTCTGATGAACAGTTTAAGCAATCACAGAAGAGTACGATGAAAAATACTTGGAGAATTAAATATCAGTGTGATGAACAGTTTAAGCAATCAGAGAAGAGTAGGATGAAAAATACTATGAGAAGTAAATATCACTCTGATGAACAGTTTAAGCAATCACAGAAGAGTATGATGAAAAATACTAGGAGAATTAAATATCAGTGTGATGAACAGTTTAAGCAATCAGAGAAGAGTAGGATGAAAAATACTAGGAGAATTAAATATCAGTTGGATGAACAGTTTAAGCAGTTACACAGAAATATAATGAGAAATAAATATCAGAAAGATGGTAGTTTTAAACAAAAGAAATTGCTGAGTTTAAAAAGTAAGTACCAAAAAAACAAGAGTTATAGAGAACAAGTAAAAAAACACAACATTAAGAGAAATGTAAAGAAAGAATTGGAAATGTCTCAGTTTGACAATGTTTTGCAAGAATTTCGGAAGATTATCAGTCATGGCCCAGAATATGTTTGCTGTGTGTGCCTTAAACTTCTTTTTGAAAACCAAGTTATGAAATGCAATAAAAGTAAATATAAATTACAGACATGTATCAGTGAAAAGTATTTGCATGTTTGCAACTCAACATGTCGATTAGAATGCCAGATAGGCCAATCAGTGAGATCATCCCTGTGGATATGTTACACTTGTCATAGAAAGTTACAATGTGGAAAGGTCCCAGCAGAAGCACATACTAATAATTTGCATTTACATGAAATTCCAGAAGAACTTGCTAATTTAAACACTCTAGAGCAACATTTGATTGCACTTAATATTCCTTTCATGAAAATGATGTCATTGCCAAAAGGTGGTCAAAATGGAGTTCATGGCCCAGTTGTTTGTGTTCCTTCAAATACCATTAAAACTGTACAGATTTTGCCTAGACCCGAGACAGAAGATCAGCTGATACGTGTAAAGTTGAAAAGGAAGTTGTCTTTTAAAAGTTATTATGAGTATAAGTTTGTAGATAAATCAAAATTATTGAATGCATTAAGTTATTTGAAAATGAATAATAAGTATTATCGTGATGTTTTAGTTAATGATGAATGGGAAAATTCAATGGAAAAGAATGAAGAAGACAATGAAAGTGAAGAAGTATCATCATTGTGTGATATATCTAATTCAAAGAAATTTAGGAGAAGAATTTTGGACTCATTAGATGAATACTTCTCAAAAGATGAAAATATAATTGAAAGTTCACATGGAAAAAAGAAAGAAAACAGTGTCCCAGTCAATAATAAACCAAATGATGAAGATGATGATGATGTTGAAGAAAGATTAAATGGGATTCACTTAAATTCATGTCTGCAACCCGCTGACATTGGACAGGAAATTTTAGATCAGTATTTTGACGATATAATATGTTGTGCTCCATGTGAAGGAAAAAGCCCTGTATCAGTACTGCAAGATGAAACCAATGAGGCCAAATGTTTTCCTGTATTGTTTCCTCAAGGTCAGCCTACTTTTCATGATAAAAGAAATGAAAAGCTAACATTGGGACGATATTTACACAATCGACTAATGCATGTTGATAACAGGTTCGCACAAAATACAGACTTTATCTTTTATGCACAGTATATTTATGAAATTCAACAAGTTTTGTCGCAAGTTTCTATTGCATTGAGACAAAGTAAGAATACCAAAGATAACCTTTCACCGATAACTGCCAAGGATTTGAAAGATGCAGAAAAAATTCAGAATATTTTAAAAGCAGACAAAGGATATAAATTTTTAAAACAAATTCGTGGAACACCTCCTTACTGGCAAAAGACACAAAAAGATGTATTGGCAATGGTAAGGCAACTTGGAAAACCTACATGGTTTGCTTCATTTTCATGTGCAGATATGAGATGGCCAGAATTATTAAATACTTTATTATGTCAGACTGGAGACTCAAGAAAATTGAGTGAATTAGATTGGGCAGATAAGTGTAAACTTATAAGATCAAATCCAGTAACCGTTGCACGAATGTTTGATCATAGATTTCATATGTTTATGAATAAAGTGATTATGTCTACAGCTGCACCAGTAGGTCGTTGCATAGACTATATTGAAAGAATCGAGTTTCAGAGTCGCGGAAGTAGTCACGTACATTTATTGATGTGGGTAGATCAAGCACCGCAATTAGGAATTGATAAAGACGATGATGTTACACAATTCATAGATAAATACATTTCTTGCCGGAAACCTAATAAGGAAGAAGATCCAGAACTCTATGAAATAGTTAGCTCTGTACAACAGCATAGCAAAAAACATTCTAAATCATGCAAAAAGAAAGGAACTACATGTAGGTTTAATTTTCCAAGGCCACCTTCAGAGAAGACCTTTATCATAAAACCTGTTGAGGATACAGAAGTGAAAGATAAAAAAACAAAGCAAAAAAATAACAATGAGACCGAGGGGAAAAAATCTGAAAAAACAAGGAGGATAGAAGATGCAAAACAATTATTGAATAGTGTAAAAGATGCATTATCTGGCGGGACTGAATATAACAGTGTCAGAGATCTTTTTGAAAAATTGGGTATAACACAAAACCAGTTTGAAAGTGCACACAACGAGATTGCTTCACAGGAAAGTGTGATCATCCAAAGAGAACCACAAGATGTATGGGTAAATCAATATAATCCAGAATTACTTAGAGCTTGGAATGCAAATATGGATTTGCAATATGTTACTAATGCATATGCATGTGTAACTTACATTGTGTCTTATATGTCTAAGGCCGAACGTGAAATGGGAATGCTTTTGAGTCATACCTTATCGGAAATGGAAGAAGGAAATACAGATGCAAAACAAAGTATGAAAAAACTAGGTCAAGCTTACATGCATAATCGCGAAGTGTCCGCTCAAGAAAGTGTCTATCGTGTTTGTAGTCTTCGATTAAAAGAGAGCTCTAGAAAAGTAGAATTCATACCTGTTGGACCTGATCCAGTTAGAATGAGTTTACCATTAAGTGTCATTAATAACAGACCAGAATGTGATGATGATGAAGATAATATCTGGATGCCAAGCAAACTTGACAGATATAAAGCCAGGCCTAAAACCAAAAGATTTAGTGCTATGTGTCTTGCAACGTTTTGTTCGCAATATCGAATTTTAACAAAATCACAAATTACAAATACATGTAAAGAAAATATCTTTAAATTGGATAAAAATTTGGGATATGTTCAAAAACGTACACGTGGAAAAGATGCAGTTGTAAGATACCCTCGATATTCTGTTGTTGTTTCACCTGAAAAGTATTTCCTTAGCATTTTACAGCTCTTTTTTCCACACTATGGTGATGAACATCTAAAGCCTCCAGGTTTTGAGTCATATCAAAATTTCTATGAAACAGGTGTTGTGAAGATACATGGCTCAGTACAAAAAGTTAGTTTGATTGTCTGCACAAATCGAAAGAAATTTGAAATAAATGCTGAATCAATAGATCAAGCTCAAGCACATTTAGAAGAATTTGGTGTACAGGAAGATGCCTGGAGTCTTTTATGTCCTGAAAGTGAAGTAGAACGTCTTGAGCATCCAAAGCAAAATATAGATATGGAAGATTGTGACGAAAATCTTGATATTCCTGATTTGAAAAATGATTCTAAAGCAGAAACTTACAGTTTAGAATTACGATCATCAAAAATATCTAAAACAGAAAGACATGGTATGATAAGAAATTTGAATGAAACACAAATGCTTGTCTTTTATAAAATACGAGAATGGTGTTTAAATAAAGTTAATGGAAAATTGATAGAACCTTTTCATGTATTTATTACTGGTGGTGCTGGAACAGGAAAGAGTCATCTAGTCAAATGTCTTTATTACGAATCTACTCGTATACTGGCCAGAATATTACATTATCCTGACGATATTTCAGTGTTAAAAATAGCCCCTACAGGTGTAGCAGCTTATAATATCAATGGTCATACTATTCACAGCATCTTGTCAATTCCAATTAGAGCTCAAATGCCTTATCAGCCCCTAAGTGAAGAGAAAATAAGTGCTCTCCGTAATAAACTAGCACAGTTGCAAATTCTTATTATTGATGAGGTATCAATGGTAGATCAAAAGTTAATGTATTATATTCATAGTCGACTACGACAAATCAAACAATCTCGAGATGAAACTCCTTTTGGTGGTGTATCTGTAATTGCTGTTGGAGATATGTATCAGTTACCACCTGTGTTTGGCAATCCTTTATATAAAGATAGTCTTCAAGGGGTATTATGGAATGATAATTTCAAAAAAATAGAACTTGAACAGATAATGAGACAAAAGGATGATACAGAATTTGCACTTTTATTGAATAGATTACGTATAAAAGAACGTAATGATGTTCTTAATGATAAAGACTTATCAATGCTAAAATCTTGTGAAACAGGTGAAGAATGTGAGGATGCTTTGCACATTTATTCATGTAACAAAGAAGTAGATGAATGGAATAAGAAATTATTGCATAAAAAATGTGCAAATGTAATTTGTTTAAAAGCAGAAGACACTGAGAAAGATGCAAAGAATGGAAGTAAAATTCGTGAAAAACCTGTGACACGTTGTAAAAGCCAGTTACCTAATTATTTGTGGATTGCTGTTAATGCAAGGGTCATGTTACTTAAAAATATTGATGTTAGCAAAGGTCTTACAAATGGGTGTTTTGGAAATGTTACTGAAATAATCAAATCAAATTCTAACACAATTTCCATCAAAGTAAACTTTGACAAAGAAAATGTTGGTATTCATTCTATTGAACGATGTGAAGAATTTTTGGGTAAAAAATATTCAAGGAAACAGTTTCCACTTAAACTTGCTTACGCATGTACAATACATAAAGTACAGGGTTTGACGTTAGACAAAGCTGTTGTATCATTGAAAAGAATATTTGACTCTGGACAAGCATATGTAGGCCTTAGTCGTGTTTCTTCATTAGCTGGACTTACATTGGAGAATTTCAAGCCACAAAATATACATTGTAATCCTGAAATCAAAGAAAGAATGAAAAACATGAAAGTATTCCTTGAAAATGTTGAGAATGAAAATGATGATAGCTATAACTTTACATTGATTTTACACAATATACAAGGATTAAAACAACATTTCATTGATCTTCAGTCACAGTGTCAATTTATGAATGCAGACATCATTTGTTTGACTGAAACATGGATTAATGATGACGACATCTATGACGTTAATATACAGGATTTTAAATTTTATCATCAGCCACGCCATCATTCATACAATGAATCTGGTATATTACACAAATTTAAAGACCAATCACATGGTGGTGTTGGAATTTACAATAAAAGGCAAACTTCAAGTAGATTAGATATATGTATAGATAATTTAGAATTTATTGCAACTGTTCTTATGGATCCAATTTCAATTGTTATTTCAGTGGTATATCGACCTCCATCTTACAATATAACATCGTTTTGTGAAAGTTTAGGTACTTTATTAGACAAACTAAGTAAACAAACCACAAAATGTATTATTGGAGGAGATTTTAATGAAGATCTATTAAAAGGAACTTCAAAAATACACCAGTTAATGTGTTTACATGGTTACACACAACATGTTGGGAATGCTACAACAGAAAATGGAACATTGATAGATCATGTTTATAGTATAGGATTGGATTCATTGAAAACGGAAATCATACCAATATATTATAGTTATCATGAAGGAATTAAAGTAATGTTTTAGTATATGAAATAAGATAAATATTACAAGATGAAAGATAATTGACTGATGGGTATCTACTAAGGGGTAATAATATTTCTTGTTTAATTGGTAACAATAATTTGTAATCTGTGATGCACAAAAATGATGATTTTAAAGACATTCAAATAACATTGTCACTAGGGCATCCATCGATACAACTGTATTTTTGAATTATTGCAATTTGTTTATTTCTGATAAAAATATACACAAATCATACGTGATACAATCTAAAATTTTTACATATTCACAATAATAGATTATAATGAATGAATGTTTATATAGTAATCACACATGTACATACATGTATTGTACTAAATGATCATGTTTGAAAATTTTAGGAAACAACTGTACTCCATTATAAGAAAATGTAATTTGCATCAAATATACAATACTTTGTTTGCATTCAGAAAGAAAATGGCTTAACAATAAAGTATATTAGTAATTTGTTAAAATTACAATTTCTATTCATCTTTTATAACTGTACTCCATTATAGAACAATGTAATTTTCATGAAATATACATTGTTTGCATTCAGAAAAAAATGGCTTACATGTAACATAAATTACATTTCTATTCATCTTTTTATATGATTTGTAATATTGAAAAAGGTTTATGAAAATAATTCACAAAATGAGATTTAAAATAAATATGTATTTGTATGATATTTTCAAGATTTAATAAATTACCATGAACATTAACAGCTTTGAATGCTAATAATATAGATTTATGTTTTTTAAAATATTGACTAGTGTAAATGATTATACAAGGATTAAGGAATATCAAGCAAAAAAAAATGATTTTGAGATGCTTGTTTTTATATTCATTCGTTAAATACAGAGTTATACACTTTTAATGTGCTATTGACCATATGATGATAAAAACATGGATATGCTTAATGTTGATTTTGATGTGGCCATATTTTTTGGTGGGGTATATCATGATTTTAATTTCTTTTATTAATATTCATTTGTTCAGTTATTGTGAAGAACCCAACTATATTATGATATTATATTATCAGTTCTGGGCTCCTGGCTGAGGGACTCTCTTCTATTGTAATCCAGAGAGTCGAAGATGGTCAACCTTTGCTGAGGGAAGTGAATCTCACTTCCCAGGTCTCCCTTCCCAGGCCACAGAAGTTCCCATTATGGACTGCAGCTGCATAAGGATTTTATTCAAAATTCATCAGCGCATCCAAGTTCGTAAAAGGTATGTTGAATTTTTTTGGTAGACCTTATTGACAAACACAATGTGACTTATGAAAAAGTTATAGTTCAAAATCTTGTACACAGCTTTGCCTTTAACCTTTTTAAGGTTAGTACATTTAGTTATATAATTGTGGTGCTAAAATTGTAATTTAATTCACACAAAATATATAACAGAATTTTTAATGATTTGAGAGTTTGTAGTTTTAGTTTCATTTTCAGCTTCATTATTAATAGTTATTTTCTTTCCGTCTTTATTTATAAGCAATATTCACTTTACAAAATTTTCTAGATTGAAATTTTGTGCATTATTTTTATACCAAAATCTAACATGTAGATTATTTATTTAATCTTTTCAACTTTGATTTTTTTTTTGAATGATTATTATGGTATATATTTAAATTTGAGTGATCTTAAAGATAAATGAAGGAAATTGCTGTTAACACTGATTTCACGAGAAAGTCTGTAAAACTAGGCCTAATTGTCACTATATCATCAAGGATCTAGATCTGGTACAGTTACATAAACTGAACTTTGTGAAATCTTGAAATCTACACTGAAAAATGTTCACACTGAAAATCACCAACACAGATAAGCGCACGTGGGACAGTGTATTGTCATTGCTTTGAAAGTCGGGCACGACGCTTGACCCGAATCCTGTGCTTATTTGCTAATTTCTCAGCAATTACACGATTTCTTCCAGAATCCTTTGGCACGTATTATTTATGCAAACCAATACTTTCATGGTCATTTCATTGGATTCTGTACAAACTCAATTTGAAATCATTACCAGAACTGGCATTATCTTTAAACGTTACACACGTGTTTTAATTATATAAGATTTTGAAATTTAAATATGATTTTTAGCTGTATAATTGATAGTTGTTTTTTTCTTTTTTTTGGTTTTATTATCAGTGTTGGCGTAGAACTTATCTTTCATTGGAAAGTAAAGGGACAACATCCCCAGCGTAACAGCGAAAAGGGGACTTAAAGATGACCAATCAACCTTTGTCTGAAAAGGAAGGTGAATCTCTTATCCCAGGCACCAAAAAGTTTTCATCATGGAATCCTGCTTCATATTAGACCTACCTCATGATTCATCAACATCCACGAACAGGACTATGGGAATTAGACTTATTACATTCTAAGTTTTCATCACGGGCTCCTGCTTGATAAGATTTTGTTCACGATTCATTAAAGGACAAGTCCACCCCCCGGGGGGGTCACTCAAATTGTTTTTTGATGGGGTGTGCCTCCCGAAACTCTGAAATGGGGGTCTAAGGAATTCACTAAAAGGGTAAAATACGGGTCTTGGAATTTTTTTTATTTATTTACCACTTGTGGGATGGAACACCCTATCAGCACATGCTGTTTTCGTAGGGGTCCATAATATACTGAATATACCGAACGGTGTGAAAAACAGGGTCTACGGAATTGGATTGCGGCACTATACGTTGCACAATATATAGCGCTGTGCATGCGCTCGCCATGCATAGAGCGGCTACTAGTTATTATGTAGGGAGTTGCAAAGATGTACGTGCATCTCTCGTATGCGGTGCTCGCGCTCGACAATTTTGGTAGGGCTAGAGAACTGAGATCTCTCGTAACGGGGGTCTTGCGAGCGGGGCTGGGCGGCTTCTGAACTGAACTTTTCTCATTCGGAGTATCTAGAGACCTGAAACTTGAGTCTGAAAAAGGGGGTCATCAAAGCGTCACGTCCCCGTACCACCAATATATGCGAGTGCCTCCTACGGTGTCCACCCCAGCAAAAAATTGATTTAATAAAAATAGAAAAATAAAAAAAGCATATTAACTCTATCTAGGCCGGGGTATTTTTGGAGTTCATATGGCTGGGGGGGGCCTCCCAGGCCCCCCCCCTAAGATCTCGGCCGTCGACCGTGCGATTGCGCCGAAAATTTGGCACGCAGGTTGTCTGGGACATAATCTACAAGATTGTATAGTAATTTATTTCATGCGAATCGCTATTAAGTGATTATGCTAATTTATGCGTAATTAGTATGCGAAATCATACTTTTTCCTCTAACTCCCTAAATAAAGCTCCAAATGTACTAATTTTTTGTATAGAAACTCTTTGTGGTGTTCTTAGCAAGTGTAAATGAAAAAAATTGCGATATCAAATAATTTTCTTATGTATTTTATTGTTTTTTGTAATTTCTTATGTATTTCTTTGTTTTTTGACCTTTTGTTTTTCATTGTTTTTTTCAATGAAATTTGTTGGTGACTCTTCTGTGATCATAAAAAGCATAAAATAAATACATTTAGACCAGCAAAACTAAAAATAATCATACATTTATGAATTTTGGTTGAAAACACAATTTGCATTGACTTTGTACACGAAATCACGTTTTTGAGCAATTTTTGGTCTGACATGCACTTACATAATATTGCGTAATTTTGGAACCGCGTACCCGGGTGACGCAAAGTTGGTCTCAAAAGTTGCGCAAGACTTGAAAGTAAATAGTCAGCGAGCGGCGCGGTCAAAAAAATTCGCGCGGCAAAAATATTGCGCGATTTGTTGAGGGGGGCCTCCGAGGCCCCCCCCCCCCCCCGGCCTAGATAGGGTTAAACACCAAAAATTTCATAAACATTGGATGTAAAATAAGAAAGTTATGAAATTTTAAAGTTTTGTTTATTTTACACTAAACAGTTATATGCACATCCTGGTTGGTATGCAAATGAGGGGCTGATGACAAAACCCTGTGACTGTTTCTTTTGTATTTTATTATATGAAATGTGAAATATTTAAAGTATTAAAAAAAATATATCACAATTCTTATGTATTTTATTGTCTCGCCCACCAGAGGTGAAGGCGAGACTTAGGGATCCAAATGTCGTCCGGTGTCCGTCAGGCGTTCATCCGGCATCCATCCGTCACAAACCTGTAATGACACATATATCCCAAACAGTAAGTCACTTTTCAACCAAACTTGGATGGTAGGTGGACTTGGGGAACCTGCATTTTATGCTGCAGTCTGAGGTCACATGGTATGGTCAAAGGTCATTTTCGGGTCAACGTTAAAAGTTTACATGCAAGACTCTCTTATGACACCTAACTCCGCAACCGTAAGTTACTTTTCAACAAAACTTGGATGGTAGATGTAAATGACTCACATTTAATGCTGCAGACGGAGGTCACATGGTAAGGTCAAAGGTCATTTTCAGGTCAACATTAAAGTGTACGTGCAAGGCTCTTATGACAAGTGTTTTTCCATCCCAGTCATTTCATAATGAAGTTTCGATATAATTCTCTTGCATGCCTTCGCAAATCACGATATTTCTGGTTATTTTCATAAGTGGGTGAGACACAAAATTACTTTTGCCTAGTTGTTTTTTTTTATTGTTTTTTTAGTTGAAATTATCTGTGACTTTATTTTGACCTAACATCAAATTAATTGAGTTTAATTTGTAATATTGTAATAATGATGCATTTATGAATTTCGACTAAACACAAGATTTGCATTAGATTTTTACACAAATTCATGTTTTTGAGAATTTTATGATGGCAATCCTTCTCCTGCAAATTGTCAATGTTAACTAAATTGGTATGAGATCAGTTTTGTTTGTTATGATAATTTTAGTACATTTAGTTATGATTCATGCCAAAAAAAGTTCTCAATATACTATGTTTGTTATGTTATGGAAAATGTATTATATACGAATGATGTGATTGCAGAAGTAAACAATAAAATCAAATCAAAATCAAATATGCATTTATGAAATATTCTATAATTTCAGAAATGCGTATCCAGGCTTTGGAAATTTGGGGCCCGTTTCTCAACACCGTCATAAGTCTAACTTCTTGACTAAATCGGAGATAGTGAGCTAGTTGTCCGCTAACCGTTTCACGAAGCCCTCTTTACCAAGATTGGGTACAACAACCTCACTAAATAATTATGACACCTCCGAACCTGTCATAACTTCTCTCTTAATGATGAAGTGGCATCACGTGGGTAGATTATGACATGCAAAAGTGCCGAGAAATTTGAAAATTATAATCTTATGTAATCAATCATAGAGATTGAAATTACATCCCAAAATAAGTGGGATAATGCATCATTGTAATCATTGTAATACAAAGTAACTATGAAAACTGTTAGCAAAACGCAGCAAAACCATTCATTTTGAAATAGTAATATAATTTAATCGATAAAAATTCCACCACGTCAAGCCATCCATAACTGCATTTGTATTTGTTGATTTCAGACCCTATTGACATTTGGATAAATTCTAATCTCTAATTTATGCATAGAATCTGTCAAATCGTAAGATCGGTATCAAAGATTTATAAAAGAAAAATGTTAAACTATATTTCGATGATGTTTGGAATTGTAAAATATTGTATAATTATCATAATTTTACAATTAAAACCGTTATGGTTTACTTTCGTAAACTATTAAAATTGGATATCCCGTGGGTACCCATCTCAACGTCCACATGTGATGTTTTAGTCATGAAATAAATTATTCATAATTCCATTTTTCAGCAATTGAATGCCCCAGTCTTCATGGACTAAGTATGTATGATGCATAATTTACCTGTGCTATTATTTAAGATGTAATTCCCAATTCATCACAATATTTGCAATTTCGTCATAATTTTTTTTTGAAAACTATGCTATTTTGTGACTAAGGCTACGTCTCGTCTGCTCTTTTTACCGATAGTATTGATATCAAGATATTTTAGTTAGGAAGCCTTTCGTGAAACAGGTTTAAGATTGGAACTAACTCCGTGGTTGGTGGATAAAGATATGACTAACTTGCCCAGGTGTTGAGAAACGGGCCCCTGGTCTAAGAAATTGGGCAAGTCTTGAAAAGAAAAAGTCATTGAAAGTTTGTTGCGCTCTTTTTGCGTTACAGATTTAACACAAAAAATCTTGAAGGGGAGGGGGGCTGATTCAGATCCCCCTCCCAACAGTAACATAACTTA
This sequence comes from Lytechinus variegatus, assembly GCF_018143015.1. Classification (NCBI taxonomy): domain Eukaryota; kingdom Metazoa; phylum Echinodermata; class Echinoidea; order Temnopleuroida; family Toxopneustidae; genus Lytechinus; species Lytechinus variegatus. The sequence goes on from NC_054745.1 coordinate 44,369,104, forward strand.
TTTAATTCTCTAAACTTCATAATAAAATGTACTTTTTATATAATTGTAATGCTAGACATTGTAATTTGAGTAAATTAAAATGTTACACATGTGTTTTAATGATATGAGATTATGTCATTTAAATTTTATTTTCAGCTTCATTACTAATTTTGTTTATGTTTTTCCTTTGTTTGATTATTAGTTTGGGCAAAAAGTCATCTTCAATTGGAAAGTACAAATCCAATTATTCTAACTGTAATGGTGGAAAACTTGATGCATAATGGTCAACTTGTGTGCAAAAAAGAAAGATGTATCGCAGTTTGTGGGCTTCAGCAAATTTCAATAATTGGCTAATGCTTGAAACAATTAGCTAAAAGTGTGATAGTCCAAATTTTCTTAAGGAATCTTTAAGAATAACTCTTTTGAGTATATGGAAGAGTTGCAGTACATGGAGAACATTTTGTTGATATTTTTATTTTTCTTTATTCAAACCTTTATGCAATAATTATCATAATGAGAAAATGATGATGAAAATAAAATGGATGATAATGATGATAATGTTAATTGTGTAATGATACTGATCATGATGATGTTCATATTCATGTACTAGTATTTATATATGTAGAATGGATGAAATTATTAAACCAAAATAGATAGGTATAATGTTGTGTATTATTAAAGTATTATAATGTTACTTGCATATTATTGCCTATATCGTTTCTTCTGTTCAATAATAGTGATTAGTGATGGTAAGAGATGTTAGTGTAGAAGAGAGATGAAATGATAGGAGAAAGATAGGATGGTAGTAGAAAGATGAGATGGTGGGAGAAAGATGGGATTGAAGGAAAGAGATGAAATGGAATGAAGAGATGAGATGGTACAAGAGAGATGAGATGGTACGATAGAGATGGGATGGTATAAGAGAGATGGGATAGTAGAAGAGAGATGGGATGGTAGAAGAGAGATGAGATGATAGGAGAGATGAGATAGTAGAAGAGAGATGGGATGGTATAAGAGAGATGAGATGATAGGAGAGATGAGATAGTAGAAGAGAGATGAGATGATAGGAGAGATGGATAGTAGAAGAGAGATGGGATGGTATAAGAGAGATGAGATGATAGGAGAGATGGGATAGTAGAAGAGAGATGGGATGGTAGAAGAGAGATGAGATGATAGGAGAGATGGGATAGTAGAAGAGAGATGGGATGGTAGAAGAGAGATGAGATGATAGGAGAGATGGGATAGTAGAAGAGAGATGGGATGGTATAAGAGAGGTGGGATAGTAGAAGAGAGATGAGATGGTAGAAGAGAGATGAGATGATAGGAGAGATGAGATAGTACAAGAGAGATGGGATGGTATAAGAGAGATGAGATGATAGGAGAGATGAGATAGTAGAAGAGAGATGAGATGATAGGAGAGATGGGATAGTGGAAGAGAGATGAGATGATAGGAGAGATGGGATAGTAGAAGAGAGATGGGATAGTAGAAGAGAGATGAGATGATAGGAGAGATGAGATAGTAGAAGAGAGATGAGATGATAGGAGAGATGTAATAGTAGAAGAGAGATGGGATAGTAGAAGAGAGATGGGATGGTAGAAGAGAGATGAGATGATAGGAGAGATGAGATAGTAGAAGAGAGATAGGATGGTATAAGAGAGATGGGATGGTAGAAGAGAGATGAGATGATAGGAGAGATGAGATAGTAGAAGAGAGATGGGATGGTAGGAGAGATGGGATAGTGGAAGAGAGATGAGATGATACGAGAGATGGGATAGTAGAAGAGAGATGGGATAGTAGAAGAGAGATGAGATGATAGGAGAGATGAGATAGTAGAAGAGAGATGAGATGATAGGAGAGATGTAATAGTAGAAGAGAGATGGGATAGTAGAAGAGAGATGGGATGGTAGAAGAGAGATGAGATGATAGGAGAGATGGGATAGTAGAAGAGAGATAGGATGGTATAAGAGAGATGGGATGGTAGAAGAGAGATGAGATGATAGGAGAGATGAGATAGTAGAAGAGAGATGGGATGGTAGAAGAGAGATGAGATGGTAGAAGATAGATGAGATGATAGGAGAGATGGGATAGTAGAAGAGAGATGGGATGGTACAAGAGAGATGAGATGATAGGAGAGATGGGATAGTAGAAGAGAGATGGGATGGTAGGAGAGATGGGATAGTAGAAGAGAGATGGGATGGTAGGAGAGATGGGATAGTAGAAGAGAGATGGGATGATAGGAGAGATGGGATAGTAGAAGAGAGATGGGATGGTAGAAGAGAGATGAGATGATAGGAGAGATGAGATAGTAGAAGAGAGATGGGATGGTAGGAGAGAGATGAATGGTAGGATAGAGATGGGATGGTAGGAGAGAGATGGGATGGTAGGAGAGAGATGGGATGGTAGGAGAGATGGGATGGTAGGAGAGAGATGGGATGGTAGGAGAGAGATGAATGGTAGGATAGAGATGGGATGGTAGGAGAGAGATGAATGGTAGAAGAGAGATGGGATGGTAGGAGAGAAATGAATGGTAGGAGAGAGATGAGATGGTAGGAGAGAAATGAATGGTAGGAGAGAGATGGGATGGTAGGAGAGAAATGAATGGTAGGATAGAGATGGGATGGTAGGAGAGAGATGGGATGGTAGGAGAGAAATGAATGGTAGGAGAGAGATGGGATGGTAGGAGAGAAATGAATGGTAGGATAGAGATGGGATGGTAGGAGAGAGATGGGATGGTAGGAGAGAGATGGGATGGTAGGAGAGATGGGATGGTAGGAGAGAGATGGGATGGTAGGAGAGAAATGAATGGTAGAAGAGAGATGAATGGAAGGAGAGAGATGGGATGGTAGGAGAGAGATGAATGGTAGGAGAGAGATGGGATGGTAGGAGAGAGATGGGATGGTAGGAGAGAGATGGGATGGTAGGAGAGATGGGATGGTAGGAGAGAGATGGGATGGTAGGAGAGAAATGAATGGTAGAAGAGAGATGAATGGTAGGAGAGAGATGGGATGGTAGGAGAGATGGGATGGTAGGAGAGAGATGGGATGGTAGGAGAGAGATAGGATGGTAGGAGAGAGATGGGATGGTAGGAGAGAGATGGGATGGTAGGAGAGAAATGAATGGTAGGAGAGAGATGGGATGGTAGGAGAGAAATGGAATGGTAGGAGAGAGATGAGATGAGATGGTAGGAAAAAGATGGGATGATAGGAAAGACATTGGATGGTACCTGCGCCCCCGGGCCCGAGAACGTAAGTCAAGAGCGTTATCCATTGAGCCACGATATTCCCCATAGAGATAACACGTAAGCAAATTTGAGAATATAACTATAAGTCCAATTTTGCAAGCGAAATACGGGCATGATCCCGGCATCTGATCAAAAAATGAAGGGCACACTTGCGAAAGCTTAGAATCTCAGCTACAACATACTAATAGCTTAAAGAAAACTGACCAGAAAAAATGGAGATATGGCTCACGAAATAGAGGAATGTCGAATCTAGTTTTGAGAAAAAGTCATGTCCCATAGAGATTACACGCAAAACACATGTGATATGAAAAAAACAATTATAATCTGTTTTATCTTGCTAAATTTAAACTTTTATACCTTTTAATTATCATAAAGGATCATGTAAGAAGTGGCAAAAAGAAAAAAAAAAGAAAAAAAATCATCTTGTTCCCCGCTGCAGGACTCGAACCCGCGCCCTTTAGAAAGCAGTCAAAGCCACGATATTCCCCATAGAGAATACACGTAAGCAATTTTGAGAATTACAAGTCCAATTTTGAAAGTGAAATACGGGCATGATCCCGGCATCTGATCAAAAAATGAAGGGCACACTTGCGAAAGCTTAGAATCTCAGCTACAACATACTAAAGGCTTAAAGAAAACTGACCAGAAAAAATGGAGATATGGCTCACGAAATAGAGGAATGTCGAATCTAGTTTTGAGAAAAAGTCATGTCCCATAGAGATTACACGCAAAATGAAGAAAAATGACATGCCTCTTTTCATCGCTGTTTTACGCAATGATGCGTTTCTCAAAACGAATATTCATGTTTATTGACGAGAAAGAATACATTCTAAACTACAACATATCGAAATCTGGGCGAAAAACGATCTATATTTGAGAAGTTACAGCCAAATTTGCATAAATTTGATGACGTCATTTTTGAAAAAATGAAATTTTGAGTTTAGGCGCCATTTTGATGACGTCACGATATAATTTAGGGACAACGGTGACATGAAATCAAATCTACAACTAATACTCTATCGATATATGAAAAAAAAATTGGGGGTCAATGGACTATTTAAAGAGCTACAGTGAATTTGCAATAGGCATGTTTTTGCCCATATATGGCCTATAGTGAGAGCTCGCGCGCACACGTGCTGCAAACTTTAACGGGGGTTGATTTCGTTATTATTAGTCATAGAGAGCCAAATTGGGTATCAAATTGCTCAAAATTATATTATCAATGCAATGGTGTAAAAAAAACGATGTTTTTGCACTGTGTTAAGGCATGACGCGCGGAAACGCGCGCGCATGTGTGTGCGCGCGCAAATTTTTGAAATGCTTAGAATGACCTAAAACGTACTCTAGTTTGGTCAAAAAGTGATTTTGAGCATTTTGAAATTTTGACGCGCGCGTACGCGCGCGTCGTGACCTTCAGGTGACCTTTGATGACATGATTTGATGACCTTTGATCTGAAGTTAATGTGATGTAAATATTGATAATTTTTGATAATTGATGATGGAGATATGATTGATAATGTGATTTTACAAAATGGCGCCTAGATGACGTCATCATGACCTGATGACCTTGAAAAGCTTATTTTGACATGTCCATGATAGATCCTATAAATGACATGAAATTCAATGAAATTGATAAAGTCCATTTTGAGATATCTTGGCGACAAGAAAATCCGTAAAAATAAAGAAATAAAGTAAGAAAGAAATAAGAAAATTCTGACGAAATTAAGAGGTGATCTGTCAAAGACAGACCACCTAACTAGAATTTTAATTCGTCTTACGGACGAATTAGGTGATCTGTCTGTGAATCTCATGATTATGATCTATTTTTTTATAATGATCACCATGTCAATGCAGTTCAATATGAGCATCATGATATTAAGAGCAGTTTTATTAATGAAAGGACATGTTTAATACTTTTGAAAGACATTATTTGAAAGAAAAGGTTGTAAAAAAAATTCTTTTCTAAAGAATGACAATTCAAATTTAGCAAGTGATAACACGAAATAGTGAGCAGTGGTGATGAAAGCAAGAATCTAGAATCCAGTTTTGAAAAATTTAAATCAGTATCCATAGACTAGAGTTTTGGTTACCTCATGAACAATCATGACCAAATGACCTTTCATTTCTTACATTACGATAGGTAGATTTCATTGCAAGATATTATGCAAGCATGTCTTACATAGCAGGATGGAGAAATTGCATAGACCAAGTGAATAGAAAGCAAAGCAATGAACACTGATGGAGGTATTTGGAATGCGTTCAGCATGTTCTTATAACAATACTTGGCCAACTCTGAAATACCAGTTGCTAGTACACGCATTGTTGTTTTTATGCGTGTATTGAAACGCACAATTCAAAAGAAAAATCAAGACATCACGGTTGTTGCTAATATCTCATTAAATATAAAACAATCATGTCACTTTAGTACGAATGAACTTCTTATCATGCGCAGAATGAAACACAAAATGGCTTATGGGGGTTACACGCAAAATAAGACAAAACTTAATAAATAAAAAAAATAGATCCTGATGGGTTTCGATCCAGGGACCCTCGCATTACAAGGCAGATGCACTAACCATTCGACCACAGTAACTGCCATACACTTTCTAGGCAACGATGAAATATAACCTCAAATTGAATTTTTCAAGTGCAAGTTTTATCATAATGATATACTTTTATACATTGTTAATATTTATGATGATCTCTTGCTTAAAAGGATAAGATTGTAAAATAATTTTGAAGAATATAAAACAAGCTACAATATGTAGAAAACCAGGCCAAAAACGACCAATGATTACGGAGTTATAGTCATATTTCCAAAATTATTAAAACGTCATAAAACAAAAATGGAAAATTTTAGTTCTGACGCAAATTTGATGACGTTATGATAAAATTTATTGTCAAATGTGACATGAAATCACATCTACAAGTCCTATTCTATCCGAATATAAAAGAAAATTTGGGGGTCAACGGACTATCTGAAGAGTTATATAGAATTTTGTAAAAGCATGTTTTTGCACATTTTTGGCCTATTGTGAACGCGCGCTTGCGCGCGTAATTCAAACTTTGACGGAGGCGCATTCCTTTATTACTGGTCGTAGAAGGTCGGTTAAGGTATCAAATTATTGGGAATTTTATAAAGAATGCATTGATGTAAAATAAAGTGCAGTTGTGCGTTGCGTAAGGACGTTACGCGCGTAAACGCGCGCGAAAACCTGTGAGCGCGCAAATTCCTGAAATGCTTAGAATGACCTGAAACGTACTCTACTTTGATCAAAAAGTGATTTTGAGCATTTTAAAATTTCGACGCGCGCGTACATGCGCGTCGTGACCTGTACATGACCTTTGATGACATGGACAGTTGACCCTTGATCTGAAGTTAATTTGATGTTAATATTGTTAATTTTTGATGATTGATAATGGAGATATTGTTGATAATGTGATTTTACAAAATGGCGCGTAGATGACGTCACGATGACCATTTGACGTTGAACTTGTTTCGTACACATCGTATGATAACTGTCCATAATTGATAACATTTTGATGAAAATTGATTGATTAGTTTTGATGATTTTGGTGGAACAAGAAAAGGGTGGAAAAAGAAAAATAAACTAGAATTTTAATTCGTCTTACGGACGAATTAGGTGATCTGTCTGTGAATCTCATGATTATGATCTATTTTTTTATAATGATCACCATGTCAATGCAGATCAATATGAGCATCATATTAAGCGCAGTTTTATTAATGAAAGGACATGTTGAATACTGTTGAAAGACATTATTTGAAAGATAAGGTTGTAAAAAAAAACTTGCTTTTCTAAAGAATGACAATTCAAATTTAGCAAGTGATAACACGAAATAGTGAGCAGTGGTGATGAAAGCAAGAATCTAGAATCCAGTTTTGAAAAATTTAACTCAGTATCCATAGACTAGATTTTTGGTTACCTCATGAACAATCATGACCAAATGACCTTTCATTTCTTACATTACGATAGGTAGATTTCATTGCAAGATATTATGCAAGCATGTCTTACATAGCAGGATGGAGAAATTGCATAGACCAAGTGAATAGAAAGCAAAGCAATGAACACTGATGGAGGTATTTGGAATGCGTTCAGCATGTTCTTATAACAATACTTGGCCAACTCTGAAATACCAGTTGCTAGTACACGCATTGTTGTTTTTATGCGTGTATTGAAACGCACAATTCAAAAGAAAAATCAAGACATCAAGGTTGTTGCTAATATCTCATTAAATATAAAACAATCATGTCACTTTAGTACAAATGAACTTATCATGCGCAGAATGGAACCACAAACTGGCTTATGGGGGTTACACGCAAAATGAGACAAATTTAATAAATGAAAAAAAAAATCCTGATGGGTTTCGATCCAGGGACCCTCGCATTACAAGGCAGATGCACTAACCATTCGACCACAGTAACTGCCATACACTTTCTAGGCAACGATGAAATATAACCTCAAATTGAATTTTTCAAGTGCAAGTTTTATCATAATGATATACTTTTATACATTGTTAATATTTATGATGATCTCCTGCTTAAAATGATAAGATTGTAAAATAATTTGGAAGAATATAAAACCAGCTACAATATGTAGAAAACCGGGCCAAAAACGACCAATGATTACGGAGTTATAGTCATATTTCCAAAATTATTAAAACGTCATAAAACAAAAATGGAAAATTTTAGTTCTGACGAAAATTTGATGACGTTATGATAAAATTTATTGTCAAATGTGACATGAAATCACATCTACAAGTCCTATTCTATCCGAATATAAAATAGAATTTGGGGGTCAACGGACTATCTGAAGAGTTATATAGAATTTTGTAAAAGCATGTTTTTGCACATTTTTGGCCTATTGTGAACGCGCGCTTGCGCGCGTAATTCAAACTTTGACGGAGGCGCATTCCTTCATTACTGGTCGTAGAAGGTCGGTTAAGGTATCAACTTATTGGGAATTTTATAAAGAATGCATTGATGTAAAATAAAGTGCAGTTTTGTGTTGCGTAAGGACGTTACGCGCGTAAACGCGCGCGAAAACCTGTGAGCGCGCAAATTCCTGAAATGCTTAGAATGACCTGAAACGTACTCTACTTTGATCAAAAAGTGATTTTGAGCATTTTAAAATTTTGACGCGCGCGTACATGCGCGTCGTGACCTGTAAATCACCTTTGATGACATGGACAGTTGACCCTTGATCTGAAGTTAATTTGATGTTAATATTGTTAATTTTTGATGATTGATAATGAAGATATTGTTGATAATGTGATTTTACAAAATGGCGCGTAGATGACGTCACGATGACCATTTGACGTTGAACTTGTTTCGTACACATTGTATGATAACTGTCCATAATTGATAATATTTTGATGAAAATTGATTGAATAGTTTTGATGATTTTGGTGGAACAAGAAAAGGGTGGAAAAAGAAAAATAAATAAAAAGAATAAATAAACTAGAATTTTAATTCGTCTTACGGACGAATTAGGTGATCTGTCTGTGAATCTCATGATCACGATCACGATCTATTTTTTTAATCATGATCATCATTTCAATGCAGATCAATATGAATATCATCACAATAAACGTAGTTTTATCAATGAAAGGACCTGTTAAATACTGTTGAAAAACATTAAAATAAAAGGTTTTATAAATCTTGTTTTTCTAAAGAATGTCAATTCCAATTTAGCAAGTAATAACACGAAATAGTGAGCATAGTGTTGACGAAAGCAAGATTCTAGAATCCAGTTTTGAAAAAAAAAATTAAACCAGTATGCATTGACCAGTATTTAGTTGCCTCATGAGCAGTAATGACTAAATGACATTTAATTTCTTACATGACGATATGTAGATTTCATTGCAAGATATTATACAAGCATGCCTTACATAGCAGGTTGGAGCAATTGCATAGACCAGGTGAATAGAATAGCAAAGCAATGAACAATGACCAAGGCATTTGTTGCATTTTTTTGAGAGTGCAGCGTTAGCCGTGTTCTTATAACAATACATAGCCAACTCTGAAATACCAGTTGCTAGTACACGCATTGTTGATTTTTGCATGTATTGAATCGCACAATCTAAAAGAATAATCAAGACATCAAGGTTGTTACTAATATCTCATTAAATATAAAACAATCATGTCACTTTAGTACCAATGAACTTTTTCTTATCGTTTGCAGAATGAACCCCAAACTGGCTTATAGGGGTTACACGCAAAATGAGACAAAATTTAATAAAAAAAAATAATAGATACTGATGGGTTTCGATCCAGGGACCCTCGCATTACAAGGCAGATGCACTAACCATCAGACCATAGTAACTGCCATACACTTGCAAGGCAACGATAAAATATAACCTCAAATTGAATTTTTAAGGTGAAAGTTATATCATAAATTATACTTCTATACATTGTTAATATTTATGATGATCTCCTGCTCAAAATATTACAAATGTAACATAATTTGGAAGAATATATAATTAACTACAATATGTCGAAAACCGGGCGAAAAACGACCAATGATTACGGAGTTATAGTCATATTTGCAAAATTATTAAAACGACATGAAACAAAAATTGAAAATTTTAGTTTTGACGCCAATTTGAAGACGTTATGATAAAATGTATTGTCAAATGTGACATGAAATCACATCTACAAGTCCTACTCTATCCGAATATAAAAGAAAATTTGGGGGTCAACGGACTATCTGAAGAGTTATATAGAATTTTGTAAAAGCATGTTTTTGCACATTTTTGGCCTATTGTGAACGCGCGCTTGCGCGCGTAATTAAAACTTTGACGGAGGCGCATTCCTTCATTACTGGTCGTAGAAGGTCGGTTAAGGTATCAAATTATTGGAAATTTCATAAAGAATGCATTGATGTAAAATAAAGTGCAGTTGTACGTTGCGTAAGGACGTTACGCGCGTAAACGCGCGCGAAAACCTGTGAGCGCGCAAATTTCTGAAATGCTTAGAATGACCTGATTCGTACTCTACTTTGATCAAAAAGTGATTTTGAGCATTTTAAAATTTTGACGCGCGCGTACATGCGCGTCGTGACCTGTAAAATGACCTTTGATGACATGGACAGTTGACCCTTGATCTGAAGTTGATTTCATGTTAATATTGTTAACTTTTGATGACTGATAATGAAGATATGATTGATAATGTGATTTTACAAAATGGCGCGTAGATGACGTCACGATGACCATTTGACGTTGAACTTGTTTCGTACACATTGTATGATAACTGTCCATAATTGATAATATTTTGATGAAAATTGATTGAATAGTTTTGATGATTTTGGTGGAACAAGAAAAGGGTGGAAAAAGAAAAATAAATAAAAAGAATAAATAAAGAAATAAATAAAAAAGAAAATTCGTAGAAACACAAGAGGTGATCTGTCAATTGACAGATCACCTAATAAAGAAATAAATAAAAAAGAAAATTCGTAGAAACACAAGAGGTGATCTGTCAATTGACAGATCACCTAATAAAAAGAATAAAGAAACTAGAATTTTAATTCGTCTTACGGACGAATTAGGTGATCTGTCTGTGAATCTCATGATTATGATCTATTTTTTTATAATGATCACCATGTCAATGCAGATCAATATGAGCATCATGATATTAAGCGCAGTTTTATTAATGAAAGGACATGTTGAATACTGTTGAAAGACATTATTTGAAAGAAAAGGTTGTAAAAAAAAATTTCCTTTTCTAAAGAATGACAATTCAAATTTAGCAAGTGATAACACGAAATAGTGAGCAGTGGTGATGAAATCAAGAATCCAGTTTTGAAAAATTTAAATCAGTATCCATAGACTAGATTTTTGGTTACCTCATGAACAATCATGACCAAATGACCTTTCATCTCTTACATTACGATAGGTAGATTTCATTGCAAGATATTATGCAAGCATGTCCTACATAGCAGGATGGAGAAATTGCTTAGACCAAGTGAATAGAAAGCAAAGCAATGAACACTGATGGAGGTATTTGGAATGCGTTCAGCATGTTCTTATAACAATACTTGGCCAACTCTGAAATACCAGTTGCTAGTACACGCATTGTTGTTTTTATGCGTGTATTTTGAAACGCACAATTCAAAAGAAAAATCAAGACATCAAGGTTGTTGCTAATATCTCATTAAATATAAAACAATCATGTCACTTTAGTACGAATGAACTTCTTATCATGCGCAGAATGGAACCACAAACTGGCTTAAGGGGGTTACACGCAAAATGAGACAAAATTTAATAAATAAAAAAAAAATAGATCCTGATGGGTTTCGATCCAGGGACCCTCGCATTGCAAGGCAGATGTACTAACCATTCGACCACAGTAACTGCCATACACTTTCAAGGCAACGATGAAATATAACCTCAAATTGAATTTTTCAAGTGCAAGTTTTATCATAATGATATACTTTTATACATTCTTAATATTTATGATGATGTTTTGCTTAAAATGATAAGATTGTAAAATAATTTGGAAGAATGTAAAACCAGCTACAAGATGTAGAAAACCGGGCCAAAAACGACCAATGATTACGGAGTTATAGTCATATTTCCAAAATTATTAAAACGTCAAAAAACAAAATTGGAAAATTTTAGTTCTGACGAAAATTTGATGACGTTATGATAAAATTTATTGTCAAATGTGACATGAAATCACATCTACAAGTCCTATTCTATCCGAATATAAAAGAAAATTTGGGGGTCAACGGACTATCTGAAGAGTTATATAGAATTTTGTAAAAGCATGTTTTTGCACATTTTTGGCCTATTGTGAACGCGCGCTTGCGCGCGTAATTCAAACTTTGACGGAGGCGCATTCCTTCATTACTGGTCGTAGAAGGTCGGTTAAGGTATCAAATTATTGGGAATTTTATAAAGAATGCATTGATGTAAAATAAAGTGCAGTTGTGCGTTGCATAAGGACGTTACGCGCGTAAACGCGCGCGAAAACCTGTGAGCGCGCAAATTCCTGAAATGCTTAGAATGACCTGAAACGTACTCTACTTTGATCAAAAAGTGATTTTGAGCATTTTAAAATTTTGACGCGCGCGTACATGCGCGTCGTGACCTGTAAATGACCTTTGATGACATGGACAGTTCACCCTTGATCTGAAGTTAATTTGATGTTAATATTGTTAATTTTTGATGATTGATAATGGAGATATTGTTGATAATGTGATTTTACAAAATGGCGCGTAGATGACGTCACGATGACCATTTGACGTTGAACTTGTTTCGTACACATCGTATGATAACTGTCCATAATTGATAATATTTTGATGAAAATTGATTGAATAGTTTTGATGATTTTGGTGGAACAAGAAAAGGGTGGAAAAAGAAAAATAAACTAGAATTTTAATTCGTCTTACGGACGAATTAGGTGATCTGTCTGTGAATCTTATGATCATGATCACGATCTAATTTTGTTATCATGATATGTCAATGCAGATCAATATGACCATAATGATGATAGGGTAGTTTTATTCATGAAAAGACATGTTGAATACTGTTGAACGACACTGAAAAAGAAGGTTGTATAAACAGATCTTCTTATTCTAAGAAATGTAAATTCCAATTTTGCAAGTGACGACACGAATTAGTGAGAGCAGTGTTGACGAAACGCTAGAAATAAATGTTGAATCCAGTTTTGAAAAATTTAAATCAAGATCCATGGACCAGTTTCCAATTTTTGTCAAAGGACTTTTCATTTCTTATATAATGATAGGTAGATTTCATTGCAAGATATGCCAGAATACCTTACATAGTAGGATTGAGAAATTGCATAGACCAGGTGAATAGAATCGCAAAGCAATGAACACTGAAGGAGGTATTAGTTGCATTTCTTCTTGGAATGCGTTAGCATGTTCATTTAACAATACTTGGCCAACTGTGACATGCCAGTTGCTAGTGCACGCATTGTTGTTTGCATGTATGTAATGAAACACACAATTCAAAAGAATAATCAAGACATCAGGGTTGTTACTAATGTCTCATTAAATATAAAACAATCATGTCATTTTAGTACGAATGAACTTCTTCTTATCATGCACAGAATGGAAATCTGAACTGGCTTGTAAGGGTTACACGCATTATGAGAAAAAATTCATAAATAAAAAAAAATAGATCCTGATGGGTTTCGAACCAGGGTCCCTTGCATTAGAAGGCAGAGCACTTACCATCAGACCATAGTAACTTCCATACACTTGCAAGGCAACGATAAAATATAACCTCAAATTGAATTTTTCAAGTGAAAGTTTTATCATAATAATATACTTCTATACATTGCTAATATTCATGATGATCTCCTGCTCAAATTGATAAAAAATGTACATAATATGGAAGAATACATAACCAACTACAATATGTCGAAAACCGGGCGAAAAACGACCAATGATTACGGAGTTATAGTCATATTTGCAAAATTATTGAAACGTCATAAAACAAAAATTGAAAATTTTAGTTTTTACGCCAATTTGATGACGTTATGATAAAATTTATTGTCAGATGTGACATGAAATTACATCTACTAGTCCTACTCTATCCAAATATAAAAGAAAATTTGGGGGTCAACGGACTATCTGAAGAGTTATATAGAATTTTGTAAAAGCATGTTTTTGCACATTTTTGGCCTATTGTGAACGCGCGCTTGCGCGCGTAATTCAAACTTTGACGGATGCGCATTCCTTTATTACTGGTCGTAGAAGGTCGGTTAAGGTATCAAATTATTGGAAATTTCATAAAGAATGCATTGATGTAAAATTAAGTGCAGTTGTACGTTGCGTTAGGACGTTACGCGCGTAAACGCGCGCGAAAACCTGTGAGCGCGCAAATTCCTGAAATGCTTAGAATGACCTGATTCGTACTCTACTTTGATCAAAAAGTGATTTTGAGCATTTTAAAATTTTGACGCGCGCGTACATGCGCGTCGTGACCTGTAAAATGACCTTTGATGACACGGACAGTTGACTCTTGATCTGAAGTTAATTTGATGTTAATATTGTTAATTTTTGATGATTGATAATTGAGATATTGTTGATAATGTGATTTTACAAAATGGCGCGTAGATGACGTCACGATGACCGTTTGACGTTGAACTTGTTTCGTACACATCGCATGATAACTGTCCTCATTTGATAATATTTTGATGAAAATTGATTGAATAGTTTTGATGATTTTGGTGGAACAAGAAAAGGGTGGAAAAAGAAAAATAAACTAGAATTTTAATTCGTCTTACGGACGAATTAGGTGATCTGTCTGTGAATCTCATGATCACGATCACGATCTATTTTTTTTAATCATGATCATCATTTCAATGCAGATCAATATGAATATCATCACAATAAACGTAGTTTTATCAATGAAAGGACCTGTTAAATACTGTTGAAAGACATTAAAATAAAAGGTTTTATAAATCTTGTTTTTCTAAAGAATGTCAATTCCAATTTAGCAAGTAATAACACGAAATAGTGAGCATAGTGTTGACGAAAGCAAGATTCTAGAATCCAGTTTTGAAAAAAAATTAAACCAGTATGCATTGACCAGTATTTAGTTGCCTCATGAGCAGTAATGACTAAATGACATTTAATTTCTTACATGACGATATGTAGATTTCATTGCAAGATATTATACAAGCATGCCTTACATAGCAGGTTGGAGCAATTGCATAGACCAGGTGAATAGAATAGCAAAGCAATGAACACTGACGGAGGCATTTGTTGCATTTCTTTCTGGAGTGCAGCGTTAGCCGTGTTCTTATAACAATACATAGCCAACTCTGAAATACCAGTTGCTAGTACACGCATTGTTGTTTTTTTTGCATGTATTGAATCGCCCAATCTAAAAGAATCATCAAAACATCAAGGTTGTTACTAATATCTCATTAAATATAAAACGATCATGTCACTTTAGTACCAATGAACTTTTCTTATCATTTGCAGAATGAACCCCAAACTGGCTTATAGGGGTTACACGCAAAATGAGACAAAATTTAATTAAAAAAATAATAGATGCTGATGGGTTTCGATCCAGGGACCCTCGCATTACAAGGCAGATGCACTAACCATCAGACCATAGTAACTGCCATACACTTGCAAGGCAACGATAAAATATAACCTCAAATTGAATTTTTAAGGTGAAAGTTTTATCATAAATTATACTTCTATACATTGTTAATATTTATGATGATCTCCTGCTCAAAATGATACAAATGTAACATAATTTGGAAGAATATATAATTTACTACAATATGTCGAAAACCGTACGAAAAACGACCAATGATTACGGAGTTATAGTCATATTTGCAAAATTATTAAAACGACATGAAACAAAAATTGAAAATTTTAGTTTTGACGCCAATTTGAAGACGTTATGATAAAATGTATTGTCAAATGTGACATGAAATCACATCTACAAGTCCTACTCTATCCGAATATAAAAGAAAATTTGGGGGTCAACGGACTATCTGAAGAGTTATATAGAATTTTGTAAAAGCATGTTTTTGCACATTTTTGGCCTATTGTGAACGCGCGCTTGCGCGCGTAATTCAAACTTTGACGGAGGCGCATTCCTTCATTACTGGTCGTAGAAGGTCGGTTAAGGTATCAACTTATTGGGAATTTCATAAAGAATGCATTGATGTAAAATAAAGTGCAGTTGTGTGTTGCGTAAGGACGTTACGCGCGAAAACGCGCGCGAAAACCTGTGAGCGCGCAAATTCCTGAAATGCTTAGAATGACCTGAAACGTACTCTACTTTGATCAAAAAGTGATTTTGAGCATTTTAAAATTTTGACGCGCGCGTACATGCGCGTCGTGACCTGTAAATGACCTTTGATGACATGGACAGTTGACCCTTGATCTGAAGTTAATTTGATGTTAATATTGTTAATTTTTGATGATTGATAATGGAGATATTGTTGATAATGTGATTTTACAAAATGGCGCGTAGATGACGTCACGATGACCATTTGACGTTGAACTTGTTTCGTACACATCGTATGATAACTGTCCATAATTGATAATATTTTGATGAAAATTGATTGAATAGTTTTGATGATTTTGGTGGAACAAGAAAAGGGTGGAAAAAGAAAAATAAATAAAAAGAATAAATAAATAAAGAAATAAATAAAAAAGAAAATTCGTAGAAACACAAGAGGTGATCTGTCAATTGACAGATCACCTAATAAAAAGAATAAAGAAATAAATAAAAAAGAAAATTCGTAGAAACACAAGAGGTGATCTGTCAATAATTGACAGATCACCTAACTAGAATTTTAATTCGTCTTACGGACGAATTAGGTGATCTGTCTGTGAATCTCATGATTATGATCTATTTTTTTTATAATGATCACCGTGTCAATGCAGATCAATATGAGCATCATGATATTAAGCGCAGTTTTATTAATGAAAGGACATGTTGAATACTGTTGAAAGACATTATTTGAAAGAAAAGGTTTAAAAAAACTTGCTTTTCTAAAGAATGACAATTCAAATTTAGCAAGTGATAACACGAAATAGTGAGCAGTGGTGATGAAAGCAAGAATCTAGAATCCAGTTTTGAAAAATTTAAATCAGTATCCATAGACTAGATTTTTGGTTACCTCATGAACAATCATGACCAAATGACCTTTCATTTCTTACATTACGATAGGTAGATTTCATTGCAAGATATTATGCAAGCATGTCTTACATAGCAGGATGGAGAAATTGCATAGACCAAGTGAATAGAAAGCAAAGCAGTGAACACTGATGGAGGTATTTGGAATGCGTTCAGCATGTTCTTATAACAATACTTGGCCAACTCTGAAATACCAGTTGCTAGTACACGCATTGTTGTTTTTATGCGTGTATTGAAACGCACAATTCAAAAGAAAACTCAAGGCATCAAGGTTGTTGCTAATATCTCATTAAATATAAAACAATCATGTCACTTTAGTACAAATGAACTTATTATGCGCAGAATGGAACCACAAACTGGCTTATGGGGGTTACACGCAAAATGAGACAAAATTTAATAAATGAAAAAAAAAAAGATCCTGATGGGTTTTGATGCAGGGACCCTCGCATTACAAGGCAGATGCACTAACCATTCGACCACAGTAACTGCCATACACTTTCTAGGCAACTATGAAATATAACCTCAAATTGAATTTTTCAAGTGCAAGTTTTATCATAATGATATACTTTTATACATTGTTAATATTTATGATGATCTCTTGCTTAAAATGATAAGATTGTAAAATAATTTGGAAGAATATAAAACCAGCTACAATATGTAGAAAACCGGGCCCAAAACGACCAATGATTACGGAGTTATAGTCATATTTCCAAAATTATTAAAACGTCATAAAACAAAAATGGAAAATTTTAGTTCTGACGAAAATTTGATGACGTTATGATAAAATTTATTGTCAAATGTGACATGAAATCACATCTACAAGTCCTATTCTATCCGAATATAAAAGAAAATTTGGGGGTCAACGGACTATCTGAAGAGTTATATAGAATTTTGTAAAAGCATGTTTTTGCACATTTTTGGCCTATTGTGAACGCGCGCTTGCGCGCGTAATTCAAACTTTGACGGAGGCGCATTCCTTTATTACTGGTCGTAGAAGGTCGGTTAAGGTATCAAATTATTGGGAATTTCATAAAAAATGCATTGATGTAAAATAAAGTGCAGTTGTGCGTTGCGTAAGGACGTTACGCGCGTAAACGCGCGCGAAAACCTGTGAGCGCGCAAATTCCTGAAATGCTTAGAATGACCTGAAACGTACTCTACTTTGATCAAAAAGTGATTTTGAGCATTTTAAAATTTTGACGCGCGCGTACATGCGCGTCGTGACCTGTAAATGACCTTTGATGACATGGACAGTTGACCCTTGATCTGAAGTTAATTTGATGTTAATATTGTTAATTTTTGATGATTGATAATGGAGATATTGTTGATAATGTGATTTTACAAAATGGCGCGTAGATGACGTCACGATGACCATTTGACGTTGAACTTGTTTCGTACACATCGTATGATAACTGTCCATAATTGATAATATTTTGATGAAAATTGATTGAATAGTTTTGATGATTTTGGTGGAACAAGAAAAGGGTGGAAAAAGAAAAATAAATAAAAAGAATAAATAAATAAAGAAATAAATAAAAAAGAAAATTCGTAGAAACACAAGAGGTGATCTGTCAATTGACAGATCACCTAATAAAAAGAATAAAGAAATAAATAAAAAAGAAAATTCGTAGAAACACAAGAGGTGATCTGTCAATAATTGACAGATCACCTAACTAGAATTTTAATTCGTCTTACGGACGAATTAGGTGATCTGTCTGTGAATCTCATGATCACGATCACGATCTATTTTTTTAATCATGATCATCATTTCAATGCAGATCAATATGAATATCATCACAATAAACGTAGTTTTATCAATGAAAGGACCTGTTAAATACTGTTGAAAGACATTAAAATAAAAGGTTGTATAAATCTTGTTTTTCTAAAGAATGTCAATTCCAATTTAGCAAGTAATAACACGAAATAGTGAGCATAGTGTTGACGAAAGCAAGATTCTAGAATCCAGTTTTGAAAAAAAATTAAACCAGTATGCATTGACCAGTATTTAGTTGCCTCGTGAGCAGTAATGACTAAATGATATTTAATTTCTTACATGACGATATGTAGATTTCATTGCAAAATATTATACAAGCATGCCTTACATAGCACGTTGGAGCAATTGTATAGACCAGGTGAATAGAATAGCAAAGCAATGAACACTGACGGAAGCATTTGTTGCATTTCTTTCTGGAATGCAGCGTTAGCCGTGTTCTTATAACAATACATAGCCAACTCTGAAATATCAGTTGCTAGTACACGCATTGTTGTTTTTTTGCATGTATTGAATCGCACAATCTAAAAGAATAATCAAGACATCAAGGTTGTTACTAATATCTCATTAAATATAAAACAATCATGTCACTTTAGTACCAATGAACTTTTCTTATCATTTGCAGAATGAACCCCAAACTGGCTTATAGGGTTTACACGCAAAATGAGACAAAATTTAATTTAAAAAAAATAATAGATGCTGATGGGTTTCGATCCAGGGACCCTCGCATTACAAGGCAGATGCACTAACCATCAGACCATAGTAACTGCCATACACTTGCAAGGCAACGATAAAATATAACCTCAAATTGAATTTTTAAGGTGAAACTTTTATCATAAATTATACTTCTATACATTGTTAATATTTATGATGATCTCCTGCTCAAAATGATACAAATGTAACATAATTTGGAAGAATATATAATTAACTACAATATGTCGAAAACCGGGCGAAAAACGACCAATGATTACGGAGTTATAGTCATATTTGCAAAATTATTAAAACGACATGAAACAAAAATTGAAAATTTTAGTTTTGACGCCAATTTGAAGACGTTATGATAAAATGTATTGTCAAATGTGACATGAAATCACATCTACAAGTCCTACTCTATCCGAATATGAAAGAAAATTTGGGGGTCAACGGACTATCTGAAGAGTTATATAGAATTTTGTAAAAGCATGTTTTTGCACATTTTTGGCCTATTGTGAACGCGCGCTTGCGCGCGTAATTCAAACTTTGACGGAGGCGCATTCCTTCATTACTGGTCGTAGAAGGTCGGTTAAGGTATCAACTTATTGGGAATTTCATAAAGAATGCATTGATGTAAAATAAAGTGCAGTTGTGTGTTGCGTAAGGACGTTACGCGCGTAAACGCGCGCGAAAACCTGTGAGCGCGCAAATTCCTGAAATGCTTAGAATGACCTGATTCGTACTCTACTTTGATCAAAAAGTGATTTTGAGCATTTTAAAATTTTGACGCGCGCGTACATGCGCGTCGTGACCTGTAAATGACCTTTGATGACATGGACAGTTGACCCTTGATCTGAAGTTAATTTGATGTTAATATTGTTAATTTTTGATGATTGATAATGGAGATATTGTTGATAATGTGATTTTACAAAATGGCGCGTAGATGACGTCACGATGACCATTTGACGTTGAACTTGTTTCGTACACATTGTATGATAACTGTCCATAATTGATGATATTTTGATGAAAATTGATTGAATAGTTTTGATGATTTTGGTGGAACAAGAAAAGGGTGGAAAAAGAAAAATAAATAAAAAGAATAAACTAGAATTTTAATTCGTCTTACGGACGAATTAGGTGATCTGTCTGTGAATCTCATGATCACGATCACGATCTATTTTTTTAATCATGATCATCATTTCAATGCAGATCAATATGAATATCATCACAATAAACGTAGTTTTATCAATGAAAGGACCTGTTAAATACTGTTGAAAGACATTAAAATAAAAGGTTTTATAAATCTTGTTTTTCTAAAGAATGTCAATTCCAATTTAGCAAGTAATAACACGAAATAGTGAGCATAGTGTTGACGAAAGCAAGATTCTAGAATCCAGTTTTGAAAAAAAAATTAAACCAGTATGCATTGACCAGTATTTAGTTGCCTCATGAGCAGTAATGACTAAATGACATTTAATTTCTTACATGACGATATGTAGATTTCATTGCAAGATATTATACAAGCATGCCTTACATAGCAGGTTGGAGCAATTGCATAGACCAGGTGAATAGAATAGCAAAGCAATGAACACTGACGGAGGCATTTGTTGCATTTCTTTCTGGAATGCAGCGTTAGCCGTGTTCTTATAACAATACATAGCCAACTCTGAAATACCAGTTGCTAGTACACGCATTGTTGTTTTTTTGCATGTATTGAATCGCACAATCATGTCACTTTAGTACCAATGAACTTTTTCTTATCATTTGCAGAATGAACCCCAAACTGGCTTATAGGGGTTACACGCAAAATGAGACAAAATTTAATTAAAAAAAATAATAGATGCTGATGGGTTTCGATCCAGGGACCCTCGCATTACAAGGCAGATGCACTAACCATCAGACCATAGTAACTGCCATACACTTGCAAGGCAACGATAAAATATAACCTCAAATTGATTTTTTAAGGTGAAAGTTATATCATAAATTATACTTCCATACATTGTTAATATTTATGATGATCTCCTGCTCAAAATGATACAAATGTAACATAATTTGGAAGAATATATAATTAACTACAATATGTCGAAAACCGGGCGAAAAACGACCGATGATTACGGAGTTATAGTCATATTTGCAAAATTATTAAAACGACATGAAACAAAAATTGAAAATTTTAGTTTTGACGCCAATTTGAAGACGTTATGATAAAATGTATTGTCAAATGTGACATGAAATCACATCTACAAGTCCTACTCTATCCGAATATAAAAGAAAATTTGGGGGTCAACGGACTATCTGAAGAGTTATATAGAATTTTGTAAAAGCATGTTTTTGCACATTTTTGGCCTATTGTGAACGCGCGCTTGCGCGCGTAATTCAAACTTTGACGGAGGCGCATTCCTTCATTACTGATCGTAGAAGGTCGATTAAGGTATCAAATTATTGGAAATTTCATAAAGAATGCATTGATGTAAAATAAAGTGCAGTTGTAAGTTGCGTAAGGACGTTACGCGCGTAAACGCGCGCGAAAACCTGTGAGCGCGCAAATTTCTGAAATGCTTAGAATGACCTGATTCGTACTCTACTTTGATCAAAAAGTGATTTTGAGCATTTTAAAATTTTGACGCGCGCGTACATGCGCGTCGTGACCTGTAAATGACTTTTGATGACATGGACAGTTGACCCTTGATCTGAAGTTAATTTGATGTTAATATTGTTAATTTTTGATGATTGATAATGGAGATATTGTTGATAATGTGATTTTACAAAATGGCGCGTAGATGACGTCACGATGACCATTTGACGTTGAACTTGTTTCGTACACATTGTATGATAACTGTCCATAATTGATAATATTTTGATGAAAATTGATTGAATAGTTTTGATGATTTTGGTGGAACAAGAAAAGGGTGGAAAAAGAAAAATAAATAAAAAGAATAAAGAAATAAATAAAAAAGAAAATTCGTAGAAACATAAGAGGTGATCTGTCAAATTTGACAGATCACCTAATAAAAAGAATAAATAAATAAAGAAATAAATAAAAAAGAAAATTCGTAGAAACACAAGAGGTGATCTGTCAATTGACAGATCACCTAATAAATAAAAAAGAAAATTCGTAGAAACACAAGAGGTGATCTGTCAAATATTGACAGATCACCTAATAAAGAAATAAATAAAAAAGAAAATTCGTAGAAACACAAGAGGTGATCTGTCAATTGACAGATCACCTAATAAAAAGAATAAAGAAATAAATAAAAAAGAAAATTCGTAGAAACACAAGAGGTGATCTGTCAATTGACAGATCACCTAAAAATAAATAAAGTAAAATCTGACGAATATAATAGGTGATCTGTCATATTCATGACAGACCACCTAATAATAAAGGAAAAAAAAAAAAAAGAGAGTCAAGCGAGGTTTGAACCACCGACCCTAGCGTTACCAGGCAGATGCGTTATCCAGTCGACCACGATCTTCCGGACAGACAGGGAGCGCAGAACAGGAAACATATCGTCAATGTAAATTGTTGCAAGTAGAAAAATGTCATGATGACAAACCTAGTACAAATTCCAGTTTTGAGAATAGTACAAGCTTTAAAATGAAACAATGGACATATTGTCTAAAGGGTACATTCTAAGGTAAAACATATTTAAAATTTGGCGAGAAAAGACCAATATTTACGTAATTAGAATCAATTTACATGAGTGTTGTGACATCATGAAACAGAAAACACTAATTTTTAGTTCCGACGCCATGTTGATGACGTCACGATGTTTTTAAGGGTCAAATGTGGCATAAAATCATATCTCCAATTCATACTCTATTCGAATAGGAAAAATAAATTGGGGGTCAACGGACTCCTTGAAGAGCTACAGTGGATTTTATATAGGCATATTTTTGGCCACTTTTGACTTATTTTGCGAGTTTGCACGCGCGTGTAAGGCACATTTGAATTGACGCGCATTTGCGTATTATTGGTCGTAAGAGGCTGAATGAGGTATCAAATTAATCAGAAGATCATGGACGATGGACAGACACAAAATAAATGACGACTCGAAGAGGCATAGCGATGGTAGGAGCAAGAACGCGCACGCATACCTGTGCGCGCGCAAATTCTTGACATGCTCAAAATGGCCTGAAACGTACCCAAACTTGACCACGGTTGATTTGGAAAATTTTAAAATTTTGACGCGTGCGTACGTGCGCGTCGTGACCTTTGCATGACCTCTGTTGACATGTCCTGATGACCTGTCATCTGAACTTAATATGGTGCAAATATGAATGATTTATGATGATTAGTTGCGATGATATGATCAATAATTTAATTTTACAAAATGGCGCCTAGATGACGTCATCACGATTTGATGACCTTGAAAAGTTTCGTTTCGCGATTCCACAATAATATCCATACATGACATGAAAATCAAGAAATTTGACAGGCCCGATTTTGAGATAACCTGGCGACAAAATTTGGCAATAAAAATAAAGTAAAATCTGACGAATATAATAGGTGATCTGTCATATTCATGACAGACCACCTAATAAAGTAAAATCTGACGAATATAATAGGTGATCTGTCATATTCATGACAGACCACCTAATAATAAAGGAAAAAAAAAAAAAAAAAAAAAAAGAGAGTCAAGCGAGGTTTGAACCACCGACCCTAGCGTTACCAGGCAGATGCGTTATCCAGTCGACCACGATCTTCCGGACAGACAGGGAGCGCAGAACAGGAAACATATTGTCAATGTAAATTGTTGCAAGTAGAAAAATGTCATGATGACAAACCTAGTACAAATTCCAGTTTTGAGAATAGTACAAGCTTTAAAATGAAACAATGGACATATTGTCTAAAGGGTACATTCTAAGGTAAAACATATTTAAAATTTGGCGAGAAAAGACCAATATTTACGTAATTAGAATCAATTTACATGAGTGTTGTGACATCATGAAACAGAAAACACTAATTTTTAGTTCCGACGCCATGTTGATGACGTCACGATGTTTTTAAGGGTCAAATGTGGCATAAAATCATATCTCCAATTCATACTCTATTCGAATAGGAAAAATAAATTGGGGGTCAACGGACTCCTTGAAGAGCTACAGTGAATTTTATATAGGCATATTTTTGGCCACTTTTGACTTATTTTGCGAGTTTGCACGCGCGTGTAAGGCACATTTGAATTGACGCGCATTTGCGTATTATTGGTCGTAAGAGGCTGAATGAGGTATCAAATTAATCAGAAGATCATGGACGATGGACAGACACAAAATAAATGACAACTCGAAGAGGCATAGCGATGGTAGGAGCAAGAACGCGCACGCATACCTGTGCGCGCGCAAATTTTTGACATGCTCAAAATGGCCTGAAACGTACCCAAACTTGACCACGGTTGATTTGGAAAATTTTAAAATTTTGACGCGCGCGTACGTGCGCGTCGTGACCTTTGCATGACCTCTGTTGACATGTCCTGATGACCTGTCATCTGAACTTAATATGGTGCAAATATGAATGATTTATGATGATTAGTTGCGATGATATGATCAATAATTTAATTTTACAAAATGGCGCCTAGATGACGTCATCACGATTTGATGACCTTGAAAAGTTTCGTTTCGCGATTCCACAATAATATCCATACATGACATGAAAATCAAGAAATTTGACAGGCCCGATTTTGAGATAACCTGGCGACAAAATTTGGCAATAAAAATAAATAAAGTAAAATCTGACGAATATAATAGGTGATCTGTCATATTCATGACAGACCACCTAATAAAATCTGACGAATATATTAGGTGATCTGTCATATTCATGACAGACCACCTAATAACAATGTTCACTAGTATATTGGAAAACTCTCTATAATACCAACAAGTGAAGATCGCTTAAATACTAAGCTGTCTACAATGACATATAAATCAACGTAAATAATTTCAAAGATCTATTTTTTTTGCTCATTATATTCGACATTTCATGTGGATGACACTTTATAAAAAAATAAAGTCGTCTTCAAACGTACTCAGCATGATTCCTTCAGTACAAATACTTTGTCAAGAAATTAGTTATATCAAATATCTCTTTTCTCTTTTTTACTAGAAACGTTATTATAAATATCAGAGTACATACCAGATAAATATCAGAAAAAAGATGTAGGTAAGAAGTCAGCTAAAACAGGAGTCCATCTCTCCTCTACAAAAAGAACAGCCCAGACAGCATCGGTGAGGTACGCTGTTGGGAGCTAAGCCGACGATCTCGGGGAGATATTGGTTCAAATCCCCATAGAAAAAGATGTAACCAAACTTGAACACAGACGACTCTGCTGAAATATCAACAACCGGGCTTTTTTTAAGAGTCCCGTTTCGTTAATTAAGAACGCATGGAAACCGCCCTAAAGCCCCTTTTACACCTTCACGGAAGCAACACGGATCATCCCGGATTGTCAATCCGGGGTCATCCGTGTACAGTCCGGGACTACCGTGTACACTCCGGCTACTCATCCGGCGCCATCCTTGATGTACCGGCATGTCCGGGAGAAAAATTGAACATGTTCAATTTTTCATCCCGGAGTACACGGACTGATAGTCATCCGTGTTCATCCTTGTAGCCTCCTTGTACATCCGTGTAGCTACCGAATGCATCCGGGAGGCTCCTTGTAAGAACCGGGTGATCCTTGTTGATACCGGCTTTATCCGGGGTCAAATATTAGTGTATTGTTTGCGTACATGAACAATAGTCCGTATTCATAACCAAGCACGAGCATGCTCCAGATGCTGCAAAAAGGGACGAAACTTCATTCTAGCAAGATGCCGGCGACAAGAAGTGGTAAGGTCCTTGTAAAGACCCAGTAACATCCGTGATCATCCGGGTATTCCGTGTTGGCTCCGGGAGCATATCAAATAGGATCCCTATTGCTACCTTGCCTATCCTTGTAGACTCCGTACTTTTCCGTACATATCCGTGTTAATAACCAGTTAACTCCGTACTCACTCCGGGAATGCTAGGAAAATACAAATTTGGCACCCCGGATCATCACGGACTGAGATCCGTGATGATCCGTGTTGCATCCGTGTAGGTGTAAAAGGGGCTTTACAGGGCGAGATCTAATTGGTCATTTTTTGCGTAACCAAGAAAAACATTATTTTAATTTTATTACTAAGTCCGTGTCTCTTTATAGGGTTCAACACGTGTTGGAAATGCTTTCTTTTAAAATTCATCTGCTGTTTGGGAAAACTGTCTTTGATAATAACAGGTGGATATTTCTTTGCGTCCAACTAAAAAAAAGCTAAATTGCTTTTGATTCTTTTTTTCTCCACAGTATCACATAAACGAGATAAACGTTTTTTTACAAAGTTTCCCATAAACGTATTTCAGGCTTCTTTGATATCCTAAAATAAACTCAGAAATTTTCATTACATATCCGTTAAAAACGGAACTGCAAAACTTCAGTTCGTGAGAACAATGTTCGGGGAAAGGGGTATGATACATTACGCTCAGTCACATATCACACTGGTCATTGGTTAAGCTAACTCGATGCGTAAAGAATATGATTGATATACACATTTATATAAATCAAGAAGGCTTCAACGAGCACAACAACAAAAACACTCGATCATCATCATATCAGTCATGTTCGGCCCACTGCAAGGCGAAGGCCTCCTCAAGTTAGTGCCAAATATGCTTGTCTTGTGCTGATGCAATCCAATTTATACCAATGAATTTTGTGAGCTCGTCACCCCATCTCAATTTTTGTCTACCCCGATTTCATGATCCTTGCCACGGTCTCCATTCGGTGATGCGTTTGGTCCACCTATTATCATGTGATCTTGCAAGGTGGCCGGCCCATCTCCATTTCATTGATTTAATTGCTTTGATTATGTCTATTACTTTAGTCTGGCTCCTAATCCATTGTATGGTTGTCCTGTCACGTTTTGATATCCCTAGCATTATACGTTCCATACTGTGTTGAGTGGTTTTTAATTTCTGTTCCATTTTTTTTGTTACAGACCAGGTTTCAGAAACATAGGTCATTGCTGGTATAACACATTGATTAAAGACTTTTCTTTTAAGGCAAATTGGCATATTGCTCTTCATAATGTCATTGAAATTCCAAAAAGCGATCCATCTCGCTCTTGTCCTCCTTTTAACTTCTTCCAGTTGTTCCTGATCCATTCTGACATGTTGCCCAAGGTAGACACAATGATCTACTCTCTCGATTACAGAATTATCCATTATGATTCTTTGCTCCGTAGCAAATTTGTCGATCAACATTATAGGTTAAAAAGTAACGGAGATATTGATTATTAAAATTTGACAATATTTTGTGAAAACGTGTAGGCCTATATATATGCAGTTGATGGTATATGTGTGAGTAATCTGTCTCCCAGTAACAAATTAAGAAAATATGATCTTACATATTGAATCAAAAGTCAATCATATTTTCTCATTCTTTGTGGAGACAAAAAACTTGGGTAAATCACCTTAGATTCATTTCGTATGTTAGTAACAACCAGATGGCCGGGAAACTTATATTTACAAAGTCATGCCGAGAATGGTTTCATAGTTTTATTATTCCCTATTTTCATTGTAATATTTGTCTTACATTATTTTTCTATAATATATATAATTTATATTATTTTCAGCCTGGAGTACACCTTCAACTTTCTGCTGCATGAGTAACCACGCCAAATATTTGGTGAATAAGGCATCTTGGAGAGCTTACCACAACAGGTAATATGTCAAATTGTGAGAAACATTTTTTTTCATTTCATCACAACAAGTAGAAACATTTGTTCTTGTGATTTATGTCACGCTAATTTAAGGCTTTCAAGATTAAAAGGAAAAAAAATCATAATAGGGCATTTGCCAGCGTAAGGAGAGAAGTTGTTTCTTTATGACTTATTACCCCCCCCCCCCTCTCTCTCCCTCTGCCTTTTCTCTCTCTATAATCTTTTCGTCCTACTCTCCATTTCTCTCTCTCAAATTTTTACTCTCATTCTTACGGATTTTTTTTTATATTTCTTCAACCGCTAGTCTGTCCCCCTCCCTCCAATTCTACCACCCCCCTCCCTATTTTTGTGTTTGCATTCTTTCTCCCCCTCCACTCTAATTCTCCCTCTCAAATCTTTACCACGCCATCTACTCTCTCCCTCTTTCTCTTTCTCTATCTATCTTCATTTTTAAGATATATTTTTGTCTTCCATTTTTATCAGATCACTACTCTGATCACCATGGCAACTAACTTCACCCCAGACCAACAATGTGAAGGAAAGGAGTGTCAATCAATCACAGATGTGACGTACTACGTGGAGGAGAAGAAGAGACTCTGTGATGACTGCGCCTCTAAAGAAGGATGCATCGCAAGAGTTAAAAGGGGTGTGCCAAATATTTATTGTGAAGAACATGATGAAAAGGTAAAATTATATTGTAAGAGTCATGGCATTCCATTGTGTTATTCATGCGCTATGATCAAACATCAACAACCTTGCGAGCGACAAGATATAAATGATGCAATAAAAGACAGTGGGGCGAGGCTAACAGTTCTTAAAGAAAGAGCGAGGGACAAATTGGAAGAAGGTCGTCTGTATGAAGATGAAATTGACCAATGCACAAAAGACACAGACACCCATCTACAAGCTTTGACAGATGAAGTTAATTCTATAATCAAGGAAGCGATCAGCATAGATAAAGTCAAGGAAAAGATGGAGGCTGACAAAATCAACCAAGAATTTGATGATCATAATCAAGTACTTCAAGAAGAGATTATGAAGATTAATGAGAAGATTCGAAAGAACAATGAAGAGAGAGAGAAACAGCTTGAATTAATTCATACAAATGCACAGATTAGACAAAGACACATGGACAATAAGAAGATTGGTCTTCATAGAGACATTGATTACATTGTTAAAGAAAAGGATAGGAAGATCAGAGAGTTGATGAAATCATTGCAGGATAACACAAAAACAATAGAGAATGCAATACACACCATAGATACAGTACTAGAACACGATAAAAACATTGTTAAAGATGGTCATAGTGTGAACATATCAGTGAGTGATAAACTAAAGAAACGACTTGATAAGAATGATGTGAAACAAATCACTGATAGAATATCAGGTGTGATGTTTGTGAAGGGTGTTGGGAGAGAGAAATATGATGGTAGGATTGGTAGGTATGATGGCGAGTGGATGCTTAGTGATACAATCAATGTCAAAGATAAAATCAAAGAGCCTTTCATTGTGGGCTGCATAGATGAATGTAATGTGATCATCACCGACTGGTTGTCAGGTATCAGGCATACATACAAGTTAGATATGAACACTAACCACATCGAGAGAGTGATAACAGGTAATGATGCATCACGTTTTACCTCCTGTGCATTACTGAATGATGACAAGATAGTATGCGGTAGATACTGTAAAGGTTCAGGAGACAGTTTGACTGGATGCATCAGTGTGTACGACAGAGAATGGATTCACATCAATGACGTCACAATACCAAGAAACACAACGCGCGATACCTCATCGGTGTATGTAGCTGTTGACCGTGATGGGATGATCATCGCTGCTGAGAGGGGTCAGTCTAAGATATACGTCATCAACCCAGCTGATAGTAAGATCGTGAATACCATCACATGTAAACAGAAAGTATGGATGCGAGGTGTGCTATCATCAGGTCACATCATCGCTCAACCTAACCCTCCTGGTAAGAGAGTACTAATCATAGACAGACAGGGTGGTCAAAGTGAAATCCCCCGCAATTATGAAGTCTGGAATGTCTGTGTTGATCCTATAATAGACGACCTTTACGTCGTGACATCAGATGATGAGAGAGAAATTGGTGTGATTGAAGAGTTGATATTAAGTAAGAGTGAAGTGAAGAAGAGAAGAGTGACGTCATTCCCTCTATCAACTAGACTAAATAAGGTGGATAGGATACATCTCCTTTTATCATCTCGTGTAATGATCTCACCATCAGGCAAGATAATTGCTTGTGATGGAGATAGTATTCTCGTCTTCGAAAACAAATTTACGTTCTAAACGATGATATTGTGACGATCAATTAATTATTGATTTAATTAAGATATACAATGACCAGAATGAATCCATATCTGGACAAATGTAGCAATCATGTCAAATAAATTAATAGGCCTAATAAGACCTAATAACTCTCACCCATTTTAAATATTATGGTTAAAATATATATTTCTAAAAAAAACCTCCTGCATCCAAGAACATATATCATTCATATGGAAATAGGTCTCAATATCATGAAGCTATTATTTGTGAGGACATATTTCATAATATTATATTTTCACATATTCCCGTATTTGAAAGGTAGATATCCATACACACCGTGATATGGAGGGACAGATAATGATCAGATCATTCAACTGACCACGGTGACCTAAAACATATAGTTCAGGATGGGCATTCGGATTTACTATTTAAGTAGTAAACATAGTAAGATAAATGGAAATTGGCGAGCCAAGTTCCAATGCTTGGACAAATTGCAGTTGTCCGACGGTGTGGATATTATGTAACGTAAACATTATGTGATACTAAAATAATAGAGGTTGAAAACATATTGAATATTGATATTATGATGCATGGTAGACTTAGAGGGGAGAGAGGGAAAGAGAGAAACGGAGAGTAAGAAGGTAAAGGGATTGAGGAAGGTGAAACAGAAAGAGAGAGAGAGAAGGTAAGATATATGAATATGACGGGCCAGGGATGATGGGTAGATTCTGTTTCAGCTTTAGACATCATTCCCCTTATAACACTGTGGTAAGTCCGATCCGAGCAATGGGGGGATGATAAATAAATAAAAGAAAATTGGGACCCCACCACATCAAGGGCTATGTATACTGGGGTAATAATAACAATAATAATAATAATAGCGGTATATTTACCCAGGGTAGCCACTTCAGTTCTGTACACTGTTTTCCCAGTGTGCCCTGCTATTATTATTACTATGCAAGGCTACCTATTTGGTGCACACAACTTTTTTGATGAATTACCTCAAGATTCCAGAAGTTTATTTTCATTTCCATTAACAAATATAAATCAAATACAAATACATATCGAATTACGAATACAAAATGATTTTAACAAGAATAATTATATAACAAAAGCCGGCACCCATTTACCTCACCTGGGTCGAGTGCAGAACACTGTGGATGAATTCCTAGCTGAATAAAAGGGGTATAATGCTACCAACTTTGAGTTAAAGGCCTTTAACGAGCTTTTTTTTTGATGGATGTAAAGTAATGATGTACAGTTAATATCAATATGTAAGCGAGTATTTGGAAGACAAAGTTATGTCCAAAAACCTCTTTCAACTGGCGTGTAATTGTCACATCACGGGCAGTGTATAACTGTGTATATGCTTTAAATGTATATATTACTAAAAAACTATCATTAATTCGTTCGATGGATATGTTCAAATGGAATTGTTGGGTTATAGATAAATGAATTAGAGAAAATATCAATAAGCGACCAATTGAAGCGAGGGAGCTAAATTTTTAATAATTTAAGACACACTGATGACTTAATCATCTTTCAAGGGATATGTAATTATGGAAAATGCGATTATAAAATGAGATTAGGCGTATTTTGCCAACCTAGAAAAGTTGCTTCAGTCGTTTTATGATGCTCATATAATTACAGAGGATGATGAAGGTTAATTAGCTACAAATTACAGAACTACAGAAGGAAAGGAAAAATAAATAAAAAGAGCAAATAAGTATCAAACGGTCCATATTCTATTCAATGAAAACTCATGTGCTGATTAGTTAGAGGTGATATGAGAATGTAAAGGGGAATCATCATTATCGGGATTAAGGGTGCTTATGAAATGATTATAAGTCATCACAGGCCACAAAATTAACTTCCAAATAGGTGATAAAATGCGATAACAATATTGCAGAAAGAAAAGATTTTGAATAATCTAAGATTATATTGAGAGGTGATGCAATATTCAAAATTTGCAACAGAGCTCATATTTGAAATGTTCAACAATTTTTGTGGAATTAATTAAAGTCTCCTATAAACGGATGAAATTGCAAAGTGTTAGGGAAATAGTGATGTCCAAACTTGCCTCTGCGTTTAATTAACGGCATTGATTTGGTCAATGCCATTAATAACTCATCGTTTCTCTTAACTCTCGAAGTATAGAGTATACCTATATTTTCCTCGCTTTCACAAAGATGCAAGGATAGTATGACACCCCAACCACCAGTGTATGATAAATGATGTTTTGATTGGTTTATGATCAAAGTAATTACCATATTTATTAGCCAAGGAATCATACACAATGAATACAAGGGGACGTATTACTTATTGCAGGGGATATAACATTTACTATATGCTAAACGTGGGGATTTGTAGTGGCCAAAATCTTGCAAGATTAGATTGAGCGTGGGAGTGGAGCGTCTGCGCAAAAAGTTTTGCATTTTTAGAATTCAAACTTGGGCAAATTTAAACACCTTGACCGCATTAAAGGGTGAGTCCAAGCATTTATAGTAGTATTAATAATTTGATTATTATATTTTTGTCTTGAAAGTGGGGAGGGTGATTTTGCATGCCATCCCCCCATACCCCTTCATTTACGCCCGTGCCTCATGATATATAGTTATGTTGATGTGCAGTAAGTCAATGAAGTTTGTAAAACATGGTATTGAGAGGGGTTTTGTGTATTGTTATAAAATCATGATGTAAGAAGCAAAATCTATATCATTATAAGCGCTGGACGAGAGAAGTGAACAAATTAAATGACGTACCAACCTCCAAGAGAAAAATAGCAGCCGTAGTATGACGGACCGTTCACGATGATGATGATGATAGTGATGACGATGACAATTATTATTATTATTATGGTGATGATATTGGTAATTACGATGATGATGATGATTATGATGATGATTATGTTTATGATGATCATTATTATGATCATGATGGTGGTTATGATGACTGATGATGATGATTACGATGATGATGATAAGAATTCGTCTTTGATTGATGGTTCAATAGCTAACTCGAACTGAAAACTAGTTCATTTTTTCATAAACAATGTAAAATACATTTTGGGAAATGTTTGTATTCATCTGATGAATGGGACGCAAGTGATTGTTCTTTGAAACTTAGGCCCATGATATTCTTCGTATTCCTGATATCATACTGGTTAAGATGATGACAATGATGATGTTGATGATAATAATGATGATGGCGGCAATGATAATGATAGTGATGTAGACGACAGTCCAGAATACAGTGACTAGTATACTAATTTTAATATAAAATTGAGTTAACATTATAATACATATTCATAGCAAAGTGCACATAACTTCATAATACCTAGCTTAGATAAAAGATAATTGTATAAAGAATATTGATATTGATTGCATTTTATAAAGTGTATATAGAACAATTAGGCACTTATGTGGAGCGTTGTGGCCCAGTGGATTAGTCTTCGGACTTTGAAACAGAGGGTTGTGGGTTCGAATCCCAGCCATGGCGTAATTTCCTTCAGCAAGAAATTTATCCACATTGTGCTGCACTCAACCCAGGTGAGGTAAATGGGTAGCCAGTAGGATTTATTCCTTGAATGCTTTATCGCCTATATGGCCGCTCAGCTACAGACGGGGTAATAATAATATACCAAGTATATTTCAGTGCCTTGAGCACATAATCAATGTGGATTTGGTAGTTTAGAAATACTCTATATTATTATTATTATCATTATTATTAGTAGTAGTTGTATTATTATTATCATGATTATTACTTATCATCAAATTTCACTTAATATGTTTATGGTTACATGTATATACTTGTTTCCGAATTGGTGTAATATGTTATTATTGTTAGAAAATGGTGTTAGTTTGTACGTATACATCCAGTGATATGATATTATGAATAACCTCGTAATCTATCAATTTGTGAGAATTCATAATAATTGCGTTTTTAATGTTGATAAGTGGAATAAATATTTGCAATTTGAATTCCTTTGTAATTTTGAAAGCCTTTCATCTTTAGAATATAATGTAGAAACCTGATTGGTCAGTCTAAGCGTTGTGTAGATTAGCAGTGGAAAATGATAAGAATGTTGGTTTTAGCAAAACACTGATTGCTAACATTTCAGTTCTATGCGTTATGGTTTATCTTTGAAAATACATGTACTGATTAGTATTTTAGGGGGGCTGATTTCTAGTAAAATCGGTACATACAGCAACTACTTTTTTATATTTATCTTTAATGGATTAAGAGATTTATCAATACAATTTTCACTATAATATATCAAAAAAATTATGATGAGTTAATGATATTTTCGACATGATTGACATGCCCAATGTTTCAAGAAAAAAAGAAAAAAAAATATACGCTTCAGAGGATATGTGCATGATCTAAATATTACTATCCCTCAATATGATATAAGCTGTAAAATGAAGTATATTTATTCATCATGAATCATTAATCAAGAAATGTATTCAAGCTTACAAAGTCGCCTTTTTTGAGTAGCTGGTAATGGAAACCACAACATATGAGTATTTTTTTACTTGATGTATCTCCGTCTCTTAAGTTCATATGTTTTTAACTTTGGTTTTGTGTAGAAGCTACATGACATCAGAGGGATTTTGTCTTGTTTCATTTTATATCGGATTTTGACTCTCGCATAATATACATTGTTCTTGGAAATGTTTGGCATAAATCACAGTCTGTTCTCTTTTGTCAGGTTATATTTTCAGCAAGCTGATTTCGAACAAGAATTGGGAGCAAAAAGGTTGTCATTGTGGCTCGTTGAGCACGAGAATCGGATTAAGAATACCCCCATTTAGTCACCGTTTCACAAAAGTTTACAATTAATCGTAAAAATGCCATGGCGTAACACGATCATAGTTGAAAATCACAATGAACTAATCAGAATCAAAACTTACAATGAGAAATTGATCCTAAATTTGTGTGTTACTGGGCCCCTGATCGTAGATGTTGTACATTGGACTCTGTTGTTAAATCACTTCTTTATGATTGAATGCAGACACACATTAAATCTCGTTTGATTTGTTCAATAATATATGAAGACTTGTGAACGTTTGTGAATAATAAAACTACAATAATCGGTTTCACATGAACATTGTAACTGAGGTATCTGTTCTGTATGGTATATGTACATGAAACCAATCAATTTTTCGAACATTTACTGCAATGTGATAAGACAGATCGTAAGATTGATTTTATTTCTTTACGTTACAAGACACTGCCGTTGCCGGTTATTGATGAGAGGGGTGCAACGACGCAGAGAGAGAGAGACAGAGATCGGTCTAGTGCATTGATTAAACAGAGAGCATGGAGAGTGAGAGAAAGCTTGTGAGATAAAGATGATTGATTTGAGAGAGAGTGTGCGTGGGTGTGGGATGACAAGAAGGAAATATAAAGATAAAGAATAAAGATTGCGAAGGTAAATAAAGGTGTATTAAAATGGAGAGAGTGTGTGTGTGTGTGCGTGTGGGGTAAGACGGGAGAACAAACAGAGAGAGAGAGGGAGAGAGAGAAAGCATGTGAGATACAGATGATTGATTTGAGAGAAAGAGTGTGTGTGTGGGAGGAGGGAGGGATCACAAAAGAGGGAAATAAATAGTGGACAGAGATGAAGGACGGAGAATGGGAGAATGTTACTAGAGTGTGTATTAGAATGGAGAGAGAGATGGAGAGAGAAAATGTGTGTGTGTGGGGGGAGAAGGGAGAAAAAAGATGAAATATAAAGATGAAGAACAGAGATGGCGAAGGGGAATGGAGGTGTAATAGATTGAAGAGAAAGAGTGTGTGGGGGGGGGAGAAGGGAGAACGAAAGAGGAAATATAAAGATGAAGAACAGAGATGGTAAAGGGGAATGGAGGTGTATTAGAATGGAGAGAGAGAGAGAGAGAGCGTGTAGGTGTGTGTGTGGGGGGGGGAAGGGCTGTGTATGCGAGGACCTTAACCCTAAAAAGACTGGGGGGGGGCCTTTTAGGCCCCCCCCCTGTACATAAATCGCGATAACGTTTTGCGCATGTAGCGTTCGCGCCGCCATTTCATGACTTTTTTCTCTTGAGTTTTGCGCAACTTTTGATACCAAATTTGTATACCCCCATGCCGCGGTTGCGGAGTTACGTAACATTTTCGTATCACATGTCACGTAAGAAATTGAAATTTGTATTTGTTTGTGTGTAAAGTGTATGGTATTTGAATGAATGTTACACACATTGTTTTCTAACTACATTTTTATTTGTTTCTTTCTATATTATGTCACTTGTGAATTTAATTAGCAGTTCTAGGATATGAAAATAATGAAAAACATTGCACAAAAAAATAAAGAAATACATAAGAAATGCAAAATAAAGAAATACATAAGAAATTAAAATCAAAGAAAAACATAAGAAAAGTAGTGCAAAATACCAGAATCGCTTGCAATAAAACATGCCAATTATTGTATTTCTCTACATAACGCATGCGGAGTACCTATTTGCATATTTAGTAATTACTAATTTGCATAAGCACATCTAATAATTCAAGCATGAAACAACACAATTCCATGATAAACAACCTCTTCTTACAGCTGAAAACCCTGAAACAGGAATTTATGGACCGCAATAAGTACCAAAATATGAAAAATTCAATTTTTTGATAAAAATTTGCATATTCACATAATTATTAATATAATTTGCATAAATTATGTGATATCTCTTATGCTTTGTTTTCACCAGCGAGTGTACATGTAACACATCACTTGTTTATCTTCCAAGATTGCTTTGGCTCATTGCAAGAGAATGTAATGCAATAAAACATGCCAAATGTTGTATTTCTCTACATAACGCATGCAGAGTACTTATTTGCATATTTAGTAATGACTAATTTGCATAAGCATATCTAATAATTCAAGCACGAAATAACACAATGCCATGATAAACAACCTCTTCTTACAGCTGAAAACCTTGAAACGGGAATTTATGGACCGCAATAGGTACCAAAGTATGAAAAATTCATTTTTTTAATAAAAATTTGCATATTCGCATAATTAATTATGCATATATTAAAAAATACAATAAATATCCGTATTTTGACTATGTTTTCTTTTAGAGGACATGACGAAGGATGTCTGTGCCAAATTTGGTTGCGATCGGATGACCAACTGAGATCTTAGGGGGGGGGGCCCAAAAGAGAGGGTCGTGGGTTCGAATCCCAGCCATGGCGTAATTTCCTTCAGCAAGAAATTTATCCACAATGTGCTGCACTCGACCCAGGTGAGGTGAATGGGTACCCAGTAGGATTTATTCCTTGAATGCTGTAGCGCCTATATGGCCGCTCAGCTACAGACGGGGTAATAATAATATACCAAGTATATTTCAGTGCCTTGAGCACATAATCAATGTGGATTTGGTACTTTAGAAATACTCTATTATTATTATTAGCAGTAGTAGTATTACTTATCATCAAATTGCACTTAATATGTTTATGGTTACATGTATACTTGTTTTCGAATTGGTGTAATAGCTTATTATTGTTAGAAAATGGTGTTAGTTTGTAAGTACATATTCTGTGATATGATATTATGAATAACCTCGTAACCTATGAATTTGTGAGAATTCATAATAATTGCATTTCAAGTGTTGATAAGTGGAAGAAATGATTTCACATTAACTTCGTTAATATGAAACCAAGTTGAATTCCTTTGTAATTCTGAAACTCTTTTATCTTGAAAATATAATGTAGAGACCTCATTGGTCAGTCATAGCGTTGTGCAGATAAACAGTGGAAAATGATAAGAATGTTGGTTTCAGCAAAATACTGATTTCTAAAATTTCAGTTCTATGCGCTGTCTTATGGGATATCTTTAAAAATATATGTACTAATTATCTTATTTTTACAGATTTCTAGTAAACTCAGTGTTTTCAGCAACGACCCTTTTGTAATTTATCTTTAATCTAAGAGACTTAATTTTGACTATGATATACCCAACCAATAATGATGAGTTAATGCTATTTTCGACATGACAGCCATGCCCAATCTTTCAAGAAAAAACAATAATATACGTTTCAGAGGATATGTGCATGATCTAAATATTACTATTCCTTGTATGATATAAGTTGTAATTAAAATGAGGTATATTTATTCATCAGGAATCATAAATTATTCAAACTTATAAAGTTGTGTTTTTGAGTAGCTGGTAATGGAAACCACAACATATAGTCTAGGAGCCAGGGGGCTTTATTCAGAATTTTTGGTGGGGAAGGTTTGACAAGCTTATCCGGGGTAAAATTGTGCGCTGATTCCAAAAATGCCACTCTTATTGACCGTACTCACGCCATTTTGGTCATTTTGGCCAAATTTTGACCAAAAATGACCATTTTGACCACTCTTTGGAAAATGGTCCTTTAACAGACTGCTTTTGTAGCCATATGCAATCTATCTTAAGTAAAAATGCACACAGATTCCAGCTAAAGTGCTTTCATTTGCCAAATCACAATAGCAGTGGTCATTTTGGCCATAATTTGGCCCAAAATGACAATTTTCATGATTTTTTGGCCGAAATGTGTTACAAATATTGATCAGAGCTACGACTGGATGTTTTTAGAAATCCACATTTATTTTAAAAATGTGCGCTGGATCATAACCATCAACCTCATGTAATTTATTCCGTCAGTTTTGACCTATGAGGGTCATTTTGGGTACTTTAGACATAACTGACCATTCGCGCAATTTGCATTATTAACTGTTCAAATAGGCAGGAAATTGAGGTCTTCAGCATGCTTTTTCTTCTTCCCTTATGAAATGAGAATGCATTTATATGTCCTTCATGTGTAAAATTTTATGCTGATTCCAAATATATCAGTAATAATAACCCTATTTAATAGCTTGTGGTATTTTTGACCACTTATGGCCCTCAAAATGGCCAATGACATCAGTTGATTTTACCCCCAAATACTTCGAACGTTACCAGAACCATTACAAGGTGTGCTGCGACACCTAACATTGGTGTGTTAATCCTTTAAATTGAACATCTCACAAAGTATTTTGACCTTATGTAATTTATTCCATCAGTTTTGACCTATGAGGGTCATTTGGGGTACTTTATACATAACTGACCCTTCACGAAGTATTGCATAATAAAGTGCACATATACATGTACATGTAGGCAGGAATTTGAGGTCTCATAGCGTGTTTTATCTTCTTCCCAATATAAAATGCAAATGCGTTCAAAAATCCATCTTGTGTAGAATTTTATGCAGATTCCAAATATATCAGTCTTAATGACCCTATTCAATAGCTTATGGTTATTTTGGCCACTTATGGCCCTTAAAATGACCAATGACATCAGATCATTTTACCCCCAAATACTTCGAACGTTACCAGAATCGTTACAAGGGTGTGTTGCGACATCTAACATTGGGGTGTGTTGATCCTTTAAATTGAACATCTCAAAATTATTTTGACCTCATTCCATCAGTTTTGACCTATGAGGGTCATTTTGGGTACTTTAGACATAACTGACCATTCGCACATAGGCAGGAATTTGAGGTCTTCGGTGTGTTTTATCTTCTTCCCTTATAAAATGGGAATACATTTAAATGTCCATCTTGTATAGAATATTATGCTGATTCTAAATATATCAGTCTTAATGACCCTATTGAACACCTAATGGTCATTTTGGCCACTTATGGCCATAAAAATGACCAATAACATCAGTTCAATTTATACAAAATACCTCAATGTTACCAGAATCGTTACCAGGATGTGCTGTGACATCTAACATTGGTGTATTAATCCTTCAAAATGAACATTTCAAAAGTATTTTGACCTCATGTAATTTATATCATTAGTTTTGACTTTTGACCATTTTGGGTAACTGACCAATCGTGCAATTTTGCATAATAACTGTGCAAATCGGCAGGAATTTGAGGTCTTCAGTGTGCTTTATCTTCCTCCTTTATAAAATGGGAATGATGCATATGTCGTTCTTGTGTAGAATTTCATGCTGATTCCCAGTATGTCAGTCTTAATGACCCCATTTAACAGATTATGGTCATTTTGGACACTTTTTGGCCCCAAATGACCAATACCATCTGTTCAATACTTCAATTTATCCAAAAATACTTTGAATGTTACTATAATCGTTACAAGGGTGTGCTGTGACACCTAACACTGGTGTATTAATCATTTAAATTGAGTGTCCCAAAAATATTTTTGACAACCTTGGTCATTTTGGCCAGATTGTCCCCTGCCCAATGTGTATACTAAATTAGCCTATAGTGAACATAGTGAGGAGACAATTCAGGATTGTGTTAATATTAGCATCAATTATTGTTAAATTGGAAAAGTTTGAAAGCTTTAGGGTGAAAATCAATGCAATGATTCCATATAAATCAGTGTTATTGGCCGAACTATTGGACTTTGTGGTAATTTTGATCACCTTTCCTCAATAATTTCTCGTGACCACACATTATTTGATTTAAAAAGGGCTCAAATGTTGCTTAATATTATTTTCAGCTTGAGCTACTTCACCAATAATCAAGAGTTTAATGAATGTGATAAAAACCTTTACATCAAGTACACATAAGGTTGTTTGACCATGCACTTTGGTAATTTTCATGATTTTAGGCACATTAACCATTTTGTAATTCATGGATACGAATTCAAGAATGATGTTAGATAGGACATATTTCAAAAACTTTCTGCACCAGATTAATACAATGATTTAGAATATATCAGTCTTAATGACTACTTAGTGGTCATTTTGGTCCCTACAATTAGCAATGACAATTACATGTATCAAAAGTATTCCAATGTTCTTGCTCTATATTTTTGTAAGATTTGTTGTATCAATCATAATCAATGACAAATTATTTAATTCAATATGATATTACTAATAGTACATAATCAAAATGTGACCATTTTGGCCACTTTGACCGTTTATCCAATGTGTGAATTTTGAAATAAACATGACTTAGCAGGTCTATGAACATGATGAAATGCGTTCAATCCCTTTTCATGGGAAATATTAAAGGCTCACCTTGAGTAAAAATTATGCCAAATATCATGTGACTGTCTACTGTGGCCCCTTTGATCACTGTATGTTCCTAAATAGCCATAATTATTTTCCTTCTTTAAACATGTTAAAGTCAAATTGTACTGAGAATCATTACAAAGCAAAATAGGTCACAGTGAAGTTCACAAAGAGTTTTGACTATCATTCATTTTTACAATCTTTGTTTTTTCTTGTACAGTGATTCACAAAGCTCACATTGGCATGATTGGTGAGCAGCAAACTTACCCTTAATTCTTTTGAAGATGTACTGGGTAATAAAATACATTCTCTATATGAAATTATTCTCTGTGCCGAATTTTGGTCACTCTTTAACAATTTAGGGCAAGTTTTCCACTTTCAACTTTACCAATCATGCCAATGTGAGGTTGTGAAACATTATACAAAATGGCAAAGGTAATAAAAATGCACCATGGTTAAATCTATTCGTGAAATCCACTTTGACCAATAGCTTTGTAATGACGCACCTTTGAGTTCAGGATTAGTGCCTTCCTCTAGAATATAGTTATCTGTATAATTTAAATAAAAAAGGAGGGAATGATGTTATGGCTACTCAATGACCATACAATGACCAAATGGTGAGGTATTTGGCACAATTTTTTACTCAAGGTGAGCTTTTAATATTTCCAATCGAAAGGGATTGAACGCATTTCCACAATTGCTCCTGTCATGTTTATTTACAAAAGTCATACATGCGATAGTCAAAATGGCCAAATTGGTTTCAAAATTTTGATAATGTGCTATAGTATTAGTCATATCATATTGAAATCAATAATTGATATAATACATCTTATTAACAATACGGAGCGACAACAACATTTGAATCCTCTTTGATACATGCAAATGTGATTGGTCATTGTCGGGACCAAAAGCGACCAAAATGACCACTAGCTCATAAAATGGTCATTAAGACTAATATATTTGGAATCATTAATCTACATTAATCTAGAAAAGTGTCTTAAAATAACATGTAAATGATGCTAAAATGTCTCATTCCTGAATTTACTGCCCCATATATGTGAGGTTTCCATAAACATTTACTGTGTGGTCAAGGTGGCTAAAATCATGTAAATGACCACAGTGCCATGGTCAAACAACCTTATGTATGCACGATGTAAATGATTTTATCACAATTATCAACACTCTTCACCGATTGGTAGCTCATGCTGATAATGATACTGACCAGCATTTGAGCCCTTTTTGACTCATCAAAGCATGCAAGGTCTCTCTCTTAGCTGATCACTGGTCACTGGTCAATATTGAGGGAAACGTGGTCAAAATGACCACAGGGTCCAATAGTTATGGTCTGTGTGGAATAATTTCATTGATTTCCACCAAGAAGCTTTCAAACTTCCCCATTTAACAATAATTGATGCTAATATTAACGCAATCGAAAATTTCTCCTCACCATGTTCGATATCACCTGAATTAACATACACAATGAGCAGGGCTGGCCGGGGGGTCAAGGTGGCCAAAATTTTGGCCAGCTTGACCCCCGGTCAGCCCTGCTCATTGTGTATGTTAATTCAGGTGATATCGAACGCCCAAAATGACCAAGGTAGTCAACTTTGGGGATGCTCAATTTTAAGGATTCATTCACCAGTGTTGGGTATTACAGCACACCCTTGTTAACATTCTGGTAACATTCGAAGTATTTCTGGATAAATTGAACTGATGTTATTGGCCATTTTAAGGGCCATAAGTAGCCAAAATAACCTAAAGCTGTTAAATAGGGTCATTAAGACTGATATATTTGGAATCAGCATCACATTTTACATAAGATGAACTTTTGAATGCATTTCCATTTTATATGGGAAGAAGATAAAACACGCTGAAGACCTCAAATTCCTGTCTATGTGCAGTTTATTATATGCAAAACTGCGTGAATGGTCAGTTGTGGCTAAAGTACTCCAAGTGACCCTCATAGGTCAAAACTGATGGAATAAATTGCATAAGGTCAAAATACTTTTGAGATATTCAATTTCAAGGATTAATACACCAATGTTAGGTGTCACAGTATGCCCTTGTAACGATTCTGGTAACATTTAAAGTATTTTTGGATAAATTGAACTGATGTCATTGGTCATTTTAAGGGTCATAAGTGGCCAAAATGACCTTAAACTGTTAAATAGGGTCATTTAGACTGATACATTTGGAATCAGCATAAAATTCTACACAAGGACGTTTAAATGCATTCTCATTTTATAAGGGAAGAAAATAAAACATGTTGAAGACCTCAATTTCCTGCCTATTTGAACAGTTAATAATGCAAAACTGCGCGAATGGTCAGTTATGTCTAAAGTACCCAAAATGACCTTCACAAGTAAAAACTGACGGAATAAATTACATGAGGTTGATGGTTATGATCCAGCGCACATTTTTAAAATAAATGTGGATTTCTAAAAACATCCAGTCGTAGCTCTGATCAATATTTGTAACACATTTCGGCCAAAAAATCATGAAAATTGTCATTTTTGGCCAAATTATGGCCAAAATGACCACTGCTATTGTGATTTGGCAAATGAAAGCACTTTATCTGTAATCTGTGTGCATTTTTACTTAAGATAGACCCTTTTAATTGCATGTGGCTACAAAAGCAGTCTGTTAAGGGACCATTTTCCAAAGAGTGGTCAAAATGGTCATTTTTGGTCAAAATTTGGCCAAAATGACCAAAATGGCGTGAGTACGGTCAATAAGAGTGGCATTTTTGGAATCAGCGCACAATTTTACCCCGGATAAGCTTGTCAAACCTTCCCCACCAAAAATTCTGAATAAAGCTCCCTGGCTCCTAGACTAATATGAGTAGTTCTTTGACTTGATGTATCTCCGCCTCTTAAGTTGATATGTTTCATGTTAATGTTTGGTCTTGTGTAGAAGCAACATGGCATCAGTGGGATCGTTCCCTTTGATTTTGTTCTGTTTTCATTTTCTATCGGATTTTGACTCTTTCGCGTGAAATATATTGTTCTTGGGAATGTTTGGCATAAATCACAGTCTGTTCTCTTTTGTCAGTTTATATTTTCAGCAAGCTGATTTCGAACAATAATTGGAATCAAAAGGTTGTTATTGTAGGCTCGTTGAGAATCAGCATCTTTTTTGGAAATACCCAATTTAGATACTGTTTCACAAAGGCATACAAACAATCGTAAAATGGCAATGTCAAAACATGGGTATTATTGAGAGTACATATTGTTCATAATATTCACAATGAACCAACCATAATCAATATTTATAATGAGCAATTGATTGTAGCTTTGTGTGTTACGGGCCACTGAACGTAGTTGTACATTGGACTCTGTTGTTAAATCACTTCTTTATGGCTGAATGCTCACACACATTAAATCTCGGTTCCTTTATTTCATGATATCTGTAAACTTATGAACATTTGTGAATAATAAAACTACATTGCTCGGCTTCATATTAACATTGTGACTGAGGTATATGTTATGTATATGGAATTTGGACATGAAAGA
The DNA here is from genome assembly GCF_018143015.1 of Lytechinus variegatus. NCBI lineage: Eukaryota > Metazoa > Echinodermata > Echinoidea > Temnopleuroida > Toxopneustidae > Lytechinus > Lytechinus variegatus. Next base: position 44,413,990 of record NC_054745.1, read on the forward strand.
AATCAATTTTACGAACAATATTTACTGTAATGTGATATGACTGACCGTAAGATTGATTTTATTATGTTACTATACACTGCCGTTGGTTGTTGATGAGAGGGTGCAAAGAAGCAGAGAGAGAGAGAGCTAGTGTATTGATTAAACAGGGAAAACATGGAGAAGGAGATAGCTTGTGAGATAAAGATGATTGATTTAAAGGTCAAGTCCCCATAGAAAAATGTTGATTTGAATCAATAGAGAAAAATCAGATAAGCAATTTCTGAAAATTTCATCAAAATCGGATGTAAAATAAGAGAGTTAAGACATTTCAAAGTTTCGAGCCAGTTACATCCAAATGAGAGAGTCGATGATGTCACTCACTCACTATTTCTTTTGTTTTTTTTATTGTTTGAATTATACAATATTTCAATCTTTACAAATTTGACAATTGGGACCTCCTTGCCTGAAGCACAAAATGTTAAAATAATGGAATTCCACGTGTTTAGGGAGGAATGAAACTTCATTTTACATAACAATGACGAGAAAACCAAAATATTTCATATTTCATATAATAAAATACAAAAGAAATAGTGAGTGATGTCATCAACACTCTCATTTGGATGTAGCTGGCTCGTTCATATAACTATTTTGTTGAAAATAAGCGAAACTTAAAAATGCCATAACTTTCTTAATTTTACATCCGATTTTGATGAAATTTTCAGTGTTACGCTTGTTGAATTTTTCTTTTTTTTATTTAAATCAAGTTTTTGTTGGGGTGGACTTGTCCTTTAAGAGAGAGATAGTGTGTGTGTGTGGAGGTGCCGTGGCCGAGTGGTCTAAGGCGCCTAGCTATAAATGGAAAGTCCGGGGTTCGATCCCCGGCCGCGGCAGCTATATGCCCGTGAGCAAAGCATTTAATCTACAAAGATCTTTTATCTTCTTTCAAATAAATGGAAATGCTATATATATATATATATATGCATTATTGGTAACTAGGTGTGCACTTGTTTCAAAAAAAGGGTGTGAGGCTGTGCGGGCCAGGACCTTCAGACGTACGTAGATAGGCATGTGGTTGCTAATAGGTGTCTGTGTTGTTCTAGAGAACGGGTGTGTACAATAGGGTACTTTAGCAATCACTATGCACACGCTTTTTACAACACAGAAATTCATTTGATATTACAAGTCAAATAACAGAGGACAGCTGATTGTTTTTGTCGAAAAAGATGGGATGAAGAAGAGATAGATGAATGATTTAGTAGAGAGAGAGTGTGTGTGCTCGCTCGCGCGTGTGTGTGTGTGTGTGAATGAATGAATGAAGGATGGATGGATTACAAAAGAAGGAGAGATAAGGAGGACAGAGATGAGGGGTAGAGAATGGGAGAGAGTTAGTACAATAGAGAGAGAAAAGAGTTTGCGTTGGTGTGTGCGCGGGTGCGTGCGTGTGTGATAGGGAGGGAGGGTGGTTGTTGACAAATTTCAAGTTTGAAACAAATCGAGTCAACATAAAAGAAGATTCGCAATTAGTACAAGAGGACAACGCTTTAAAGAGTAAAGGTTTGTATACTGTCAAAGTGTCCGCCATCTTAATCTTAATGCATTTAATTCAATTTGTCATTTGTTAACTATGGCAAAGGTCAGAATGGAATTTCAATGAAAGTATTAAGCCTGGAAAGGGGTCTTACCGTGATATGATTGACTTCAACACTAATGTTTCGCCTGGCGAAAAGATTGTTTGAATTTATATATCAATATTGAAAGCGTTTAATTATTTGAATTTATTTCCCTTCATTTATTTAGGACACCGTATAGAATGACATACGATATTTTTGTTATGCAAATTATGTCCACTTAGTGGAGTTCGGTGCATAGGTACGTTGACGTGTCACTCCATTTTTGAAAGGTTCAGGAGTCAGACGCCAGTATCGGCCTCCGCAGTTTGGGGGAAACTTTCTGTTGTTTAATGTGATTTAAACGTGGTTTTATGTCCCGCCAGAAAAGAGTAAGTGTTTTTGAATTCATTAGATCCTTTATGTTTTCCATATATGTCAGATAAAATAAATAAAGTCAATTTGTAGTGTCTCGATTTGCCCGGTTTAGGAATGAGAGCAGGGCGTGTAGGTTTTTGACCCGGTTTTCGGCCCGGTTCCCGGTTCTGGTTTCGGATTTCCGGTTTTCAGTTTTTTGTCTAGATTCATTATAAATTATGCCAATTGAAAGAGTTGATCCACGAAAGTGAAAATTGTATGTTTGTATTAAGAACTTATTTGCGAAATTAATAAAAAGGAAAATAATGATATTATGATTTTGATATAACAGAGAAGAATATTATTCACATAAACAGATAAACATAATAGATACTAAATCAAAACAAGTTTTGATCTGAAATCAAAACATTTCAGAATCAAGTGAATGTTTAACTTCATTGATGTATACTAAGAAAGTATTTGGTTATTACTCTACAAGTACGTGTCGTAATTTAATTGCTGGCAAAGGAATTATTTAATGTAGTAGCCACTTGTTACTGTTTGTGAAAAGAATTAGAAACAAATGCATATAAGCCTTGACTAGTTATGATTTAAGTTGAATTATGTACTAGTATATGCAAGATAAGTAAAGTTATTTTAAATCAACGTGTGCATAGCTGAAAGAAATTGACTAAGTTAAAGAAAGTTGTGATTATTCAAAGCTACAAGAATTTTACAGATATTGCTTCTGTTCTTTCGACATGTTTGATCAAACAGACAGTAAATTATAATAATAATTTCGATAACAATTCGGTTTGATAATCATGATTATACTGTTTTAAGGGACAATAGACAATGAGTGTTCGTGTGTAAAAACAATGAAATAATTACACGTGAAACAAGATGCAGTGTGATAAAACAATCTTATTTATTAACATGCTATTAACTGAACATCAGTTATGTAAACAAAGACTTATTATTGTTTTATATATTTTGTTCAAACAGATCGAATAAAATATACGTTTAACGACGTTATATATCGGTACGGCGGGATGTGACGGTTTGTGTTCCTTCTTTCGACTATCCATCGCATTCGATTCTTTTTCCTGATCTGGGTTAGAAGATAGAGGGAATTCCGGAAACAATGGCATCTGAGCAAGCATCTAAGGATCTCAAGATCAAGCGGAGAACAGCAAAGGCGAAACTAACTAGGCTGTCGAATGGTTTGCAACATTTACTGGACGATGACAGGGATCTTGATGAGGTAACGGATATGTTTAAGGATTTGAATGTTGCTTATCAGGAATTGGAGGACAGGCACGAAAGGTACTGTGAGACAATCGTAGATGATGAGGTATTCATGACAGAGGATGCCTGGCTATCTGAGTGTCAGACATCATTTCTTGACATGCAGAGAAAGGTTAAGGACTATAGCAAGACTAAGCTTAAGTCTGACGGGTCAACGGAGGATTCAGTTGTAAACAATGCTACTCCCGAAGTTACTACCAGTAAATCGGTAGAGGTTTCGTCATGCAAGGTTCAGGTAGAGCGACCAAAGCTGCCTCGATTTACTGGAGACGTACGAGACTACATGACATTTAAATCGGATTTTAAGCATCTAATCGAATCGAGGTATAGCAAGAGAGATGCTATCACAATTCTGAGATCCTCTCTAGTGGGAAAACCTCTTGATCTCATACGTGGTTTGGGGAACGATTACGACTCGGCATGGTCTCATCTTGACAACATTTACGGAGACCCGAGATTGGTAGCTGATGCTATCGTATATGACTTGGGGAAGTTCCGACCTCTCAAGGATGGAGAGGATGGCCGATTCTGTGACCTTGTTCATCTTATCAGGAGAAGTTACAACTCACTGCAAGAAGTAGGTAGGGCGAATGATATGGACAACAATCATATGATTTCTTTGATAGAGAGAAAATTAAGCAGTGATGATAGAAAGCTATGGCTGAGATTCATTGACCGAGAGCGAACAGATGCATCACTCCATGCATTACTTTATTGGATGGAACTGGAATTGAAGACTAGAGTAAGAGCATCTGCTCCACTTCGGGACAGTAGAAGTTCTACAATTGGACACCTCGCTAAGAATGACGGAATCACGGAAAGAAAGCCCGACTTTAAGTGCTGGTTATGTAAGACGTCTGATCACTGGGTTGACCAGTGCAAGAAAGTTCTTTCGAAATCCCAAGAAGAGCGATTTCAACTGATGAAAGAAAACAGGGCTTGTTTCAGCTGCCTCAAGAGAGCTGGTAAGGACCATAACTTGAAGACATGCAAGCGCAGGAAAAGATGCAATGAGAAGATCAATACTGGCGAGCAGTGTTCTTCCTATCACCACCCTTTGCTTCATAGACAGATTCAGACAGGGAGTGTGGATATTGCCAGTATGACAGGAACACCTGCGCTTCTGCCTGTGCTTAAGGTAAAGATGTTGGGCCCGAACGGAAATTATGAAGGAAATTGTCTCCTAGACTCGGGAGCTCAGATGAGTCTCGTAAGAAATACAGTTGCAGATGAGTTAGGACTGAAAGGGAAACCCACTGTTGTGAATGTTACCAAGGTAGGAGATGAAATGGAGGAATATAACACTATGCTGTACAAGGTGAAAGTTCAAGGGATTAATCGCCATCAGAGTTACAATGTTTCTGCAATAGGACTCGACGTCATCAATAACAGCATTACCAGTGTTAGTATTGAAGAACTGGGAGTAATCTTCAACCTGAGGAAAGATGAAATTCACAGAGGGGATGGGCCGATTGACATCCTCATAGGAACTGACCATTCCAAGATGCATGTAGGGTACACGAAAATACAAGGGAATCTCGTGGCCCGTCTCTCACCGTTAGGCTGGGTCATTTTCGGGAGTACTACAGAAAACTACTCGGCAGGAGCAGTGCTTCACATCACAGTAAACAATTCTGTAGATCTCAGAGAATTCTGGACAACAGAAGGAATGGGGGTGTGTCATGATCCACAGAGATGTCAGTCCAATAAGATGACCAAGCTAGAAGATGAGGAGTTTCGAGTCATCGGTCCTTCATGTGAGAAGATGGAAAAGCAATGTCTCGACCAATATCCTCGGCGGAAAGACCTTAGCCAGTCGCGGCATATTCTCCAGAATGTGAATGTCCGAGATGAAGTCAGCAGATGTGTTAGCCTGGACAAGCTGAATGACAGACAGAAGGAAGGTCTTGACTTCCTTCGTAAAACAGGGACAGAACGGCCCGTAGAAGCAAAGCTAGAGGAAAAGCTTCATGAGGTAGTCAGGGAATTGCGAATGGAGAGACCAGTTTTGACTGTACAAGAATCAAAATCCCAACATAGAATTGACTGTCAGCAATTTTCTAACTGGATGAAACTTGTGAGGGTGACTTCTTACGTCCTGAAGTTCATTGGAAAGTTGAAGTTAAAGTCCAAGAGAATGGTAGATGAGGACGTCGAAGTCGCCAATAGTAACCTGACACCAACTGACATACAGAAAGGAGAGGACCATTTGATAAAGCGTGCTCAGGAGTCTTTGAAGTCCAGGGTAGACAAAGGAGAAATGAAGACGCTCAGTCCGTATAGGGATGAAGCAGGAATTATTCGGGTTGGAGGGAGACTAGATCGGGCTGAGATGCCATTAGCCATGAAGCATCCGGCTCTGCTCCCTAACGAACACTGGATCTCAACCTTGATCATTCGGCATATTCATAAGGATGGTCATACCGGTGTTGCTACGACTACAGCAAAGGCCAGGAGAAAGTACTGGATCTTGAAAGCACATAATCTGGCCAAGACGGTCAAGTTCAGGTGTACCACATGCAGAACTTTTGAACACAAATTAGAATCCCAGGAGATGGCGGAGCTACCGAAGGAAAGACTGCGGCCGCATTCACCGCCATTCCATTATTCATCTTGCGATTACTTTGGCCCTCTCATTGTAAAGATTGGACGGAACAAGACAACAAAACATTATGGAGTACTGTTCACTTGTTTGAACACAAGAGCAGTCCACCTGGAACAAGCCACTGATTGCTCTACAATGGAGTTTATTCAGGTACTTAGACGGTTTTTTGCCATTAGAGGTCAGCCAGCAAAGATGATAAGTGACAATGGAACTCAATTTGTCGGTGCTGAACACGAGTTGAAAGCAATGGTGAAAGGCTGGTCAGATGAGGACCTAAAAGACTTCTGTGCAGACAAGGGCACTGAATGGATCTTCACTACTCCTGCAGCTCCACACCAAAACGGATGTGCTGAGGCATTGGTGAAAAGTTGCAAGTATGCCCTAAAGAAGTCTATAGGAGAGCAAATACTGTCTCCATTTGAACTGCACACTTGTCTTCTGGAAATTGCCAATTTAGTGAACCAGAGGCCGATTGGCAGAATACCGACAGACCCCGATGACGGGAGCTATCTGAGTCCTAATGACATGCTCTTAGGACGAGCCTCAAGTGACGTTGCGCAAGGACCATTCAGAGAAACTGCGAATCCAAGACATCGTGTCGAACTGGTACAACGGATTGTTGACTCATTCTGGCATAGGTGGACAAGAGATGTTCTACCACTACTAACACCCAGACGGAAATGGAACACAGATCGTCGGAACATTCGCGTGGATGACGTAGTAATGATGACAGATTCAAACGCAGTGCGTGGAAAATGGACAATCGCGCGTGTTGTTCAAGTGTACCCAGGACAAGACGGTAAAATTCGCAATGTGAAGGTAAAAACATTAAATGCAGAATACCGCCGACCAATAACGAAGATCGCACTAATCTATCCTGCGGAAGGTTATGAAGACTAAACTCAAAAGAAGAGAAGAATCAGAAGATGAAAGGTGAAGAAAGAAGATGAAGAAAAAGAATAGTAAAGTTTAATGTAATGTATGACTCATGAGACTAACAATATCTAATACATCTCGAACTAATCATGACAAAATCTAACAAAATAAAGAGACTAACCATAATGTTAAATACAACACTGAATGTAACCATGGTGACGATAATTGCAATACAAGTTTGACTGAATAATAGAAAGTAGGCATGTAACTTTGTAATTTAATATTTACTATGTAACTTTAATTTAATATTGACTTTGGAAGTTAAGGACAGGTAATATGTGTTGTTATGAGGAAACGAGACATTCCTCATAGGGCGGGGAGGATGTTTCGCCCAGCGAAAAGATTGTTTGAATTTATATATCAATATTGAAAGCGTTTAATTATTTGAATTTATTTCCCTTCATTTATTTAGGACACCGTATAGAATGACATACGATATTTTTGTTATGCAAATTATGTCCACTTAGTGGAGTTCGGTGCATAGGTACGTTGACGTGTCACTCCATTTTTGAAAGGTTCAGGAGTCAGACGCCAGTATCGGCCTCCGCAGTTTGGGGGAAACTTTCTGTTGTTTAATGTGATTTAAACGTGGTTTTATGTCCCGCCAGAAAAGAGTAAGTGTTTTTGAATTCATTAGATCCTTTATGTTTTCCATATATGTCAGATAAAATAAATAAAGTCAATTTGTAGTGTCTCGATTTGCCCGGTTTAGGAATGAGAGCAGGGCGTGTAGGTTTTTGACCCGGTTTTTGGCCCGGTTCCCGGTTCTGGTTTCGGATTTCCGGTTTTCAGTTTTTTGTCTAGATTCATTATAAATTATGCCAATTGAAAGAGTTGATCCACGAAAGTGAAAATTGTATGTTTGTATTAAGAACTTATTTGCGAAATTAATAAAAAGGAAAATAATGATATAATGATTTTGATATAACAGAAGAATATTATTCACAAAAACAGATAAAAATAATAGATACTAAATCAAAACAAGTTTTGATCTAAAATCAAAACATTTCAGAATCAAGTGAATGTTTAACTTCATTGATGTATACTAAGAAAAGTATTTGGTTATTACTCTACAAGTGCGTATCGTAATTTAATTGCTGGCAAAGGAATTATTTAATGTAGTATAGCCACTTGTTACTGTTTGTGAAAAGAATTAGAAACAAATGCATATAAGCCTTGACTAGTTATGATTTAAGTTGAATTATGTACTAGTATATGCAAGATAAGTAAAGTTATTTTAAATCAACGTGTGCATAGCTGAAAGAAATTGACTAAGTTAAAGAAAGTTGTGATTATTCAAAGCTACAAGAATTTTACAGATATTGCTTCTGTTCTTTCGACATGTTTGATCAAACAGACAGTAAATTATAATAATAATTTCGATAACAATTCGGTTTGATAATCATGATTATACTGTTTTAAGGGACAATAGACAATGAGTGTTCGTGTGTAAAAACAATGAAATAATTACACGTGAAACAAGATGCAGTGTGATAAAACAATCTTATTTATTAACATGCTATTAACTGAACATCAGTTATGTAAACAAAGACTTATTATTGTTTTATATATTTTGTTCAAACAGATCGAATAAAATATACGTTTAACGACGTTATATATCGGTACGGCGGGATGTGACGGTTTGTGTTCCTTCTTTCGACTATCCAACTAAAGAATAAGAGTTCTTATCTTTGGTCGCTGCTTCTTTACCCCCCCCCCCATTTAATTAATACAAGATGAAATCAAATTTTAAACAGGATTGGAAAGGTATATATAAAGTTAAGATGGAGTCATTAAAATGTAGTTCTATTTTTTATCACCACCTAGCTTATGGATCACATCCATGTTTTATTGTAATAAATTCTTAACCAGTTTAAACTGAAGCCCGAAACGGTTATTCGGGGTAATAGTATGCAGCGCTTAGAAGCATTTGTATTAAGCGCTATATAAATGTTGCATATTATCATTATTAATATTCAGCACTGGTTTTGATATGCCATATGCGTTCATTATACACTCACTGTTCCTTTTTTACCTTATGGAATTTCAAACTTTTCAAATGCTGTCTCACCTTCTTTTGTCTGTCTTTTTCCCCGTTTAATAAACATTAATTTGCTTGAAATCATATTCATATTGATATGTATTCATTAGAAGAACTGAAGCACGCCCTCATCGATACTCTCAATGTGAAGCTCATACCAGCTCCAATTATGAACAGTGAAAAAGGTGTGATTTGTAACGTTTTACAACATGCCCGAGGGCCTGGAAACGATTGTTAAAAGAGTTTTTTTACATTTGACGAGAAAAAAAACTGATACAAAATATAGGTTTTCGCTCAAAAATAAAGATGATTCGGGTTAAATTTCTATATTTCGGCATACCCGCCTGGTTTTAGTAGATGCTTGTTGCCTATGGGTAATACACAACACACCCTAGACATGCGAGACAAATATTTTTTTTGTAACGTGCACCCAAATTGTTTGTATTTATTTCTAAATAAAGTTTCTATATATTATTACGACCCAATATTTCTTGGTTGTAATTTTGTAATAAAAACTAAGTTAAGGGCTTGCCTTTTGTACAAGCTTTGCTTTTTTCGGCAAGACGCCCCGTTTTACTTGAGATAATTTTATTTATTGAATCCTGTTCCTTAAATCTATGATTATGTTTTTTTAAGTCATATTATGTTCAATATCATTGTGAAACGGAAATCAAAAAATCAAATCAATCCCTGGGGTGGGGTGATTCAACACTACCAGTGCCCCTACTTCCCTATTGTCACTATACCGTACACATGGAGTAATGCCATGTACGATTATACAGTCCACGTTTATTTCCTATTTTGCTGGTGTAATGTCTAATATTTCACGAGTTGTTATCTCTCTGACTCTCTCTCTCTTTCTTTTCTCTTCTCTCTTTCCTGCTTATTTCTTTGTGAAGTGTTCAATGTTTAGTAAGTTCATTTTGTCTCTCCTTTCACTTTCTTTTCATAAATATTCCTTTGCTTTAATTCATATTCTTGTTAATCTATTCATAAGAAACACTGAAGCATGTCTCTCATCGATGCTCCCATCGTGACTGATAACTCCTCCAATCAGAAACGCTTTAATCATGTGACCTCTAATAAATCATGACGTTTACCTTTTTTTTGCCTTTGATATAGTGCGTCCCACAAAGAAGGAAACCCGTTTTCAGAGATAGATTTTACAATCAAAATGAATATGTTTTTATAATGAATTTGATACTCATGTCAAGAGTGGAATCTCATCTCTCATTTTGAAACCCACAGCTTTAATAGAAAATCGCTTACGCATGGCAGATTACAAAATATTGAGGCATATAAGAAACGATTTGCACAGAAAAAAAAGATATTGCTCTAATTTCAGAGATCACTTGAGAGAAGCTTAACAAAGAATTATAAAAAAATGCTAATGAGTTAGTCGTCAAATATGCACGGTAGTCGTATCGCGAACAATGTCAATTTTTGTCTGGCCATTCTGGATTTGACATTAAAATTTCAAACTCGTCTTGCTCTATAATGCATTAGGTGTTCGTCTCATGCTATAAAGAGGAATAATTGAATTATTTGATTATGTAAATGAAATATAAGAATATTTGCCTTTGAATTGAAAATACATAGGAATCCCAGGGCTTTTTTCTGGGACGCCCTGTGTATGAGGTGTAAAAAAAGACCTCGTCAGATGCTAAAAATATACTTACCGTTTCTTTTTAACTTTGTTTGGGAAATGTCAGATATTTCATAGATTGGTTCTCTCTCTCTCTCTCTGTTTCCTTATCTATCCTCCATAATATCACTGCTATACTATCTCTGTCTCTCTTTCTTCTCTTTACTTTAATTCGTATTCATATCAATCAAGGGGTCGTGTGGTCCAGTGGTTAGAGCATTGGACTCAAAATTGCAAGGATGTGAGTTCGAATCCCTACTCTGCCATTGTCTCCACTTTGATAAAAAGGCCAGAGAGTAATATCTGTCGTCTATAAGGGCAGCCACTAAGACTGATTAACCTAGACGTAAAATGTTTCCTAGGTAATTGGTTATGTACCAGCTTGGCGTTTACCAGCAAACGCTGTCCTGCCATAAACAGAAACAAAATCTATTCAGAATACTCATTGAAGTTCATCAATTGTCGACGCTCCCACCATGAAGCTATTATTATCATGTTCCATGCAAACATGTGACTACTGAAAACTGGGTTGTGACATTTCTCTCAATTCATATTTAATATTCATCCAACTCAAAGAAGTACAGCCTAGCCATGTGGGAAAATTACCCCCGAAAATAAGGGAATTACCACTGCGTAATTCATAGACGTGTAACGACATTGGTCATGTAGATACGCCATCTTGTCTCGCAGCATAGATAATTATAGTTTAACACATCGGTCTCTGAAGTTTATACAAAGTTTTAAGATAACATCAAAACGATCATTTCTTTTCAAGAGATCATCATAGAAGGTGACGTCATAATACATCAGAGAGGATCTATAAAAAACAAGGTGAGTAATAAAGGTCGTTATACCCTACAACAGGGGTTCTCAAACTTTTTCTTTGAAGGGCCAGATGAGACAACAAGTAAACCTGAAAGGGCCTGGGTGGAGTGGATAATTAGAAAAAAAAATGTACGCAAAGCGGAAAGACCTTTGCGGTCGGTGTCCGAGATGCACTCTTTTGCAATCTGGCCCTTATTTTTGGAGCATTTAATAAAAAAAATATAACAGTTTTTATGGAACGCAGGCAAAATAAGAAAAGATTTCAAAATGCAGCGAGAGTCAATATTAATGAAAACAAAATTGTAGTATCTATATTGTACCTATACATACCTGGTATTGGGGAGACAGGTAATATCTTAAAGTACCAATATTTTTGGTAGTCAAAGTAGAATTAATAATAAAGTATGTCTGTTGTAGACTCTAACAAGGATGTCAGTCTCCTAGTCACTTTCAATATACCTGTGAAAAGTGTCTGTCAGCAACAAGTTGCTTGAACCTTGGCACAAAAGGTGTAATTGCCAACAAAGGCACTGGTACAATTGTTCACTGGTCAAGCAGGGGCCGCGGAAGCGCGGGGGGGGGGTCAGCCTACACACACACACTTTGAAAACCGTTCCGCGGCCCCTGTCAAGGTACTTCGGTATGAGTTCTTAAAAAGTGTTCATTGTGGAAACGCACTTTCGCACCTGTATGTTGTTCCAAACATGGTGAGAACAGCGGTGGTCATCTAATAAGAGAGTAGATCGAACTGACAGAAAAGACTCTACTAAACTTTGTTTAAAAGTCAAATTAATTTACCTGCCATTACTTTTATTACGGTTAGGTCTACACATTGTAATCATATTGAGCTATGTTTCATATTGTGACCTAAAAATAAAAAATAAAAAATGACACTTTATAAGTGCTCTCATGAGAAAACGATATTGGTCGGAGTTTCTATTCATAGTTTGTTTGAAACATTAACAGACGAAGGTAAAGAATTTTCATGGCAAAGGGGGAAACACTCTTGTAGTTTAGGTTTTCAGATGAGTATTTTGTTTCCTTTATCAATCTTCGTGATCTCTAGGAAGACTCTTATCTCACTAGATTGGGTAGTTATGAGTACATGCAGTGGCATAATTCCAAACTAGCTGATTTATAAGTAATGTCTGCAGATGCATGTTTTTTCGGTTGAAAGGAATATGACTAAGGTTTGAACCTCTTTTTCTTCTTGCTCATCTCTTCCTTTCCTCTACAGTGCGTATAAAAAAATTGCACTTAGGAGAATCCTAATACATATATATATATGTGTGAAATATCCTAAAGCTTTTTTCCACAATTAAAAATTGGTACAGGTCTCTTTAAAAGAATGACGATATAACTGCTACTTTCCGCTTGAGTGAGCACCACTTACTTTTGAAAAGTTCGGAAAAAATTATTTACACAGAAATTGAAAAATAGTTATATGGATAAAGGTGAACATCAATTATGAAGAGTTCATTGACTTTATAAAAATAGTAATCTGAAAATATGTTTTACCTTTTTAATTTATTTCCTTGCCCGAAATAGTTCATAGAGCCCCAATGCGCCTTTACCCCCACCCCCCACACACCGAGGCATTATGACGGCATCTGGCTTTACACAGAGATGAATGGCTTGATTGGCATGATTTTCGTTCTGTTTATCATTGTCATGCTCGGGAAAAGTGTCGAGAAACAAGAAGTAAAATGAAAAGGGAAATCAAAACTAATGCACTAAAAATAATAGCTTAGTAAAAATGCTGGAAATATCCCGAATATACATATGTTTTTTTTACATCCAGATTTTTCTTCAGATCCAGCTGGCACAAGAAAGGTAATGGTTGTGCTTACCTCGGGTTAAATTGTAAGCTTGGGTTGCAAAATGGTTACAGAATGTTCAAATTTATATTTTTATTCAAATAACTGAAAATGAAAAAAAGTATGAGAAATGAACCGCACGGTCAGTTTGTTTCCCCCGTTCTTCATTGACACAGCGTGAATAATAAGCATTTCTGCGCAAACCAATTTCTGTGAGATTTATTAAAATGGACAGTGCTCACTCAAGTGTAACATTCCGTCAAAAAAATTGCTTTCATTTGAAAGGTGAGACCAAAACCCAAGAACATATGTGAACAAATCACCCCAGGTTGTTTCTTTTTCATTTCCAAGAACTTTATCAATGAAAGTGTTAACTTGTTATCGATACGTACTGTATAAGTGAGAGAATAAATAAAAACGGAGCTAACAAAACTTCAGTTCGTGAGAACAATGTTCAGGGTAGGAGGGGGGTATGAAACAATCCACATCGAGGCTTACGCACAGTCACATATCAAACTGCTTATGCTTACTCGAAGCGTAAAGAATATGATTGTATATATACATGTATATAAACCAAGAAAGCTTCAACGAGCACACACGAAAAAACCTCTGTCAACATTATAGATTACAGTGATTGGTTAACATTGGTTTGACTTTTTAAAAATCTGAGCGAGAAGGTCACACTTGTCACCTGTGTCTGTGATATGTTACAAAAATGAAGCCAAGATAAAAATTGTGTTCGAAAATAATTATTTAGTGCTTGAAAAATTGAAATATAAAGTGACCGGAAACACCATCTTAATTTCATCCCATACACTTATGTGTAGGTACTATTTAGGTGTCTATAAAACGCCTATTTACAAAATCAGGGTTTGCCTTGTAGTTTTAGCTTTTCATTCCCAATAATGGTTGTTTTCAGGGTTTATTAGTTCTAATACATGCACTTGTACAAATGTTTCATCTTGGTTCGAGAATTTTTTAAATCGGCTGCTCACAAAGTTAAACAATATCTTTAAAAGTAACGGAGATATTGAATATTAGAATTTGACAATATTTTTGTGAAAACGGGTAGGCCTATATATAAAGTTAATGGTATGTGCGTGAGCAATATGTCTCCCAGTAACAAATTAAGAAAATATGTTCTTACATATTGAATCAAATGTCAATCCTATTTTGTCATTTTTTGTGGAAAAAAGTCTTGAGACGGTTGGGAGATTTATATTAACAAAGCCAAAATTGTAAAGAAGGGTTCCTTAGAAATAGCAAAAAAAAAACATATATTTTTACAATTCCCAATTTTCATTGTAACATTTGTCTGACATTCTTCTTTCCATTCTTCAATTCATATCATTTTCAGCCTGGAGTACACCTTCAACTTTCTGCTGCATCAGAAACCATGTCATCTTCGGTGAATATTTGGTGAACAAGGTATCTTAGAAAGCGCTTACCACAACAGGTAATATGTTAAATTGTGAAAAGCAAAATTTGTCTTATTTTATCACAACAATCAGAAATATTTTTTTGTGACTTACGTCATCGTTAATTCTGAGATGTTTTTAAGATTAAGAAAGAGAATTCTTCATAATATAGGGATTTGCCAACGTAAAGAGAGAAGTCATTTTTGTCTCACCTGCATAGCAGAGTGAGACTATAGGCGCCGCTTTTCCGACGGCGACGGAGACGGCGGTGGCGGCGTCAACATCAAATCTTAAGGTCATTTAGGGTCAATGAACTTAGGCCATGTTGGAGGAATCAGCATCGAAATCTTAACCTGAGGTTAAGTTTTTGAAATGTCATAATAACTTAGAAAATATGTAAACCTAGTTCATGAAACTTGGACATAAGGTTAATCAATTATCACTAAACATTCTGCGCGAGTTTTATGTCACATGATCAAGGTCAAAGGTCATTTAGGGTCAATGAACTTTGGCCAAATTGGGGGTATCTGTTGAATTCCCATCATAACTTTGACAGTTTATGGATCTGATTCATGAAACATGGACATAATAGTAATCAAGCATCACTGAACATTTTGTGCAAGTTTCAGCTCTCATGATTAAGGTCAAAGGTCATTAGGGTCAATGAACTTTGACCAAATTGGGGGTATCTGTTGAATTACCATCATAACTTTGAAAGTTTATTGGTCTAGTTCGTTAAACTTGGACATTAGAGTAATCAAGTATCACTGAACATCCTGTGCGAGTTTCAAGTCACATGATCAAGGTCAAAGGTCATGTAAGGTCAATGAACTTTGGCCATGTTGGTTTTTTTGTTGAATAACCATCATATCTATGTAATTTTATTGGTCTAGTTCATAAAAAGTGGACATAAAAGTAACCATGTATCACTGAACATCTTGTGCGAGTTATAGTAGTTTTCAAAGTCAGCACTGCTGCTATATTGAATTGCGTGATGCAGGTGAGACGGCCAGAGGCATTCCACTTGTTATGATTATAAATTCTCTCTCTCTCCGTCTTTCTCTCTCCCCCTCTATAACTTTTTAATCCTACTCTCCCTTTCTCTCTCTCTCCTATTCTTACCCTCATTCTTATTGATTCTTTTTTTTATTTCTTTAACCGCTACTCTGTCCCCCTCCCTTCAACTCCTATTTTTGCATTTGCAATCTCTCTCCCCCTCCACTCTCCCTCTTTATAAATCTTTACCACGCCATCTACTCCCCCCCCCCCCCTCTCTCTCTCTCTTTCTCTATCTATCTGTCTTCCCTTTTTTAAATATGTTTTTGTCTTTCATTTACATCAGATCAATTCTCTGGTCACCATGGCAACTAACTTCAACCCAGAACAATGTGAAGGAAAGGACTGTCAATCAATCACAGATGTGACGTACTATGTGGAGGAGAAGAAGAGACTCTGTGATGACTGCGCCTCTAAAGAAGGATGCATCTCAAGAGTGAAAAGGGGTGGGCCAAATATTTATTGTGAAGAACATGATGAAAAGGTAAAATTATATTGTAAATCTCATGGCGTTCCATTGTGTTATTCATGCGCTATGATCAAACATCTACAGCCTTGCGAGAGACAATATATAAATAATGCAATAAAATACAGTAGGGCGAGGCTAACAGTTCTAAAAGAAAAAGGGAGGGACAAATTGAAAGAAGGTCGTCTGTATGAAGATGAAATTGACCAATGCACGAAAGACACAGACACCCATCTACAGGCTTTGAGAGATGAAGTTAATTACATAATCATGGATGCGATCACCACAGATAAAGTCAAGGAGAAGATGGAGGCTGACAAAATCAACCAAGATTTTGATGGTAAGAATCAAACACTTCAAGAAGAGATTATGAAGATTAATGAGAAGATTCGAAAGAACAATGAAGAGAGAGAGAAACAACTTGGATTAATCCATACAAATACACAGATTAGACAAAGACACATGGACAATAAGAAGATTGGTCTTCATAGAGACATTGATAACATTGTTAAAGAGAAGGATAGGAAGATCAAACAGTTCATGAAATCATTGCAGGATTACACAAAAACAATAGAGAATGCAATACAGACCATAGATACAGTACTAGAAGATGATAAAAACATTGTTAAAGATGGTCATAGTGTGAACATGTCAGTGAGTGATAAACTAAAGAAACCACTTTATGAGAATGATGTGAAACAAATCACTGATAGAATATCAGGTGTGAGGTTTGTGAAGGGTGTTGGGAGAGAGAATTATGATGGTAGGATTGGTGGGTATGATAGCGAGTGGATGCTTAGTGATACAATCAATGATAGAGATGAAATTAAAGACCCATTCATTGTGGGTTCAATAGATGAATGGAATGTGATCATCACTGACAGAGCCTTAGGTAGCCAGCATACATACATGCTAGATATGAACACTAAACACATCCAGAGAGTGATAACAGGTACTGATACATCATTGGTAGTCTCCTGTGCATTACTGAATGATGACAAGATAGTATGTGGTAGACGCTATAAAGGTTGTACAGGAGACAGTTTGACTGGATGCATTAGGGTGTATGACAAACAATGGATGCGCATCAATGACGTCACAATACCAAGAAACACAACGAACGATATCTCATGGGTGTATGTAGCTGTTGACCGTGATGGGATGATCATTGCTACTGAGTGGGGTCAGTCTAAGATATACGTCATCAACCCAGCTGATAGTAAGATCATGAATACCATCACATGTAAACAGAATGTAGTGATGCGATGTGTGCTATCATCAGGTCACATCATCGCTCAACCTTACCCTCCGGGTAAGAGAGTACTCATCATAGACAGACAGGGTGGTCAAAAGGAAATCCCCCACAGTGATGTCATTTGGAATGTCAGTGTTGATCCTATAACAGACGACCTCTACGTTGTGACATCATATGATGAGTGCAAGACGTGTATGATTGATCAGGTGACGAGTGAGAATGAAGTGAAGATGAGAAGAGTGACGTCATTCCCTCTATCAACTAGACTGACTGGTAAGGATGATAGGTTGAAACACCTTCCATTATCTCGTGTAATGATCTCATCATCAAGCAAGATAATTGCTTGTGATGGAGATAGTATTCTCGTCTTCGAAAAGCGACTCTCATTCTAAACGATGATATGTCGGGATCATTGACTAAGATAAATATGAGACACACTGACCAGAATAATACCATCTTTGGATAATTGAAATATCTCTAGCAGTGAGGCCTAAAAAGACCTAATGACTCTGATCTATTTAAACATCACGGTTAACAATAGGCATTTATATATAGATATTTAAAAAACTCCCGCATCCAAGAATATGTATCATGCATGTGGAAATAGGTTTCTATATCACTGGTTGAAAATATTATTAGCGAGGTCATATTGCATATAGTTTGACGAGGACCACGATGAATTTCCTTTAAAAATTATTGTTTTGTAAAATGTATAATACATCTTGTTAATATTTATTTACACTGCTTATATTACGACTAATACTACAGTTTTGTTATATAATATCTTTGTATATTTTGACATTCTGATACCGATGTGAAGGGAGAAAAACATGAAAACAAAACCAATAATGTCATAATGTCATACTTTATATTTCTATATTTTCCGGTATTTGAAAGATAGATAACCAAACACACTCACGACTTGAAGGTGCAGACATTGATCAGATTCTACTGAGTGTAGCGTCTGAACAAAATAATTTAGTGAAGAATTTACAATAATCCAGAAATTTATCGTAAAATTGAACAGCGAGATATAAAACAATACAGATTGGAATCATTCACCCTTAACTGGACTGGCAATCCTCACTTAGCGAATGAAATAAGCATTCTTTTCATGGACAAGGTTTAACTTACTTCAATAAAAATATGCCATGAACCTGCCAGAATTCTAATTTAAACATTGGTGTCACATTTCTGTTTCAATCTCATCTGTTTCACTTGCCATCCTAATAGCAATTAGGTTTCTATCAGCGAACAAACTAAGAGCAAAACACTAACAAGATTGATTGGAATACGATTCAATGTAGATTTATTACTTTTCACCTATTCAGTGCAAACATTAGGGAGGTCGTCGCATGAAGCATTCCATTTTTAGCCTAAATACTGGCCGAGTGCGTTTCTATGAATATATTTTACATTTGTATCATTATTTATTCAAATAATGCAAGTGATATAATACAAGATTAAATTAATGCAACAGTGTATATAAAGTAAATAACGTAGTTATGGAATAGCCTTCCTGAAAACATCAAACAGTGCTTGACCTCTGAAATTTTCAAACAACACCTTAACACATTTCTATTCATTTCTTCTTCATTTCTTTTGTAATTTTCTAAAAAAGCGCCTTGAGCACTCTACAGAGTGGATTTGGCGAGATATAAGTCTAATTATTATTATGATTAGTAAAAGTGGTTGTAGTAGTAGTAGTAGTAGTGGTGGTAGTAGAAGTAGTTGTAATAGTAGTAGTATTAGTAGAAGTAGTAGTAGTAGTAGTAGTAGTAGTAGTAGTAGTAGTGGTGGTAGTAGTAGTAGTTGTAATAGTAATAGTAGTAGAAGTAGTAGTAGTAGTAGTAGTAGTAGTAGCAGGCGCGTACGCAAGGGGGGGGGGTCTCGGGGGTTCAACCCCCCCCCCTTTCGTTTCCTTTTTTTTTTGCTTGTCTCCCCAGAGGTCGGTCTGGTCAAGGAGTTATCGGGCAAGAGCCTGATAACTCCTTGGTCTGGTTACGGACAGTTCCCCTACGCAATAATGTATATGACAGCAATAATGAGCAGAATCTCATGTTTTTGACGAAAAACACAGAAAAAATTTCCGCTCGCTTCGCTCGCTCCATTTTATTATATATTTGATTTCCGCATGTCGCCGACATGATCACGGTATCGCCATTAACAAGGCCATACATGATTATCATGATGTATACTTATGAATACAAGTGAACCAAGACAAAGACATACGTTTTCTTACAAAATATGTTTTACCAATATGAAAACCAAAATGACGGAAAACGCTAAAATGTCGGTTAGCTCGCTCCGCTCGCTCGTAATAATTTATGAAATTCCATAAGTATCTAGTCTCCTGTTCAAGGCCGTATTATGAGTGTTACGAATAGAAGGACATGTAGCATCGACTAATACTTGATTTACTAACAAACTATTGACAAGAAATGTATGTTTTGACGGGAAAACGCGAAAATTTCGGTTCGCTCACTCCGCTCGCTCGTAATCATTTATGAAATTTCTTAAGTTTCTAGTCTCTTGATCAAGGCCATATTATGAGACTTACGAGCAGAAGGACATGTATCATCAACTAATATGTATTCATTACCAACAAGCTATTGAGAAGAATTGTATGTTTTGACGGGAAAACGCGAAAATTTCGGCTCGCTTGCCCCGCTCGCTCGTAATTATTCATGACATTTCTCAAGTTTCTAGTGTTCTGATCAAGGCCATATCCAGGCGCGTAGCCAGAGGGGGGTGGTCGCCCCCCCCCCAAAAAAAAAACGTCCCCAAAAAGAAAAAAAAGAAGGGAAAAAGGGAGAGGAGAAAAGGAAAAGGGAAGGAAGGAAAGGGAAGAAAGGTAGCTTTGTGTTTTTTCTATTTATTCTTTATTTTTTTCTCAAAAGAGAAACTCCTTCACTCTTCTTGCTTTAAATTCATATATGAATTTTGCTTCCGCGCTGCGCGCGGTTAAATGACAATATTGAAGTTCTCCATTGTTCAGCCACCTTTTCTCTAACCCTGTTTTTCCACCTCAGCTATGTGCTTCTTGCCAGTTAAAGTTAAAATTGTATACATTAGGGCATGAATTTGAGTATGGTTAGGCCGAAGAAAATGTATGAAGTTATCTTTTTTTTCAATTGATCGCGCAACTTCTGGTCTGGTCGGCTCCGAGCGGGTAAAATCTTTATATCAGTTTCTGCCGTCACCTCCATAAAGTCAGCTTCTCCCGCTTTTCAGCTCATTACTATAAACAACCATAATTTGGGGGCAAACAGGTTCCTAATTTAAAAAGAGGAAGGTATGGGATTCGTGTCGTATTAAATAAAAAGTACACTATTTTTTTATCAAATTGTGTTAAACTTCATGTCATTTCCCTGTATACATTCATCTCCTGTCCTGTTTTGCGCCCTCAGTTTGAAATTTTGAATGACACTTAAGTTTCTTTATATTCAAAATGAAGCGCTTCAGGATAAGTAAAAAGAATTAATCATCCTTTATTATATAGATAGATAATTTCAATAAATCACAGAAGTTTCAACTTTATGCGCACTATTTTCCTTGTAATGAAGTTCAATAATCTTAGAAAATCAATTGAATTAGAGACGATTGGGTATTAGAGATATCTACATTTGATGAAACGCCCGCAATTTGAAATTTCAGAGTTTCATTGCTCATGGCGGGGAGGAATATCTTCCTCTACCAATCTTCTCCTCTGTTTTGCGAGTTAAAAAAATGCACTGATGGTAAATTGTTTGTAATCAAATCTGATCTTTCCAAAGAAAGTTTCAATATATCTTTGAGAATACCCTTTTCTCGGGACCCTTTTTATGTTATTATCATTTTAATTTCCTCCATTGTATACCTCTTTTTGTGCGTTTACAATCACTTTTGAAAACAAGGTTCAAAATCGCAATATAGTCAACCGAATTGGAGGTACTAGAGACAAGAGAAACGGCTCCTTTTCATTTTAATTTATGAAACACTAAAAGCTTCGCGCTTCGCGCGGGAGGGGGAAACTCCCCCTCCCTGCACCCATCCCCTAGGGAGCGCGCTTCGCGGGCTCTGTAAGTGCTGGCACGCTTCGCGTCCATTTACCGCCCCCTCCAAAACGAAATCCTGGCTACGCGGTTGGCCATATCATGAGTGCTACGATCCGAAGGACATGTAGCATCGACTATGATACCAACAAACTATTGACAAAAAGGTTATGTTTTCAACGCAAAAACGAGAACATTTCTGCTCGCTCGCGGGTCATGACCGCACTGTTACATACCCATCCCCACTTAAATGTTATTGTCTTATTTGCAGCGCTGAAAAAAATCATCACCTCCCCCCCCCCCCCCGCTCATCACTTTTTAGAGACTGGGCGGGAGATTTTAAAAAAATCAGCTCGAAACCCCCCCCCCTTTCAAAAATCCTGCGTACGCGCCTGAGTAGTAGTAGTACTAGTACGATTAAGGGAACTTTGCGTGCCAAGTCGACTGCCAATTGCAAATACAGATATAGAACATAAATATATTCCCTTTTAGCCTAAATACCGACCAAGAACGTTTTACTTAAATACATTTCCCTATTACCATCATTCTTTATTCGAATAAAAGTAAGAAATATAATACAAGGTTTAATGAATTCAACGGTGTATATAAAGTAAATAACGTATAAGATTAATATGCAAATACAGATATGGAACATAAATATACGCGAAACTTATTAAAGGGACACATGTATGTTACACATGTTTTATATTATGTTACATGGTTGACTGACATGAAGAGAGAGAGAGCGCGGGGAATAGGAAGGTTAAGGGAAGAAGATGGGATAGAAAGAGAGAGAAAGGAAGAAAACGGATAAGATTGTTGGCCAGGGATGATGAGTAGAATCTGTTTCAACAATTCATTCATTCATTCATATGCATTTATTTCGTTCATATATTAAAAATAACATTAACAAAACATATTGGAATATACAAGAAATAGAAATAATTCGTGAAACAAGGAGACAGCTTAGAAGGCAGAGAAGCCTTTGGTGCTGCCATCAAAAGAACAAAATACAAATTTATACAAAATAACTTACAATTTACAACACCTAAAAAAACCTAAATACGTAACATAAACAAAGTAACGATAAAGCCTGTATTATAGAAAATGAATTAAGCAGTGTAATTGTCAATTAAATATGATTTTAGTCTCATTTTGAAAACGGAAAGGGAAGGGCTATCTTTTATATATAAAGGAAGGTTACTCCAAATGATTGTTCCTTTGAAAAGAAAAAATAGCGACATTAGTTCTCGTAAATTGTAGATGTAAATGAGAGGATCTGCGTGTATTATATGAATGGAAATCGTCATTAAAAGAAAATTTATCAGAAAGACTTGGTGGAACAATGTTTTATAACAGAGGTACATGAAAATAGCTAAGTTGAAGTAGCATAGATCCAGTACATTTAAAACCTTCAAGTGAAAAAAATAATGGTTTGGTGTCAGCAAGGTAAATGGAATAAAAGATAGTTTGAATAGCCTTTTATTGTAATGGTAATACTCTAGATATTGAATAATCAAGAGAAAACCCCAGTCAATATTGCACTATTGGAGGTAAGATGATATTAAGGCATTACAAATCATTAATGATATTGTCGGGGGGGGGGGATATTTGAGTTTGTATAATATACCGATGTTTCTACAAATTTTTGTACAAATATTGTCAATATGATTATTCCATGATAATTTAATATCGATTATTACACTGAAGAATGTCAATGACGTAGATCTTACAATTGGGGTGTTATGTAATAAAATATTCTGTCATAATTGTTTACCTTGTTTGTAGAAATCATGTAATTCGTTTTATTCATATTCAAAATAAGCTTATTAACAGTCAACCAAGAGTTCAGTTTCATATGCTCATTACTGAAAGTAAGAATAAGATTGTCTATATTATCATCTGAAAGAAAAACACTAGTATCATCTGCAAACAAAATAAATTGCACTTTGTTAGAAACTTGGCATACATCATTGATGTAAATAAGAAATAAAGGGGGGACCAAGAATTGAACCTTGTGATATTCCACATGTTATAATATTAGAAACTGATACTTGATTATTGATGATAACATACTGATTTCTATTAGTGACATAACTTTCAAATAAATCTGAGAGAACACCACGAATCCCGTAATATTGTAATTTAGTTCATAAAATGGAATGATCTAATGTGTCAAATGCTTTGCTTAAGTCAAGAAACAAACCTATTAACATGATTAAATTGCTTTTATTGTCGCGGGTTTTTACTAACTTTCAACGTGAAATCAATTAATGCAGAAGATGTAGAGTATCCAGAGCGAAAGCCATGCTGACAATTAGAAAGAAGATTATGATGCTCAAAATATTTGAGAAGACGATTATAAAGACATTTTTCATAAATCTTTGAGAAAACGGGTAATAATAATGATAATAATAATATATGTATTATTTATATAGCATCTTTTCCATTTTGATTAAATGCTCAAGGCACTTAAGAGAATAAGACATAAAAGTAAAGAGAACTAAGAGAAGTACAAAAACGGCAAATTTAAAAATGAATCTTCAAACCTAGTACCTGCTGGTGAACAAAAGCAATTTTAGGTTGCCCTTAAAGGATGTTGAAGAGTTTGAGTTCTTCAGCTCCTGTGGTAGTGAATTCCACAGGGCTGGTCCGGCATGAGCAAAGGCTCGATCGTATGGCAAGCCGTATTGATATATATTGTGATTTTGTGATATCACGAATTCGAATTACTGATATCACGAATTCGAATTACTGATAACGCTAATTCGATTTAGTGATATCACTAATTCGATTTAGTGATATCACCAAATCGAATTAGTGATATCACTAATTCCCATATGTTTTTCACACAAATCCCTTTTTTATATCAAGAAATAGAATTTGTGATATCACTAAATCGAATTAGTGATATCACTAAATCGAATTAGTGATATCACAAATTTGAAATTGTGATATCACTAAATGAATTTGTGATATCAAAAATTTGAATTAGTGATATCACTAATTCGAATTAGTGATATCACAAAATGACAAAAAAATTTAGCACTCGATCATGTTGTGAAAGATATCGCTTTGATTTCGAGCTTTACCTCAGTGATAGAATTTACGTGGTATTTTGAGCTTTACTTTAGTGCTATAATTCACGTGGTATTTTGAGCTTTACTTTAGTGCTAGAATTCACGTGGTATTTTGAGCTTTACTTTAGTGCTAGAATTCACGTGGTATTTTGAGCTTTACTTTAGTGCTAGAATTCACGTGGTATTTTGAGCTTTACTTTAGTGCTAGAATTCACGTGGTATTTTGAGCTTTACTTTAGTGCTAGAGTTCACGTGGTATTTTGAGCTTTACTTTAGTGCTCAAATTATGTTTCTATCCCTAGTTTAGCGTTTTAATTCACTTGGTATTTATTACATTGATGCAAAAAATAACCTGTGATCTAAACCTTTACATTAGTGCAATAATTCAGTTCTGATTTTTTTTTTGCACTTTATTCGTTTAAATCGATTGGCAACATATCAAGAATGAAATTAAGGATATGTTGCCAATTTCTCTGTAAGCATTCAGTATTCTCTTTTGACGTATGATATTTTGGGGTTTGTTTTTTTTTATTACAAAAAATGAACAACTTATACTTTATTTGCATTTTTATGGTTGAAATTTAGTTTTGAGTGGCACAATAGACAAAAAAAAATGAACGCTAATTGTGCAAAAATTGGCAACATATCAGTAATTCATTTCGTGATATGTTGCCAATTTGTTGTTTTCAAATATTATTATTATTTTTTCGACATCGCGTCTACTACACACTCTCGCTAAACTACACTCACGTTGCCACAATCTTCATGTGCCAATCCATCATTAATTATCTCTTCATGTTTTATGGAAAATTCCAAATTTGAGTAATATGGCGGCTAATGTCAATGATGATGTGGTACCAGACAGCGTACTCTCAAGAATGAGTAGAACTCTGCAAGAAGTGGAAACACTGATTTTGAACGATGAACGTGTATTGGCGAAGGTAAAGTTGGACGCAGTGAAAGTAAACCTCGAAAGAGTAGCCGCTGGTCTCGCTGTCGAAATGCATGGTTATCTCAAAGAATGTGTTAACAAATTGTTGGATATCTGCCAGCGCGAGGAAGGGGATGAACATGATGTTGATGATGACCATGAGGCAAGTAGTAACGGTAGTGCTCGTACAAGACGTAGCAGCAGTACTTTTGAGATTGAGGAAGATGGTAGGCCTAGGCCTAGATTTAGTCCTAGATCTACTTTTTCTTCGACTTCTGCTCATCAAGACAGAGCCGGAGCTGGAGGCGGAGTCAGGAATGCTAGGGCCAGTGGCAGAGTTAGTGCAGCATCCACTTCAAGTTCAAATCCTCGTTTTAGTGCACCAAGAGTGAAATCAGGTAGGCTTACTACGATAAATTAGACCAAAATGGGGTGCTAATCATGCACTTTCTTCTCCTGTCAGTGCAGTGGGTGCTGTAGCCAGGTCTAGGCCTATGCATTTGATTGAGTGTAGGCCTAGATCTATGCCTCGTTCTTAAGACGTTCGTTCGTGTGTAAACAAATGGACAGGCTGGATAAGAAAGTGCATGATTAGCACCCCATTTTGGTCTAATTTATCGTAGTAAGCCTACCTGATTTCACTCTTGGTGCACTAAAATGAGGATTTGAACTTGAAGTGGATGCTGCACTAACTCTGCCACTGACCCGAGCATTCCTGACTCCGCCTCCAGCTCCGGCTCTGTCTTGATGAGCAGAAGTCGAAGACAAAGTAGATCTAGGACTAGATCTAGGCCTAGGCCTACCATCTTCCTCAATCTCAAAAGTACTGCTGCTACGTCTTGTACGAGCACTACCGTTACTACTTGCCTCATGGTCAGCGAGACCAGCGGCTACTCTTTCGAGGTTTACTTTCACTGCGTCCAATTTTACCTTCGCCAATACACGTTCATCGTTCAAAATCAGTGTTTCCACTTCTCGCAGAGTTTCGCAGAGATGTAATAAATACCAAGTGAATTAAAACGCTAAACTAGCGATAGAAACAGAGCTGAATTTGAGCACTAAAGTAAAAAGCTCAAAATACCACATGAACTATAGCACTAAAGTAAAGCTCAAAATACCACGTGAATTCTAGCACTAAAGTAAAGCTCAAAATACCACGTGAATTCCAGCACTAAAGTAAAGCTCAAAATACCACGTGAATTCTAGCACTAAAGTAAAGCTCAAAATACCACGTGAATTCTAGCACTAAAGTAAAGCTCAAAATACCACGTGAATTCTAGCACTAAAGTAAAGCTCAAAATACCACGTGAATTCTAGCACTAAAGTAAAGCTCAAAAAACCACGTGAATTCTAGCACTGAGGTAAAGCTCGAAATCAAAGCGATATCTCTCACAACATGAGTGCTAAATTTCTTTTGTCATTTTGTGATATCACTAATTCGAATTAGTGATATCACTAAATCAAATTAGTGATATCACTAATTTATCACTAATTCGAATTAGTGATATCACTAAATCAAATTAGTGATATCACTAATTCGAATTAGTGATATCACTAAGTCGAATTAATGATATCACAAAATCGTATTAGTGATATCACTAAATGAATTTGTGATATCAAAAATTGGAATTAGTGATATCACATATTCGATTTAGTGATATCACTAATTCGATTTAGTGATATCACAAATTCATTTTGTGATATCACAAATTCGAATTAGTGATATCACTAATTTCTATTCATTTACTACACAAACCCCTTTTTTGATATCACGAAATAGAATTCGTGATATCACAAATTCAATTCCTGATATCACTAATTCGAATTTTTGTTATCACAAATTCATTTAGTGATATCACAAATTCGAATTTGTGATATCACTAATTTGATTTAGTGATATCACTAATTCGAATTAGTGATTTCACAAAATGAGACCAGCGGCTACTCTTTCGAGGTTTACTTTCACTGCGTCCAATTTCACCTTCGCCAATACACGTTCATCGTTCAAAATCAGTGTTTCCACTTCTCGCAGAGTTCTACTCTTTCTTGAGAGTACGCTGTCTGGTACCACATCATCATTGACATTAGCCGCCATATTACTCAAATTTGGAATTGTCCATAAAACATGAAGAGATAATTAATGATGGGTTGGCACATGAAGATTGTGGCAACGTGAGTGTAGTTTAGCGAGAGTGTGTAGTAGACGCGATGTCGAAAAAATAATAATAATATTTAAAAACAACTAATTGGCAACATATCACGAAATGAATTACTGATAAGTTGCCAATTTTTGCACAATTAGCGTTCATTTTTTGTTGTCTAATGTGCCACTCAAAACTAAATTTCAACCATAAAAATGCAAATAAAGTATAAGTTGTTCATTTTTGTAATAAGAAAAACAAACCCCAAAATATCATACGTCAAAAGAGAATACTGAATGATTACATAGAGATTGGCAACATATCCTTAATTTCATTCTTGATATGTTGCGAATCGATTTAACCGAATAAAGTGCAAAAAAAAATCAGAACTGAATTATTGCACTAATGTAAAGGTTTAGATCACAGGTTATTTTTTGCATCAATGTAATAAATACCAAGTGAATTAAAACGCTAAACTAGCGATAGAAACAGAGCTGAATTTGAGCACTAAAGTAAAGCTCAAAATACCACGTGAACTCTAGCACTAAAGTAAAGCTCAAAATACCACGTGAATTCTAGCACTAAAGTAAAGCTCAAAATACCACGTAAATTCCAGCACTAAAGTAAAGCTCAAAATACCACGTGAATTCTAGCACTAAAGTAAAGCTCAAAATACCACGTAAATTCTAGCACTGAGGTAAAGCTCGAAATCAAAGCGATATCTCTCACAACATGAGTGCTAAATTTCTTTTGTCATTTTGTGATATCACTAATTCGAATTAGTGATATCACTAAATCAAACTAGTGATATCACTAATTTATCACTAATTCGAATTAGTGATATCACAAAATCGTATTAGTGATATCACTAAATGAATTTGTGATATCAAAAATTGGAATTAGTGATATCACATATTCGATTTAGTGATATCACTAATTCGATTTAGTGATATCACAAATTCGAATTAGTGATATCACTAATTTCTATTCATTTACTACACAAACCCCTTTTTTGATATCACGAAATAGAATTCGTGATATCACAAATTCAATTCCTGATATCACTAATTCGAATTTTTGTTATCACAAATTCATTTAGTAATATCACAAATTCGAATTTGTGATATCACTAATTTGATTTAGTGATATCACTAATTCGAATTAGTGATATCACAAAATGAGACCAGCGGCTACTCTTTCGAGGTTTACTTTCACTGCGTCCAATTTTACCTTCGCCAATACACGTTCATCGTTCAAAATCAGTGTTTCCACTTCTCGCAGAGTTCTACTCTTTCTTGAGAGTACGCTGTCTGGTACCACATCATCATTGACATTAGCCGCCATATTACTCAAATTTGGAATTGTCCATAAAACATGAAGAGATAATTAATGATGGATTGGCACATGAAGATTGTGGCAACGTGAGTGTAGTTTAGCGAGAGTGTGTAGTAGACGCGATGTCGAAAAAATAATAATAATATTTAAAAACAACAAATTGGCAACATATCACGAAATGAATTACTGATATGTTGCCAATTTTTGCACAATTAGCGTTCATTTTTTGTTGTCTAATGTGCCACTCAAAACTAAATTTCAACCATAAAAATGCAAATAAAGTATAAGTTGTTCATTTTTGTAATAAGAAAAACAAACCCCAAAATATCATACGTCAAAAGAGAATACTGAATGATTACATAGAAATTGGCAACATATCCTTAATTTCATTCTTGATATGTTGCCAATCGATTTAAACGAATAAAGTGCAAAAAAAAATCAGAACTTAATTATTGCACTAATGTAAAGGTTTAGATCACAGGTTATTTTTTGCATCAATGTAATAAATACCAAGTGAATTAAAACGCTAAACTAGCGATAGAAACAGAGCTGAATTTGAGCACTAAAGTAAAAAGCTCAAAATACCACGTGAACTCTAGCACTAAAGTAAAGCTCAAAATACCACGTGAATTCTAGCACTAAAGTAAAGCTCAAAATACCACGTGAATTCCAGCACTAAAGTAAAGCTCAAAATACCACGTGAATTCTAGCACTAAAGTAAAGCTCAAAATACCACGTGAATTCTAGCACTAAAGTAAAGCTCAAAATACCACGTGAATTCTAGCACTAAAGTAAAGCTCAAAATACCACGTGAATTCTAGCACTAAAGTAAAGCTCAAAATACCACGTGAATTCTAGCACTGAGGTAAAGCTCGAAATCAAAGCGATATCTCTCACAACATGAGTGCTAAATTTCTTTTGTCATTTTGTGATATCACTAATTCGAATTAGTGATATCACTAAATCAAATTAGTGATATCACTAATTTATCACTAATTCGAATTAGTGATATCACTAAATCAAATTAGTGATATCACTAATTCGAATTAGTGATATCACTAAGTCGAATTAATGATATCACAAAATCGTATTAGTGATATCACTAAATGAATTTGTGATATCAAAAATTGGAATTAGTGATATCACATATTCGATTTAGTGATATCACTAATTCGATTTAGTGATATCACAAATTCATTTTGTGATATCACAAATTCGAATTAGTGATATCACTAATTTCTATTCATTTACTACACAAACCCCTTTTTGATATCACGAAATAGAATTCGTGATATCACAAATTCAATTCCTGATATCACTAATTCGAATTTTTGTTATCACAAATTCATTTAGTGATATCACAAATTCGAATTTGTGATATCACTAATTTGATTTAGTGATATCACTAATTCGAATTAGTGATATCACAAAATGAGACCAGCGGCTACTCTTTCGAGGTTTACTTTCACTGCGTCCAACTTTACCTTCGCCAATACACGTTCATCGTTCAAAATCAGTGTTTCCACTTCTCGCAGAGTTCTACTCATTCTTGAGAGTACGCTGTCTGGTACCACATCATCATTGACATTAGCCGCCATATTACTCAAATTTGGAATTGTCCATAAAACATGAAGAGATAATTAATGATGGATTGGCACATGAAGATTGTGGCAACGTGAGTGTAGTTTAGCGAGAGTGTGTAGTAGACGCGATGTCGAAAAAATAATAATAATATTTAAAAACAACTAATTGGCAACATATCACGAAATGAATTACTGATAAGTTGCCAATTTTTGCACAATTAGCGTTCATTTTTTTTGTCTAATGTGCCACTCAAAACTAAATTTCAACCATAAAAATGCAAATAAAGTATAAGTTGTTCATTTTTGTAATAAGAAAAACAAACCCCAAAATATCATACGTCAAAAGAGAATACTGAATGATTACATAGAGATTGGCAACATATCCTTAATTTCATTCTTGATATGTTGCCAATCGATTTAACCGAATAAAGTGCAAAAAAAAATCAGAACTGAATTATTGCACTAATGTAAAGGTTTAGATCACAGGTTATTTTTTGCATCAATGTAATAAATACCAAGTGAATTAAAACGCTAAACTAGCGATAGAAACAGAGCTGAATTTGAGCACTAAAGTAAAGCTCAAAATACCACGTGAACTCTAGCACTAAAGTAAAGCTCAAAATACCACGTGAATTCTAGCACTAAAGTAAAGCTCAAAATACCACGTGAATTCCAGCACTAAAGTAAAGCTCAAAATACCACGTGAATTCTAGCACTAAAGTAAAGCTCAAAATACCACGTAAATTCTAGCACTGAGGTAAAGCTCGAAATCAAAGCGATATCTCTCACAACATGAGTGCTAAATTTCTTTTGTCATTTTGTGATATCACTAATTCGAATTAGTGATATCACTAAATCAAATTAGTGATATCACTAATTTATCACTAATTCGAATTAGTGATATCACTAAATCAAATTAGTGATATCACTAATTCGAATTAGTGATATCACTAATTCGATTTAGTGATATCACAAATTCGAATTAGTGATATCACTAATTTCTATTCATTTACTACACAAACCCCTTTTTTGATATCACGAAATAGAATTCGTGATATCACAAATTCAATTCCTGATATCACTAATTCGAATTTTTGTTATCACAAATTCATTTAGTAATATCACAAATTCGAATTTGTGATATCACTAATTTGATTTAGTGATATCACTAATTCGAATTAGTGATATCACAAAATGAGACCAGCGGCTACTCTTTCGAGGTTTACTTTCACTGCGTCCAATTTTACCTTCGCCAATACACGTTCATCGTTCAAAATCAGTGTTTCCACTTCTCGCA
This sequence comes from Lytechinus variegatus, assembly GCF_018143015.1. Taxonomy (NCBI): domain Eukaryota; kingdom Metazoa; phylum Echinodermata; class Echinoidea; order Temnopleuroida; family Toxopneustidae; genus Lytechinus; species Lytechinus variegatus. The sequence continues at coordinate 44,445,706 of NC_054745.1, forward strand.
GAGTTCTACTCTTTCTTGAGAGTACGCTGTCTGGTACCACATCATCATTGACATTAGCCGCCATATTACTCAAATTTGGAATTGTCCATAAAACATGAAGAGATAATTAATGATGGATTGGCACATGAAGATTGTGGCAACGTGAGTGTAGTTTAGCGAGAGTGTGTAGTAGACGCGATGTCGAAAAAATAATAATAATATTTAAAAACAACAAATTGGCAACATATCACGAAATGAATTACTGATATGTTGCCAATTTTTGCACAATTAGCGTTCATTTTTTGTTGTCTAATGTGCCACTCAAAACTAAATTTCAACCATAAAAATGCAAATAAAGTATAAGTTGTTCATTTTTGTAATAAGAAAAACAAACCCCAAAATATCATACGTCAAAAGAGAATACTGAATGATTACATAGAAATTGGCAACATATCCTTAATTTCATTCTTGATATGTTGCCAATCGATTTAAACGAATAAAGTGCAAAAAAAAAATCAGAACTTAATTATTGCACTAATGTAAAGGTTTAGATCACAGGTTATTTTTTGCATCAATGTAATAAATACCAAGTGAATTAAAACGCTAAACTAGCGATAGAAACAGAGCTGAATTTGAGCACTAAAGTAAAAAGCTCAAAATACCACGTGAACTCTAGCACTAAAGTAAAGCTCAAAATACAACGTGAATTCTAGCACTAAAGTAAAGCTCAAAATACCACGTGAATTCCAGCACTAAAGTAAAGCTCAAAATACCACGTGAATTCTAGCACTAAAGTAAAGCTCAAAATACCACGTGAATTCTAGCACTAAAGTAAAGCTCAAAATACCACGTGAATTCTAGCACTAAAGTAAAGCTCAAAATACCACGTGAATTCCAGCACTAAAGTAAAGCTCAAAATACCACGTGAATTCTAGCACTAAAGTAAAGCTCAAAATACCACGTGAATTCTAGCACTAAAGTAAAGCTCAAAATACCACGTGAATTCTAGCACTAAAGTAAAGCTCAAAATACCACGTGAATTCTAGCACTAAAGTAAAGCTCAAAATACCACGTGAATTCTAGCACTGAGGTAAAGCTCGAAATCAAAGCGATATCTCTCACAACATGAGTGCTAAATTTCTTTTGTCATTTTGTGATATCACTAATTCGAATTAGTGATATCACTAAATCAAATTAGTGATATCACTAATTTATCACTAATTCGAATTAGTGATATCACTAAATCAAATTAGTGATATCACTAATTCGAATTAGTGATATCACTAAGTCGAATTAATGATATCACAAAATCGTATTAGTGATATCACTAAATGAATTTGTGATATCAAAAATTGGAATTAGTGATATCACATATTTGATTTAGTGATATCACTAATTCGATTTAGTGATATCACAAATTCGAATTAGTGATATCACTAATTTCTATTCATTTACTACACAAACCCCTTTTTTGATATCACGAAATAGAATTCGTGATATCACAAATTCAATTCCTGATATCACTAATTCGAATTTTTGTTATCACAAATTCATTTAGTAATATCACAAATTCGAATTTGTGATATCACTAATTTGATTTAGTGATATCACTAATTCGAATTAGTGATATCACAAAATGAGACCAGCGGCTACTCTTTCGAGGTTTACTTTCACTGCGTCCAATTTTACCTTCGCCAATACACGTTCATCGTTCAAAATCAGTGTTTCCACTTCTCGCAGAGTTCTACTCTTTCTTGAGAGAACGCTGTCTGGTACCACATCATCATTGACATTAGCCGCCATATTACTCAAATTTGGAATTGTCCATAAAACATGAAGAGATAATTAATGATGGGTTGGCACATGAAGATTGTGGCAACGTGAGTGTAGTTTAGCGAGAGTGTGTAGTAGACGCGATGTCGAAAAAATAATAATAATATTTAAAAACAACTAATTGGCAACATATCACGAAATGAATTACTGATAAGTTGCCAATTTTTGCACAATTAGCGTTCATTTTTTGTTGTCTAATGTGCCACTCAAAACTAAATTTCAACCATAAAAATGCAAATAAAGTATAAGTTGTTCATTTTTGTAATAAGAAAAACAAACCCCAAAATATCATACGTCAAAAGAGAATACTGGATGATTACATAGAAATTGGCAACATATCCTTAATTTCATTCTTGATATGTTACCAATCGATTTAACCGAATAAAGTGCAAAAAAAAATCAGAACTTAATTATTGCACTAATGTAAAGGTTTAGATCACAGGTTATTTTTTGCATCAATGTAATAAATACCAAGTGAATTAAAACGCTAAACTAGCGATAGAAACAGAGCTGAATTTGAGCACTAAAGTAAAGCTCAAAATACCACGTGAACTCTAGCACTAATGTAAAGCTCAAAATACCACGTGAATTCTAGCACTAATGTAAAGCTCAAAATACCACGTGAATTCTAGCACTAAAGTAAAGCTCAAAATACCACGTGAATTCCAGCACTAAAGTAAAGCTCAAAATACCACGTGAATTCTAGCACTAAAGTAAAGCTCAAAATACCACGTGAATTCTAGCACTAAAGTAAAGCTCAAAATACCACGTGAATTCTAGCACTAAAGTAAAGCTCAAAATACCACGTGAATTCTAGCACTAAAGTAAAGCTCAAAATACCACGTGAATTCTAGCACTGAGGTAAAGCTCGAAATCAAAGCGATATCTCTCACAACATGAGTGCTAAATTTCTTTTGTCATTTTGTGATATCACTAATTCGAATTAGTGATATCACTAAATCAAATTAGTGATATCACTAATTCGAATTAGTGATATCACTAATTCGATTTAGTGATATCACAAATTCGAATTAGTGATATCACTAATTTCTATTCATTTACTACACAAACCCCTTTTTTGATATCACGAAATAGAATTCGTGATATCACAAATTCAATTCCTGATATCACTAATTCGAATTTTTGTTATCACAAATTCATTTAGTAATATCACAAATTCGAATTTGTGATATCACTAATTTGATTTAGTGATATCACTAATTCGAATTAGTGATATCACAAAATGAGACCAGCGGCTACTCTTTCGAGGTTTACTTTCACTGCGTCCAATTTTACCTTCGCCAATACACGTTCATCGTTCAAAATCAGTGTTTCCACTTCTCGCAGAGTTCTACTCTTTCTTGAGAGTACGCTGTCTGGTACCACATCATCATTGACATTAGCCGCCATATTACTCAAATTTGGAATTGTCCATAAAACATGAAGAGATAATTAATGATGGATTGGCACATGAAGATTGTGGCAACGTGAGTGTAGTTTAGCGAGAGTGTGTAGTAGACGCGATGTCGAAAAAATAATAATAATATTTAAAAACAACAAATTGGCAACATATCACGAAATGAATTACTGATATGTTGCCAATTTTTGCACAATTAGCGTTCATTTTTTGTTGTCTAATGTGCCACTCAAAACTAAATTTCAACCATAAAAATGCAAATAAAGTATAAGTTGTTCATTTTTGTAATAAGAAAAACAAACCCCAAAATATCATACGTCAAAAGAGAATACTGAATGATTACATAGAAATTGGCAACATATCCTTAATTTCATTCTTGATATGTTGCCAATCGATTTAAACGAATAAAGTGAAAAAAAAATCAGAACTTAATTATTGCACTAATGTAAAGGTTTAGATCACAGGTTATTTTTTGCATCAATGTAATAAATACCAAGTGAATTAAAACGCTAAACTAGCGATAGAAACAGAGCTGAATTTGAGCACTAAAGTAAAAAGCTCAAAATACCACGTGAACTCTAGCACTAAAGTAAAGCTCAAAATACAACGTGAATTCTAGCACTAAAGTAAAGCTCAAAATACCACGTGAATTCCAGCACTAAAGTAAAGCTCAAAATACCACGTGAATTCTAGCACTAAAGTAAAGCTCAAAATACCACGTGAATTCTAGCACTAAAGTAAAGCTCAAAATACCACGTGAATTCTAGCACTAAAGTAAAGCTCAAAATACCACGTGAATTCCAGCACTAAAGTAAAGCTCAAAATACCACGTGAATTCTAGCACTAAAGTAAAGCTCAAAATACCACGTGAATTCTAGCACTAAAGTAAAGCTCAAAATACCACGTGAATTCTAGCACTAAAGTAAAGCTCAAAATACCACGTGAATTCTAGCACTAAAGTAAAGCTCAAAATACCACGTGAATTCTAGCACTGAGGTAAAGCTCGAAATCAAAGCGATATCTCTCACAACATGAGTGCTAAATTTCTTTTGTCATTTTGTGATATCACTAATTCGAATTAGTGATATCACTAAATCAAATTAGTGATATCACTAATTTATCACTAATTCGAATTAGTGATATCACTAAATCAAATTAGTGATATCACTAATTCGAATTAGTGATATCACTAAGTCGAATTAATGATATCACAAAATCGTATTAGTGATATCACTAAATGAATTTGTGATATCAAAAATTGGAATTAGTGATATCACATATTTGATTTAGTGATATCACTAATTCGATTTAGTGATATCACAAATTCGAATTAGTGATATCACTAATTTCTATTCATTTACTACACAAACCCCTTTTTTGATATCACGAAATAGAATTCGTGATATCACAAATTCAATTCCTGATATCACTAATTCGAATTTTTGTTATCACAAATTCATTTAGTAATATCACAAATTCGAATTTGTGATATCACTAATTTGATTTAGTGATATCACTAATTCGAATTAGTGATATCACAAAATGAGACCAGCGGCTACTCTTTCGAGGTTTACTTTCACTGCGTCCAATTTTACCTTCGCCAATACACGTTCATCGTTCAAAATCAGTGTTTCCACTTCTCGCAGAGTTCTACTCTTTCTTGAGAGAACGCTGTCTGGTACCACATCATCATTGACATTAGCCGCCATATTACTCAAATTTGGAATTGTCCATAAAACATGAAGAGATAATTAATGATGGGTTGGCACATGAAGATTGTGGCAACGTGAGTGTAGTTTAGCGAGAGTGTGTAGTAGACGCGATGTCGAAAAAATAATAATAATATTTAAAAACAACTAATTGGCAACATATCACGAAATGAATTACTGATAAGTTGCCAATTTTTGCACAATTAGCGTTCATTTTTTGTTGTCTAATGTGCCACTCAAAACTAAATTTCAACCATAAAAATGCAAATAAAGTATAAGTTGTTCATTTTTGTAATAAGAAAAACAAACCCCAAAATATCATACGTCAAAAGAGAATACTGGATGATTACATAGAAATTGGCAACATATCCTTAATTTCATTCTTGATATGTTGCCAATCGATTTAACCGAATAAAGTGCAAAAAAAAATCAGAACTGAATTATTGCACTAATGTAAAGGTTTAGATCACAGGTTATTTTTTGCATCAATGTAATAAATACCAAGTGAATTAAAACGCTAAACTAGCGATAGAAACAGAGCTGAATTTGAGCACTAAAGTAAAGCTCAAAATACCACGTGAACTCTAGCACTAATGTAAAGCTCAAAATACCACGTGAATTCTAGCACTAAAGTAAAGCTCAAAATACCACGTGAATTCCAGCACTAAAGTAAAGCTCAAAATACCACGTGAATTCTAGCACTAAAGTAAAGCTCAAAATACCACGTGAATTCTAGCACTAAAGTAAAGCTCAAAATACCACGTGAATTCTAGCACTAAAGTAAAGCTCAAAATACCACGTGAATTCTAGCACTAAAGTAAAGCTCAAAATACCACGTGAATTCTAGCACTGAGGTAAAGCTCGAAATCAAAGCGATATCTCTCACAACATGAGTGCTAAATTTCTTTTGTCATTTTGTGATATCACTAATTTGAATTAGTTATATCACTAAATCAAATTAGTGATATCACTAATTTATCACTAATTCGAATTAGTGATATCACTAAATCAAATTAGTGATATCACTAATTCGAATTAGTGATATCACTAAGTCGAATTAATGATATCACAAAATCGTATTAGTGATATCACTAAATGAATTTGTGATATCAAAAATTGGAATTAGTGATATCACATATTCGATTTAGTGATATCACTAATTCGATTTAGTGATATCACAAATTCGAATTAGTGATATCACTAATTTCTATTCATTTACTGCACAAACCCCTTTTTTGATATCACGAAATAGAATTCGTGATATCACAAATTCAATTCCTGATATCACTAATTCGAATTTTTGTTATCACAAATTCATTTAGTAATATCACAAATTCGAATTTGTGATATCACTAATTTGATTTAGTGATATCACTAATTCGAATTAGTGATATCACAAAATGAGACCAGCGGCTACTCTTTCGAGGTTTACTTTCACTGCGTCCAATTTTACCTTCGCCAATACACGTTCATCGTTCAAAATCAGTGTTTCCACTTCTCGCAGAGTTCTACTCTTTCTTGAGAGAACGCTGTCTGGTACCACATCATCATTGACATTAGCCGCCATATTACTCAAATTTGGAATTGTCCATAAAACATGAAGAGATAATTAATGATGGATTGGCACATGAAGATTGTGGCAACGTGAGTGTAGTTTAGCGAGAGTGTGTAGTAGACGCGATGCCGAAAAAATAATAATAATATTTAAAAACAACAAATTTGCAACGTATCACGAAATGAATTACTGATATGTTGCCAATTTTTGCACAATTAGCGTTCATTTTTTTTGTCTAATGTGCCACTCAAAACTAAATTTCAACCATAAAAATGCAAATAAAGTATAAGTTGTTCATTTTTTGTAATAAAAAACACAAACCCCAAAATATCATACGTCAAAAGAGAATACTGAATGATTACATAGAAATTGGCAACATATCCTTAATTTCATTCTTGATATGTTGCCAATCGATTTAAACGAATAAAGTGCAAAAAAAAAATCAGAACTGAATTATTGCACTAATGTAAAGGTTTAGATCACAGGTTATTTTTTGCATCAATGTAATAAATACCAAGTGAATTAAAACGCTAAACTAGCGATAGAAACAGAATTTGAGCACTAAAGTAAAGCTCAAAATACCACGTGAATTCTAGCACTAAAGTAAAGCTCAAAATACCACGTGAATTCTAGCACTAAAGTAAAGCTCAAAATACCACGTGAATTCCAGCACTAAAGTAAAGCTCAAAATACCACGTGAATTCTAGCACTAAAGTAAAGCTCAAAATACCACTTGAATTCTAGCACTAAAGTAAAGCTCAAAATACCACGTGAATTCTAGCACTAAAGTAAAGCTCAAAATACCACGTGAATTCCAGCACTAAAGTAAAGCTCAAAATACCACGTGAATTCTAGCACTAAAGTAAAGCTCAAAATACCACGTGAATTCCAGCACTAAAGTAAAGCTCAAAATACCACGTGAATTCTAGCACTAAAGTAAAGCTCAAAATACCACGTGAATTCTAGCACTAAAGTAAAGCTCAAAATACCACGTGAATTCTAGCACTAAAGTAAAGCTCAAAATACCACGTGAATTCCAGCACTAAAGTAAAGCTCAAAATACCACGTGAATTCTAGCACTAAAGTAAAGCTCAAAATACCACGTGAATTCTAGCACTAAAGTAAAGCTCAAAATACCACGTGAATTCTAGCACTAAAGTAAAGCTCAAAATACCACGTGAATTCTAGCACTAAAGTAAAGCTCAAAATACCACGTGAATTCTAGCACTGAGGTAAAGCTCGAAATCAAAGCGATATCTCTCACAACATGAGTGCTAAATTTCTTTTGTCATTTTGTGATATCACTAATTCGAATTAGTGATATCACTAAATCAAATTAGTGATATCACTAATTTATCACTAATTCGAATTAGTGATATCACTAAATCAAATTAGTGATATCACTAATTCGAATTAGTGATATCACTAAGTCGAATTAATGATATCACAAAATCGTATTAGTGATATCACTAAATGAATTTGTGATATCAAAAATTGGAATTAGTGATATCACATATTCGATTTAGTGATATCACTAATTCGATTTAGTGATATCACAAATTCGAATTAGTGATATCACTAATTTCTATTCATTTACTACACAAACCCCTTTTTTGATATCACGAAATAGAATTCGTGATATCACAAATTCAATTCCTGATATCACTAATTCGAATTTTTGTTATCACAAATTCATTTAGTAATATCACAAATTCGAATTTGTGATATCACTAATTTGATTTAGTGATATCACTAATTCGAATTAGTGATATCACAAAATGAGACCAGCGGCTACTCTTTCGAGGTTTACTTTCACTGCGTCCAATTTTACCTTCGCCAATACACGTTCATCGTTCAAAATCAGTGTTTCCACTTCTCGCAGAGTTCTACTCTTTCTTGAGAGAACGCTGTCTGGTACCACATCATCATTGACATTAGCAGCCATATTACTCAAATTTGGAATTGTCCATAAAACATGAAGAGATAATTAATGATGGGTTGGCACATGAAGATTGTGGCAACGTGAGTGTAGTTTAGCGAGAGTGTGTAGTAGACGCGATGTCGAAAAAATAATAATAATATTTAAAAACAACTAATTGGCAACATATCACGAAATGAATTACTGATAAGTTGCCAATTTTTGCACAATTAGCGTTCATTTTTTGTTGTCTAATGTGCCACTCAAAACTAAATTTCAACCATAAAAATGCAAATAAAGTATAAGTTGTTCATTTTTGTAATAAGAAAAACAAGCCCCAAAATATCATACGTCAAAAGAGAATACTGAATGATTACATAGAAATTGGCAACATATCCTTAATTTCATTCTTGATATGTTGCCAATCGATTTAACCGAATAAAGTGCAAAAAAAAATCAGAACTGAATTATTGCACTAATGTAAAGGTTTAGATCACAGGTTATTTTTTGCATCAATGTAATAAATACCAAGTGAATTAAAACGCTAAACTAGCGATAGAAACAGAGCTGAATTTGAGCACTAAAGTAAAGCTCAAAATACCACGTGAACTCTAGCACTAAAGTAAAGCTCAAAATACCACGTGAATTCTAGCACTAAAGTAAAGCTCAAAATACCACGTGAATTCCAGCACTAAAGTAAAGCTCAAAATACCACGTGAATTCTAGCACTAAAGTAAAGCTCAAAATACCACGTGAATTCTAGCACTAAAGTAAAGCTCAAAATACCACGTGAATTCTAGCACTAAAGTAAAGCTTAAAATACCACGTGAATTCTAGCACTAAAGTAAAGCTCAAAATACCACGTGAATTCTAGCACTGAGGTAAAGCTCGAAATCAAAGCGATATCTCTCACAACATGAGTGCTAAATTTCTTTTGTCATTTTGTGATATCACTAATTCGAATTAGTGATATCACTAAATCAAATTAGTGATATCACTAATTTATCACTAATTCGAATTAGTGATATCACTAAATCAAATTAGTGATATCACTAATTCGAATTAGTGATATCACTAAGTCGAATTAATGATATCACAAAATCGTATTAGTGATATCACTAAATGAATTTGTGATATCAAAAATTGGAATTAGTGATATCACATATTCGATTTAGTGATATCACTAATTCGATTTAGTGATATCACAAATTCATTTTGTGATATCACAAATTCGAATTAGTGATATCACTAATTTCTATTCATTTACTACACAAACCCCTTTTTTGATATCACGAAATAGAATTCGTGATATCACAAATTCAATTCCTGATATCACTAATTCGAATTTTTGTTATCACAAATTCATTTAGTGATATCACAAATTCGAATTTGTGATATCACTAATTTGATTTAGTGATATCACTAATTCGAATTAGTGATATCACAAAATGAGACCAGCGGCTACTCTTTCGAGGTTTACTTTCACTGCGTCCAACTTTACCTTCGCCAATACACGTTCATCGTTCAAAATCAGTGTTTCCACTTCTCGCAGAGTTCTACTCTTTCTTGAGAGTACGCTGTCTGGTACCACATCATCATTGACATTAGCCGCCATATTACTCAAATTTGGAATTGTCCATAAAACATGAAGAGATAATTAATGATGGATTGGCACATGAAGATTGTGGCAACGTGAGTGTAGTTTAGCGAGAGTGTGTAGTAGACGCGATGTCGAAAAAATAATAATAATATTTAAAAACAACAAATTGGCAACGTATCACGAAATGAATTACTGATATGTTGCCAATTTTTGCACAATTAGCGTTCATTTTTTTTGTCTAATGTGCCACTCAAAACTAAATTTCAACCATAAAAATGCAAATAAAGTATAAGTTGTTCATTTTTTGTAATAAAAAACACAAACCCCAAAATATCATACGTCAAAAGAGAATACTGAATGATTACATAGAAATTGGCAACATATCCTTAATTTCATTCTTGATATGTTGCCAATCGATTTAAACGAATAAAGTGCAAAAAAAAAATCAGAACTGAATTATTGCACTAATGTAAAGGTTTAGATCACAGGTTATTTTTTGCATCAATGTAATAAATACCAAGTGAATTAAAACGCTAAACTAGCGATAGAAACAGAATTTGAGCACTAAAGTAAAGCTCAAAATACCACGTGAATTCTAGCACTAAAGTAAAGCTCAAAATACCACATGAATTCTAGCACTAAAGTAAAGCTCAAAATACCACGTGAATTCTAGCACTAAAGTAAAGCTCAAAATACCACGTGAATTCTAGCACTAAAGTAAAGCTCAAAATACCACGTGAATTCTAGCACTGAGGTAAAGCTCGAAATCAAAGCGATATCTTTCATAACATGAGTGCTAAATTTCTTTTGTCATTTTGTGATATCACTAATTCGAATTAGTGATATCACTAAATCAAATTAGTGATATCACTAATTCGAATTAGTGATATCACTAAGTCGAATTAATGATATCACAAAATCGTATTAGTGATATCACTAAATGAATTTGTGATATCAAAAATTGGAATTAGTGATATCACATATTCGATTAAGTGATATCACTAATTCGATTTAGTGATATCACTAATTCGATTTAGTGATATCACAAATTCATTTTGTGATATCACAAATTCGAATCAGTGATATCACTAATTTCTATTCATTTACTACACAAACCCCTTTTTTGATATCACGAAATAGAATTCGTGATATCACAAATTCAATTCCTGATATCACTAATTCGAATTTTTGATATCACAAATTCATTTAGTGATATCACAAATTCGATTTTGTGATATCACTAATTCGATTGAGTGATATCACTAATTCGATTTAGTGATATCACGAATTCTATTTCTTGATATCAAAAAAAGGATTTGTGTGAAAAACATATGGGAATTAGTGATATCACTAATTCGATTTGGTGATATAACTAAATCGAATTAGTGATATCACTAAATCGAATTAGTGATATCAGTAATTCGAATTAGTGATATCAGTAATTCAAATTCGTGATATCACAAAATCACAATATATATCAATACGGCTTGCCATACGATCGCCCCAGGATTGTTTAGATAGTGGGATATGCAAGAGACTAGATTGCAGTGTGCGTGCAGGTTGATAGTGGTGTAAAAGAGATTTGTTGTAATCGGGTGCGGATCCATTGATGATATGATGAACCAAAAGTAGAATTTTGAAAACTATGCGATCCTTTATGGGAAACCAATGGAGGTCTTTAAGAACAGGAGTGATTTCATCGCGTTTATTTGACAGAGAAACAATGCGAGCTGCTAAATTCTGAAGTTTTTGAAGTCGGGTATTTTTGGAGTTAGGTATAAGACTATTACCGAAAGCAATACGCGAGGAAATGAGTGAGTGCACAAGTTTCTCTGTTGCAGAACGAGTTAAATATTTTCGAATGAAACCAATGTTGCGCAATTGATAGCGGACAGATTTACAAATACTTGTGACCTGATTTGACATTGACATTTTGAAATCAAAAATGACACTAAGATTGCGGCATGAATAGCACAGACATAGGACGATAATTGTTCATATTATCACATAAACCATTTTTAAAGACCGGTATAACTTTAGCTATTTATAGGTTATGAGGAAAAATACCTGAGAGAAGTGAGACATTGTAAATAATACATAGCGGGCAAGGGCGCCGGAAGCGGGGGGTAGGGGCGTTACTTGCCCCCCAAATAAATTTTTTTGGGGCAAAATCTCGTTTTGCCCCCCCCCCCCATGTGCCCCTATGAAAGTAGAAAAATGATAAATTGTTTAAGGACAAAAGTAAACGATGAAGGCACTTTTCTGCCTAAAAATTGTAATTTCCATTGTCAAAAATGAAAAAAATTTGCCCCTGACGGGGCAATTACTTTATCATAGTAAGCCTCGTCTTTTGACGAACAGTTCCTCTGTGAAACATATCTTTGATAAGCCCCTTTTCCATCTTATTACAGTGTGATAACGTTTAACCTTTTAATGAATACATTTCAGACTAAAACCGAATGGCAAGCTATCTTTTTTAATATATAAAGCTACAAATAATGAAAAAGATGGGTATCTTCTTAGATAAATGATTTTATTTTATATATTTCGATCTAAAAAGTGAAAAAAAAATCAAGCACGTTTTGAAATAAAGAGAGGGTTGTGTATTTATGCAAAAGCGCGAGCGATTTTTTTTATTTCTATACTATGACCTGAAAGTTTTTTTTCCAATTATTCCCCTCCCTTCCATCATTCAACTTTCTTCCCGGTCCTATCTTTCTTCTTATCTTTCTCTTCACCTTCCGCCGCTTCGCCCCCTTGATCTACCTAGAATGACCCCTCCCACGACAGGAATTTGGTGTAAAAATGGAATATAAAAGTCTCGTTAATAGAGGGTTTAAAAATATTTTTTGGGGATTAAACATAGTTAAAGTTCACTGTAAAGGATTAATCATAACTCATGAAAACTATTCTTTATACTGAGTACGCGAACAATGAAAATATTCTTATATTCCAAGTAAATTTGGAATAAAGTGAAAGTGAATTGGTTTAACAAAGGTATGATTTTACTGGGTATGGAACATTCTCGTCGACCATCTATGCACTAAATTTACTTATAAGTATCCAGAGGCGATTTTTTTTTCGTTATTTTTATTAGATATGAAATTGACAATGGTCATCGATGTCATCAATGTCATCACTCTTAGGCTGGCATATAGGGCTAGATGCAAGTTCGAGAATAGTTGGGCCGGTATGCCTTTTCTTTTCCTAACCAAGTTCTTAGCAAAAACTATCTGTTAATATATTCGAAATTCGAGGATACATGTGTATAATTTCGATTTTGAATCATGTATTTTTCCATAATAAAAGAGCACAAACAGTAGGGGGACATTTGATATTATGTCCCCCTTTCCAAAATGGTTTCACGCTTTCAAAAATATTGTGCCCCCTTCGGGATTTTGCCCCCCCCCAAAAAAAAAAAAAAAAAATGAAAGTGTTCCGGCGCGCCTGACAGCGGGTAACAACTTATATGAATGGCATGTTTGACAATCGATATATCAATATCATCATAACCAGGACTAGAACGGTTTCGTAATTGATTTACAATATTAATTATTTCATTAGGGGTAATTGCCAAGAAGAAGGAAGAATCATCATTTCGATCTAGATATCGCAAAAAATGCATTTTTCGGAGAATCTGAATATTTATCATTTTGAGCCAAAGATGGACCTATATTTACAAAATAAATATTAAATTCATTAGCAATTTGAACGTCACTAGATATAGATCGATTATCAACTACAATTTCATATCCAAAGTTTTAGCAAAACGAATTAAAAAGGATTTGGAGAGCGTTGTGTTAGCAGATCAAATAGGATTTATCAAAAACAGGAATATAGGAGAAGCTATTAGATTAATTGATGATATGCTTTTTCATACGTTATGTAATAATATCCCTGGGTATATGATAGCAATTGATTTAGAAAAAGCCTTTGATTCGATATCCCACAAATTTCTACATCAAACATTAGGTTTATTCAGTCTTGGCCAGTAATTTCGCAAATGGGTCAAAATATTATATACAAATAGCCAAAGTTGTATTTTTAATGGGGGAGATTCTACAAGCTATTTTCATGTTGAAAGAGGGGTAAGGCAGGGAGATCCGCTTTCACCATATCTTTTAATTTTATGTATTGAAGTATTAGCGCATAAATTAAGATATAATAATGATGTTAAAGGAATTTCATTTGCAAAGGAAGAAGTAAAACAGGTAATGTATGCAGATGATATGTCTATATTTGTCCGAGATCTAGATTCAGTAAAAAAAAGTAATAGAAATTTTAGAAAAATTCAGAAAAGTGTCAGGACTCAAAGTTAATAACGATAAGACGAAGGTTTTATTATTAGGTTCCTCCCAAGGAAAATCATTTGATTTATATTTTGGCCAAAAGGTGGATTTTATAAAGATTTTCGGTGTATTTTTTTCTTTAGATGTAGAAGTAAAAGAAAGATTGAATTATAAAGAAATATTAAGTAAAATAAAGAAGTTGTTAAACTGGTGGAAGCAAAGAGATTTAACTTTGATGGGCAAAATACAACTATTAAAGCAGTTTATCTTTTCAAAATTCATATATGTGGCATCTCTTACACCAATTCCAGAATGGGTTTATGTTGAGCTTGATCAGTAGACTTTTACTTTTTTGTGGGGTGGCAGAAATAAGATTAACAAAAGAACGATGTATTTAGATTACCATCAAGGTGGCTTGAAAATGATGAATTTTCAATGGTTAATAAAGGCACAGAGAGTTATGTGGATTAAAAGACTAAAAGAAAATAATGCAATGAAATGGAAACAATATTTCAATTATGCCACAAAACATCTTGGAGGAAATTTTATATTTTCATGTGATTACTTGCTTGGATTGTTGGAGATAGCATTGCCGCAATTTTATATAAATTTGTTAGAAGTATGGATAGAGACGAAGGATTTTCGTTTAAAATCTGAAACATTTAAAGGAAATGAGATATTTTTATATAACAATTATATAACAATAAATTTGTACGAATTGAAGAGAAATGCATATTTAACCAAAAAATATATGAAAAAATATTAACAGATTGAAACATATTATGGATTATGATGGAAACTTAAGGCCATTTTCGTACTTCCAAAGACAGGGTTTAAACATAAATGATTTTCATTTGATAGAGTCAATTTATAAAACTTTTCCAGTAAGCTGGAAACGAAATATGAAAATAGATAGCAAAGAGGTTTCTGTTAGGGAAGAAATATCATTTATATCCGGAAAAGGAATTTTGTCAATGGAGGAGTTAGTATCTAAAAACGTTTATGCAAATTTTATGAAATGCAACTTCTCAATACCTGATGTTTTCGAAAGGTTGAAAAACAAATATAGTTTCTCTTATGAAAAGATTGAACACGTTTTTATGAGACCAAGACAATGTACTCTGAACAGTAGATTCAGAGAATTTCAGTTTAAAGTGTTATACGGCATTGCTTACACAAATCATCACTTGTTCCGTTTTAAAATCTCACAAAATAACCTTTGTTGTTATTGTAAAAAAGAGGAGGAAACATATCGCCATCTTTTTTTGGAATGTGAATATGCTTGTCTTGTTTGGGATAATTGTAAGGAGATGTTTGGTTTTATTTCTACGGGTAATTTAAGCTGGGAGGAAATTCTTGTATGGGTAGAATTAAAGGACGAAGGAAAAGAACGCCTAATCAATCACTTTTTAATCTTTGTTAAATTTTTAATCTTCAAAGGGAGGGAAAAGGGTGTACATATAACCATGGATGAAATTAAAAGGAAATTTAAAGAAGAAGAATGGGAAGAAAGAACGCTGGCGCTAGGTAGAGGCAAGATGTCTCTTCATTTAAGGAAATGGGAAAATCTTAATTAAAAGAATAAATAGGGAGAGTGAGGCAAAGGTATACATACGAAAGACAAAGCCACAAAACAAAATAAATAAAAACACAGAAAAAAAACAAGACGGAGAATTGCAGTCTCTTCCATGTAGAGGTTAAGCATAAAGGGGAGAATGCTCCTAACCTGGGGACGGAGGGGAGGGGGGTGGGAGGTGGAACAACATTTTTATTTTTTTTTTCTCTCTGATCATGTCATATATTTTATTAATATTTCATTTTGTAATTGCTGAAACGCATTAGTATTTCTAGTATTTTTGAAGTTTGATGTATAAGTTGTAAAATTATATTGTAATGGATGTATTGTATAATTTATAATTATGTTTCAAATAGTTTGTACAAATTGTTTATAGAATCTGATTGTGTATTTTGATTTGAAAAAAATTTGATTTAAACAAAAATAATTCAGGTGGAGGTGCCGTGGCCGAGTGGTCTAAGGCGCCTGGCTATACATTAAAAAGTCCGGGGCTCGATCCCCGGCCGCGGCAGCTATGCCCATGAGCAAGGCATTTAATCTACAATGCTCTTTTATCCTGCTTTCAAATAAATGGAAATGCTGTATGCATTATTGGT
This sequence comes from Lytechinus variegatus, assembly GCF_018143015.1. Lineage (NCBI taxonomy): Eukaryota > Metazoa > Echinodermata > Echinoidea > Temnopleuroida > Toxopneustidae > Lytechinus > Lytechinus variegatus. The sequence continues at coordinate 44,462,178 of NC_054745.1, forward strand.
GACTAGGTGTGAACTTCAAAAAAAAATCATCGATATTCCGTTCATTTACAGTATTTCCCATAGTTTTGTTGATTTATTTCCATGTTTGTTTCATATTAGATTGTACTTGAAAAATTGTTTCCCAAAATATTCCTTTTTTGCATTCTTTATGTCATTATTCCACTTGTTTCTAAATGATTTATTTGAGCGTTCGTTAATGGAAGAAGGACATTTAATTTATTTTTTATACAAACGATATTTCTTTTTACACAAGTTTTGTAATTTTGAATTTATCTCGTTTACATTTCTTTACCTTTTACCTTTTGAACCATTGACAAACATTCGTTATAAAAAGATTTGAAAGTATGAAAGAAGCTATCGTACATGTAATTAGCGGTTACACTTCGTATTTCCGAAGCTTCGTAATTCCGAAGGTTCTTTATTCCGAAGGTTCGTAATTCCGAAACACGTAAATTGCCTATACCTCGATGTTCGTTAATCCGAAAACGAAAAAGGGTTCGTTAATCCGAACATTTGTGGCGTAATTCCGACGATTCGTTATTCCGAAGGTTCGATAATCCGAAAACGAAATAAGGTTCGTTGTTCCGAAGGTTCGTTAATCCGAAAACGAAATAAGGTTCGTTGTTCCGAAGGTTCGTTGATCCGAAAACGAAATAAGGTTCGTTTTTCCGAAGGTTCGTTAATCCGAAAACGAAATAAGGTTCGTTAATCCGAAAACAAAATAAGGTTCGTTTTTCCGAAGGTTCGTTAATCCGAAAACGAAATAAGGTTCGTTAATCCGAAAACAAAATAAGGTTCGTTTATCCGAAAACAAAATAAGGTTCGTTAATCCGAAAAATGAAAACCGGGAAAGCAGAGGCAGAGGCAAGGGGAGGGGGGCGGGTGACACTGTTGCCGTTCAATTATCATATGAGGATGGGAAGGCAAGGGCGGCCGAACGAATTTTCGTTGGGGGTAAAACCAAAAAATGAAACTCATACGTCAAAATTGGGACTGTGGTGATATTTTCACCTTAAGATTATCATCTGCTTGAAGTCATTGTCTGTTTGATAGTGATTAAGTAGAGAATAACTTTTTTGAAGTGACTTCTTATTATGGCAAAATTTTTTATATTTAGGCTTTATTTTTCGGGAGAGAGTATAATGAGCGAACGGCTCTGTAAAACAAATTCAAAGGTGAAGTTGTATAACGTTTTTTGTGGTCAGTTATTCTTAAAATGGCATTATTGCGAGGTGTTGCGAGCGTGCATGAATCACAAGCTAAACTTTAGGTTATTTCAATAAAAAATGAAAATTATTTTTTAAAAATCCGAGCAGATTTCTGCTGTCATTAAAAAGATGTGCATCTAACTAAAGAATTAACACGAGCGCAAAACGCGAGCTTAAACATACTGACCAGAAAAGGAACCTGTTAAAGAAAGCATTTAGTGACCTCTTTATGATGCATATTTCACCAGTCGAATGAGAGTGCGAAGCGCAAGCTGAAATTTTTCAATATTCCAGCCTGAAAACTTAACTTAACTTGTATACTTTAAAAAGAGTATTTTATTTCGAAAAAACATGAAAAACGGCATATTTATTTTTGAAAACGGAACTTTCCCATTTTGGAAAATATTAATTCCCCTGTTTTTTATTCCATTTTTGATGCCCCCTGCCTCCCTCCCGGCGGATCCAACTTTGGTCAAATAGAGGGGGGGGGGGGGATTTTTTTTAGCCATATTTTCCTTGATCGGCAGTTTAAAGTTGATTCTTGTTTGTTTCTTTGAAAGGGTAGTCCTAACAGTCAATAATTAGCTTTATCCTTATAAAATAAAGTAAATATGTAATAACATGATAAACCCTTTTTAAATAATGCGAGCGAGAGCTATATTTTTGTTAATATGATGGGCAATATGTTTGTGATCTTCAAAGCGAGATGCCTATGTAACTAAATTTAGACAGAATTTTTAAATATATAAGCTCTGATCTGATCTAAAGGGAACATTTTAAGAACTTTTTGCAGTTAGCCATGAAGACGATGCGTGTTTTAGCCAATGGCGGCGGAACGTATTTTTTTTTTTGGGGGGGGGCAAAGTAAAAAAAAAAGGGGCCAATAGGGGCAATTTGGTGCAAACGGATATTTTCACCATTAGATTATCATCTGTGTAAAGAGGTTGTGTGTTTTTGTAGTAACTAAATTGAGCACAATTTTTTAAGTGATCACTAAACATGCTAAAGTTATATATTTACGTTTCATTTCTGCGAGCGTAGAGAGCAAGCGGTTTGGGGGAAAAGTCAAATCTGAAGATGTAAAATTCACCTTTTTTGGTCAATACTGTGAAAAGGGCATCCTTGTGAGATGTTGCGAGCGAATCACGTGCTCAAACTTTTGGAAATTTCATGTGGGCCTAGAATGATGATATTGATATAGATATCATTTACCCAGGGAAGCCACTTCAGTTCTGAAAACTATTCTCCCAGCTATTATTTTTTTTTACAAGAATGCTATAGAATGTCCAGTTTTCAGGTTGGAAAATCGGAAAAATTTGGCTCACGTTTCTCGCTCACATCAAGTATTGTTTATTGAGGAACTCATTCTATTCCTGGTTACAAAAAAGAAGTATGAAATGTCCAGTTTTCAGGTTGGAATATCACAAATTTTAAGCTTGCGGTTCGCGCTCTCATTATAAAGTTCGTGAGATATATATTCTATTCATGAGTCACTAAATGCAGTCCTTAAAAGATTACTTTCTGAAGCCTGTTGCATAAAACTTTTTACCTGAGAAAACTCTGGTAAAAACTGAAAACTAAGGTTAGTCTGATTTCCGCCAATTACTTTAGCACAGGGCAAAAACTCCGGTAAAAACAACCTGAGTTTTCTCAGGTAAAAAGTTTCATGCAACGGGCCCCAGGTCAGTATATAAACAAATTACAACTCGCCCTCGCATTAATTCTTTAGAAAGATACACATCTTTCTCACGATTACAAAAAATGCTCCGAATGCTCACTTCACGTCTTGTTACATGAAATGTCTACTAGTTTCAGCTTGCGATTCGCGCTTTCAACATCTCACAAGGATCATTATTAGTATTATTTTTATTTTTATTACCAGCAGAAGCTGTTATTAAAAATGACATCCCCTCCAATACAAATCCCTATTATCTAGAGGTTGCTCGCACGCTTCCAACACACTTGATCCCCTGCATCTTTAATTAAACCATTTGCTTATAGGCAGCAATTGCTCAGATAAAATCGAAATTAGCCTATATGCTTGATCAGGGCTCCATTCTTAATGAAATACATGCTTTGGCCCGCACACACATCATCGATCGTTATTACTATCATTGCATAATATCGTGTAATCTTGTAATGACAACATCGTTTTTGTTACCAAAATGAATTATTTTCATTTTCGGAAATACAAACCTTATTTAATTTTCGGATTAACGAACCTTATTTCGTTTTCGGATTAACGAACCTTATTTCGTTTTCGGATTGACGAACCTTCGGAATTACGAACCTTCGGAAATACGAATCTTCGGAATAACCGAACCTTCGGAATTACGAAGCTTCGGAATTACGAATGTATGCGGTAATTAGCATCATTATTTTCAAAATCAACAAAGATTTGAAAGTATGAAAGAAGCTATCATACATGTAATTAGCATCATTATTTTCAAAATCAACATGCCAAGTAGAATACTTCAGCATTACTAGGGATCTAATAATATCGTCTTCATGAATATCACGTTTAGTAATAATCGATTCTGGATTTTGATTGATAATATCTTTGTGAATACAGTAAATGGGTAGATGATCACTAATATCTGCAAATATAGTACCACTTAATGTGTTGTTAGATTTGTTGGTGAAAACGTGGTCGATGAAATTCGAGTTGGGTTGTAGATTAAAGGAAATAGTGAATTTGTCAAAAAAGAATCGAGAAAATCGTTAACATATTGGCAAGATGTGACACATACTATATTGATATTAAAATCACCTACTATACAGTGCCGGCCGCGGGAAACGTCACAGTGCCCCCTATATATAATATTTTGTTTTCTATGTTAATTTTAATGATAAGTGAATTCAAATATTCATTGAAAGATTCTACAGCTCCCTTCGGTGGTCTGTAGAAAACAGCAAATACAATATTTGTTTGTCTTCACCTTAATTTCAACAAAAATATATTCAAATATAACCATAAATACATCAATTTCGTTTCGGTGAGTATATATTAGATCTTTCCTAATAAAAATATACCAACTCCCCCTCCATTACGATCTTGGCGACCATTTTCAACATGATTATATCCATCAATATTGCAGACAGGATCATTGTGTTTTATCCAAGCCTCAGATACCCCTTTTGCACAAAATCTGTATTTTATTATATTTAAGAAAGAAACAAAATTATCAAAATTTTTATTGATACTTCTGCAGTTGATATGAAGACAAGAAAAGTGAATGTTGGATTTTTAAGAGCGAAAAACATTATTGAATTCATCAGGTAATGAGTTGTTATGATAAGGACCGTATAACTGGTTATCATCACAAGAAAAAATATCAGATAATGATTGGAGATTTGTTGTGTTTATATATTCTTGCTGTGGATTCAAATCAGAAAACCATCAGAGAAACATATGATCAATAATAAAACAAAATACACGTCGGAGAGTGTCTTAGTTATACAGTATGATAACGTTACGAATATGAATTGAAATTAATTGAACTTACTGGAACGTCACTGGCATTCGCCAACATTTTCTTCGAAACAAGAATATGTATAGAAAAGCAAATTTAAAGGACTAGTAATAGGTAAGACCAGAACATGTTGTAAAACACATGCTAAATAATGCTTCTGCATAATTATCAAATTGTGCTTGTCAGCAATACATACCAAAATAGCCATCTAAAAATAGACAAATGGGAAATTATATATTGTCTTTAAAATTCGAGTATTTTTGGTACTATATTATTAAAAAGATAGAGAAACCATGGCCATAACGATATAACGGTTCAATGACAAATCGTGAAAAGAGAGATGTATTTTAGTGTGTTTATTCATGTGATCCTATTTTAATGTACATTCATATATTAGACATTAATCCCTTGGACGGTATAGTCATGTTTGTGTGTAGTAGGTAAATGGAGTTTGTAAAACCCATTACTGAGAGGGTTAAAAGTTTGTACATTATTATTTCAATAGGATGTATATTCAATAAGAAAATTATATATTTTGACATATTCGTATACTGAGAAACCAGTGATCTGACACTTGATAAAGTTACGAGAAAATCATTGCATTTACACGAAATGTATTTAGCCATTTTTTAAACAACCTTTTTAAAAGGCATAACCACTATGTACAGTATAACTGAAAATGGTGAATTTTGAAATAACAGTTTGCTTTTGCATATTTTGTCTTCAATCAGACAATTACCCATTATGATACATTTTAGTGTTTGTGCATATATAATATCATTTAAAATCATGTCTTGGGCCCTATTACCTGTACATATAGAATGTAAGCATTGCTTGATAAGTATTTTGTTTTGAAATGTAAATCTGTAAATAATTCAGTTTCCTAAGATGGTTATGAAACTAGCACATTATTTGATAGGAATTTGATTGATGGTTTCATAGCTAAATCATATTGCAAATTTATTCATTCTTTTAGGCAAAATGTAAAAATATATTTTGGGAGTTATGTGTATTTATCTGATACATGGGGCTTGATTGACTGTTCTTCGAACATAAGACATCAGATATAATACCTTATTCTTTATATTCATGATATCGTACTGCTCAAGATGGTGACAACTATGATGATGATGAAAGTGATGATGATGGTGATGATGATGATTGTGATGATGATGGGAATGATGATGATGATGATGATGATGATGATGGTGATGATGATGATGATGGTGATGATGATGATGGTGATGATGATGATGATGATGATGATGATGGTGATGATGATGATGGTGATGATGATGATTGTGATGATGATGGTGATGATGATGATGATGATGATGATGATGATGGTGATGATGATGATGATGGTGATGATGATGATGGTGATGATGATGATGGTGATGATGATGATGATGATGATGATGATGATGATGGTGATGATGATGGTGATGGTGATGATGGTGATGATGGTGATGATGATGATGGTGATGATGATGATGATGATTATGATGATGATGATGATGATGATAATGGTGGTGGTGATGATGATGATGATGATAATGAAGATTATGATGATGATTATGACAACGTTGATATTAATGATAAAGGTGTAGATGACGACCCAGAATACAGTGACTAGTATAAAAATTATAATCTGTTATTAGAATGTAACAGATAATTGTACAAAGAATGTTGTAATCGACTGCATTAATAAACTTTGGGTGAACGGTTACGAACAATATCATAGAAATGTTGAATTAATTCATTTTGATTTTATTAATAATATAGAAGCTATTTTGGGGGTCGATGATATTATTATTCTTCGCAAATGGTATTAGTTTGTAGGTATTTAATTATATGATATTATGAACATCATGTTACATGACAATAATCAAATACAAATCACAATGTTTGTTTTTTTCATTGTGAGTTTAATTGAAAATTAATTCAATAATAAGGATAACGTTCTTATCCTTAGCAACTTTGAAGCTCTTTCATCTTTAGCATAGTGCTGATATCACTTGGTGAGAATTACGTCGAACCTTATTGGTCAGTAAAGCGTCGTGCAAAAAGGTACTGGAAAAATGATACAAAATACTTATGGTTTTTAGCAAAAAATTATTTCTTAAATATCAGTTTTATGTGTTGCTCTTCAGAAGAATAATTTAGCTTTTAAAATAATGACGTTATTGTTCTTATTTATATTGGTACCTCTGATTGTGCTTTAAAAATCGATATTCAGATATATTAGATATTCAAAATTTATTGTCATGCTCAAAATAAAAGAAATTACATTGGCATATGAGTCATATCTTTAATAAACATGTAAATAATATCCCCGAGTGATAAGATATTCAGCAACTGTATCTGCAATAGGTTTGAATTAATTTTGTTACGTTATATATTTGATGAAATAATCAAATATATGACAGTAATGATGCTCATATAGAAAATTGTTTTAAGATCATTATACCGTATCTTCTTATCAACTACATTTATGAGAAAGAATTATCAATATACTTTTGGTTAAAATATATCAAATGATTATATAATGTGTTAATGGTATGTACAACATTTCATGTAAATCCCAGAATGTATATGTCTTTATGATAAACGCATGATGTAAATATTACTATTCCTTAATGCCATATATTCTCTAATAAAGGAAAGTACAGTGGTGCTAAAAAGTTAGTGAAACCACCGGAAAATGAATATCTTTGAAAGTGTTCAAATTCTGCCATCTTCTATAAAGTTTATTGTGCAGTCAGGTGACAAAATATAATGTTCAATATAGTTTGATTAACAATCCACATGACGTACACCAGTGCACTTTCTGGTGTGGTTTACTCACTTTTAAGCACTACTGAATCGTAAATAAGAAAATTCATTGCAGTTTATTAAGAGGCACGTTTTTGAGTAGCTGGCCATTTAAGCCACAAACAATGAAAAGTTGTTTTATTCAATGTATTTCCGCCTAACATTTAATGATATATTTCGCGTTTCTATCTAGCCTTTCGGATAACCTACATGGCGTCTAAAGAATTTCAACTTTAATAAATTGTTTTATTTTCTTTCTCACTTTGATTCGTTAGCACATAATCTATTGCCTTTGTGAATGGTTGGCTTTAAATCACAGTCTTGCCTTTTTTTGTCAATGTGTATTTTGAGCAAGCTGATTTCGAATAATAATTGGGAGCGATTGTTCATAGTATTTGAGCACGAGAATAGTATTTGGAAACCCAATTTGGACGCCATTTCACAAATAAAATATGCGATCAATCGTAAGTGGCAATGGCAAATCAGGATCATGGTTGAATGAACATAATTGTTCAGAATAATTAGAATGAACCGATCAGAATCAATATTTACAATGAGCATATTGATCGTAAATGTCTGTGCTACGAGGTCCTGATCGTAGTTGTACATTGGACTCTGTTGTTAAATCACTTCTTTATGGCTGAATGCAGATACATTAAATCTCGGTTGCTTTATTCCATGATATATGAAGACTTGTGAATATTTGTAAATAATAAAATCGGCTTCACATTAACATTATGACTGTGGTATATGTTATGTATGGTATATGTACATGAAACCAATCAATTAATATACTGCAATATGATTAAACTGATCGTAAGATTGATTTTATTTCATTACGTTACAAGACATTACTATTGGTTATTAATGAGAGGAGAGTGAGAGGAGCGAGAGAGTGCGAAGAAATGAAGAAGAGAAAGATGATCGATTTGAGAGAGAGAGAGAGAGAGGGGGGGGGAGATAGAGTGTGTGTGTGTGCATATGATTAGGAGGGAGTCCACAAGAGAGAGATAGAATGAGGACAGAGATACGAAGAGGGAAGGGGAGAATGTTACTAGAGTGGAGAGAGAGGTGTGTGCGTGTGTGAGGGTGGTGAGGGTGTGAGTGTGTGTGTGTGTGGGTGTAGGGGGGAAGGTAGAACAAAACAGGAAATACAAAGATGAAGAACAAAGATAGTGAAGGGGAGTGGAGGTGTATCAGAATAGAAAGCGAGAGAGAGTGTGTGGGTGTGTATGTGTGCGTGTGAATGAAGGATGGATTACAAAACAAGAAGAAATATATATGGAGAAGAGAGTTGAGGGGTAGAAAATGGGAAGAGTTAGTACAATGGAGAGAGAAAAGAGTTTGTCTCTCCCTCTCTCTTTCATTCCTTTCTCTTCTCCCTTTCTCTGCTTATGTCTTTGTGACGTGTCGAATGTTTAGCAGGTTCCTTGTGTCTCTATATTTCTCTCCCTTTTTTATAAATATTCCTTTGCTTTAATTCATATTCACAAGAAACACTGAAGCATGTCTCTCATCGATGCTCCCATCGTGGATAATCAGGGACGCTATAACCGTGTAATCTCTGAAAATGATAAAAATTGTGACGTTTCATTATCAAATTTCGTTGCCGTTTATTTACTGTACATGTAGTGTAAAAAAGGCCTCGTCATACGGCGAAAACTTACTGTGCGACCCTTTCTTACTTTGTCTGTTCAATATAAAATATTTTCTATGTCTCTTTCCTGTCTCTTTCCTGCTATCTTCTGTATCTAGTTTCCCCAATCGCTTTGCTTTCATTTTATATTCATATCAATCTATATAGAAGAATCATTGAAGTTCATCACTTGTCGACGCTCCCACCATGAAGCTATTATGCTCATTTTTCCATGTAAACATGTGAAAATTGGATTTTGACATTCCTTCCAATTCATATTTAATATTCATCCAACTCACAGAAGTACAGCCTAGCCATGCGTGAAAATTACCCCCGAAATAAGGGAATTAGCACTGCGTAATCCTTAGACGTGTAACGACATTGATCATGTACATACGCATCTTGTCTCGCAGCATAGATAATTATCATTCAACATATCGGTCTCTGAAGTTTATACAAAGTTTTAAGATAACATCAAAACGATCAATTCTTTTCAAGAGATCATCATAGAAGGTGACGTCATTATACTTCGGCGAGGATCAATAAAAACAGGGTGAGTTATAAAGGTCGTTATACCCTACAATGTCATTTTGTCAGTTGATATCATGGAAATAAACAATATTTTATATAAGTATTATATAAATATTGAGAATGATTAGTTTATCTGTATCTATTTCCATGCATTGTATATTTTACTGTTTTTCGTATAAATCCGTTAGTTTGTATCCGATACATATTACGTTGTACTATGTTTGAATTGAAATGAAATAAAGAAGGAATATCATTTCATCTTATTTGTGCCAAATGAATCAATCCCCAAATTCATGTGATAAGAATAGACACTCCTACAATATCTACTTCGATTCTTTATAAAATGTTAAAACATTTTTCTTTCGTTTTTCACCGGCAATCAGATTTGATTGAACATCCTGAGTATTATCGAGCTGATTTAATTGGTAAATTCATGAAAATATTTGTTTTCATAATAAATGATTTTGGACCTATCTGAGGAGGACTACTATCTCCTCTAAGTAGTGACTTCTCCACACTACGTCGTTGGCGGCGGTATGACAATGATCATGAGAAAATGATACTGTATAAAGTCTCTTCTGAGAAAACGATATTGGCCGAGTTTCCATTCATAGTTTGTTTAAAACATTAACAGACTAAAAGTAAAGAATTTCCCATGGCATATGGGGAAACGCTGTTTTAGCTGTTTTAGTTTAGGTTTTCAGATGAGTATTTTGGTTCCTGTTTCCATCTTGGTGATCTCTAGGAAGACTCTTATCTCATTATATTTAGTCTACATGTAGGAGATAGGGGGCTTTATTCAGAATTTTTTGTGGGGAAGGTTTACAAGCTTATCCGGGGTAAAATTGTGCGCTGATTCCAAAATGCCACTCTTATTGACCGTGCTCACGCCATTTTGGTCATTTTGGCCAATTTTGGACCAAAAATGACGATTTTGACTACGCTTTGGAAAATGGTCCCTTAACAGACTGCTTTTGTAGCCACATGCAATTAAAAGGGTCTATCTGAAGTAAGAATGCACCCAAATTCCAGATAACGTGGTTTAATTTGCCAAATCACAAAAGAAGTGGTCATTTTGCCATAATTTGGCCAAAAATTACAATTTTCATGATTTTTTTTCGTACGTAATTTGTTACAAATATTGATTAGAGCTACGATCGGATGTCTTTAGAAATCCACATTTATTTTCAAAATGTGCGCTGGATAATAACCATCAACCTCATGTAATTTATTCTGTCAGTTTTTACCTGTGAAGGTCATTTTGGGTAATTTAGACATAACTGACCATTCGCACAGTTTTGCATTATTAACTGTTCAAATAGGCAGGAAATTGAGGTCTTCAGCATGTTTTATCTTCTTCCCTTATAAAATGATAATGCATTTAAATAAGCTTCTTGTGTAGAATTTTATGCTGATTCCAAATATATCAGTCTTAATGACCCAATTTAACAGCTTTAGGTCAGTTTGGCCACTTATGGCCCTTAAAATGACCAATGGCATCAATTCAATTTATCCAAAAATACTTTGAATGTTACCAGAATCGTTACAAGGGCATATTGCATTGGTGTATTAATCCTTGAAATTTAGCATCTGAAAAGTATTTTGACCTTATGTGATTTATTCCATCAGTTTTGATCTATATGAGGTGCATTTGGCGTACGTTAGACATAACTGATCATTTACGCAGTTTCGCATAATAAACTGCACGTAGACAGGAATTCGAGGTCTTCAGCGTGTTTCATCTTCTTCCCATATACAATTGAAATGCATTCAAAAGTCCATCTTGTGTAAATTTTATGCTGATTTCAAATATATCAGTCCTAATGACCCTATTCAACAGCTTAAGGTCATTATGGCCACTTATGGCCCTTAAAATGGCCAATAACATCAGTTCAATTTATCCGAAAATACTTCGAATGTTACCAGAATATTATCAAGGGTGTGCTGTGACACCCAAAACTGGTGAATGAATCCTTAAAATTGAGCATCCCCAAAGTTGACTACCTTGGCCATTTTAGTCACCTTGACCCCCGGCCAGCCCTACACATTGTGTATGTTAATTCAGGTTATATCGAACATGGTGAGGAGAAATTTTTGATTGCGTTGATATTAGTATCAATTATTGTTAAAAGGGGAAGTTTGAAAGCTTCTTGGTGGAAATCAATGAAATGATTCCACACAGACCAGTGTTATTGGCATAACTACTGGACCCTGTGGTCATTTTTACCATTTCTTTTCTCCTTTCTTAGCTTCGGAATTTCCTGATTTTCAATTGCGCTTATTCTTGAAGCCGAATCTGCTGCTGCAACCTGTAGATCAGCAAGTGTTGTATGCATTCCTGACATATCCTTCTTGATAGCAGTCATCTGAGAGCCCAATGTATCCAAACGTTGTAGAATCTGGTTAGACAGTTTTTGAAAATCTGCACGTGTTACCATGTTTGATGTCTTGCCAGCTTCTAATGCATGGTCCTCTTCCGTGGTGACTTGATTATTAGACATGTTCAAATCTCTCGTAAACTTGCTAGATCGTAACAAATATGCCCCTCTTTTGTTCTTTTCCTTGTTTCCACTCATTTCATGTTAAAATCAGTTATTATTTGCAGTTCATTCCGTGGGTTTCGTAGGATTTTAACGAATTATTCAGCACCTCCAAATTGCGTGATGCCGTCGTTCCTCATGGCGCACTCTCAATTACACAATCGATAAAGTTGACGGATCGATTATATCAATTAATCAATTAATTTATCACAACCATCGATACTGATTTTCTATCTCTTGTACATAAGATTCGCTTAGAAATGGAATATTTCATTTTGCTAAAATAATACTTTCAATGTCTTCTTTCTACACAAATTAGCAATATCTTCATTTTGTCAAAATGATCGTTTACACTTATTTCTGGTGCTTAGATTACGAAACAAAATGCGAACTCACGGTTATATAGGCAAAATAGGCCTTGACGGAAATGGAGAAAACCCGCTCACCGACCTGGTATTGCCTTAAGAAAAGATACTGGTAGCCGAATTCATGAATCAAGGCTCTGATAAGTCACCAATTCCACAACACACATAGCGGCATGATATAGGGTCACTCTCACACCTAACCGTCCCTAGCCAGATCAACTGCACCGTATGAGCTTGATACGTAAACCTTCAGACCTAGGATAACCAAACCACACCCTTACTTATTTGCATATTCAAATTAGGCCTATGACATATTTTCAAACGCCCTCTTCAGTGAGGAAATAATAAAACAAATCAAATATTTTTTTTTTATTTATTCTGACACCAAGAACTTTATCAATGAAAGTGTAAACTTTTTATCGATACGTACTGTATAAGTGAGAGTATAAATAAAAACGGAGTTGCAAAACTTTTGTTCGTGAGAACAATGTTCGGGGAAGGGGGGTGCATGAAACATTCTATATCGAGCCTTACGCGGTCATATCTCACTGCTTATGCTTACTCGAAGCGTAAAGAATATGATTGTATATAAGCGTGTATATAAACCAAGAACGCTTCAACGAGCACAAAAACTCGATCAGCATTATTCATGTAGGTTAAAGTAACGGAGATATTGAATATTAAAATCTGACAATATTTTGTAAAAATGGGTAGGCCTATTCATGTATTTGCAGTTTATGGGTTGCAAAAATGTGCAGTTGATGGGTTGCGTGGGTAATATGTCTCCCAGTAATAAATTAAGAAAATCTGATCTTACATATTGAATCAAATGTCAATCCTATTTTCTCATTTTTTGCGAAAAAAAAACCTTGAGTAAATCACCTTAGAATCATTTCGTATGTTAATTAGGTGTCGGGAGATTTATATTTATAAAGCCATGAATTCAAGGGTTCCATAGAAATAACAAAAAAAAATCTAACTTTATAATTCCCTATTTTCATTGTCATATTTGTGTGACATTATTATTTTTTTCTATTCAATTCATATCATTTTCAGCCTAGAGTACACCTTCAACTTTCTGCTGCATAAGTAACCACGCCCTCTTCGGCAAATATTCGGTGAATAAGGCATCTTGGAGAGGTTACCACAACAGGCCATATGCCAAATTGTGAGAAACAAATGTTTTTTTTTTTCATTTTATCACAACAATCAGAAAAATTTGTTCTTGTGATCGTTTATGTCATCGTTTATTTAAAGCTAAGAAAGATAATTGTTTATAATAGGGCATTTGCCAACGTAAGGAGAAAAGTCGCTTTCATGACTCAGGGGCGGATCCAGCTTTTGCCAATAGGGGGGGGGGGGGGCCGAAAAATATTTTGATCAACATTTTTTTGATTGGCCGCTACAATCTTTTTTTTTGGGGGGGGGTTCAGGGGGTAGTGCTAACTAAAGACTGAAGTTTTAAGTATATGTTAGTTTTTATTGCTATAAACAATATAAGGTATCTCATGTGGTCTTAATATATAATGCGAGCGCGAAGCGCGAGCTAAAAATCTTTGATATTTTATGTCCTTAGAACTAAAGATTCAGAGCAGTTTTTATAATCATGAACAAAGATAAGTATCCTACTATTAATGCGAGCGCGAAGGGCGAGCCGAAATTTTATCATATAGTAACGTGAAAAGTGACTCAATTAGGACTGTTTTTTAGTGATTAATGAAGAGGATACAAGTATCACCAATTAAGTAATGAGAAGCGCGAGTTCAAAATTTCTGATATTCCGACCTGAAAAAAATGAACAGTCTAAGCGCGTTTTTATTTGCATTCTCTCTCCCCCTCCACTCTAATTATCCCTCTTTAAAAATCTTTACCACGCCATCTACCCCCCCCCCCTCTCTCTCTCTCTCTTTCTCTATCTATCTGTCTTCCCTTTTTTAAATATGTTTTTGTCTTCCATTTTCATCAGATCAACACTCTGATCACCATGGCAGGTAACTTCACCCCAGACCAACAATGTGAAGGAAAGGAGTGTCAATCAATGACAGATGTGACGTACTACGTAGAGGAGAAGAAGAGACTCTGTGATAACTGCGCCTCTAAAGAAGGATGTATCACAAGAGTTAAAAGAGGTGAAACAAATATTCATTGTGAAGAACATGATGAAAAGGTAAAATTATATTGTAAAAGTCATGCTAAAGCATTATGTGCTTTTTGTGTAGTAGATCATTTAGACCCATGTGTGCGACAAAATATGGATGTCGCAATTGGAGACCTTCAAGCAAAACTTACAAGTATAAAAGAAAAAGGAAGGGACAAATTAAAAGAAGGTCGTCTTTATGAAGATGAAATTGATCAATGCACGAAGTACACAGACACCCATCTACAAGCTTTGAAAGATGAAGTTGATTCCATAATCAATGAGGCGATCAATACAGATAAAGTCAAAGAGAAGATGGAGGCTGACAAAATCAACCAAGCTTTTGATGATCAGAATCAAGTACTTGAAGAAGAGATTATTAAGATTAATGAAAAGATTCGAAAGAACAATGAAGAGAGAGATAAACAACTAGAATTAATCCATACAAATGCACAGATTAGACAAAGACACATGGACAATAAGAAGATTGGTCTTCATAGAGACATTGATAACATTGTTAAAGAGAAGGATAGGAAGATCAGAGAGTTGATGAAATCATTGCAGGATTACACAAAAACATTAGAGAATGCAATACAGACCATAGATACAGTACTAGAAGACGATAAAAACATTGTTAAAGACGGTCATAGTGTGAACATGTCAGTGAGTGATAAACTAAAGAAACGACTTTATAAGAATGATGTGAAACAAATCACTGATAGAATATCAGGTGTGAGGTTTATGAAGGGTGTTAGGAAAGAGAAGTATGATGGTAGGATTGGTGGGTATGATGGCAAGTGGATGCTCAGTGATAGTGTCAAAGATGAAATCAAAGTCCCACTTATTGTTGGCTGCTTAGATGAATGTAATGTGATCATCACCGACTTGGCGTCAGGTAGCCAGCATACATACACATTAGATATAAACACTAAACACATCCAGAGAGTGATTACAGGTACTGATACATCATGTGTTTTCTCCTGCGCATTACTGAATGATGACAAGTTAGTGTGCGGTAGATGGTGTAGAGGTTGTACAGGGGACAGTTTGACTGGATGCATCAGTGTGTATGACAGACAATGGATGCGCATCAATGACGTCACAATACCAAGAAACACAACGCGCGATACATCATCGGTGTATGTAGCTGTTGACCGTGATGGGATGATCATCGCTGCTGAGTGGGGTCAGTCTAGGATATACGTCATCAACCCAGCTGATTGTAAGATCGTGAATACCATAAAATGTAAAGAGGATGTACTGATGCGAGGTGTGCTATCATCAGGTCATATTATCGCTAAATCTGACCCTCCTGGTAAGAGAGTACTAATCATAGACCGACAGGGTGGTCAAAGGAAATTCCCCCACAGTGATGTCATCTTGAATGTCAGTGTTGATCCTGTAACAGACGACCTCTACGTTGTGACATCAGATGATGAGTACAAGACGTGTGTGATTGATCAGGTGATGAGTGGGAGTGAAGTGAAGAAGAGAAGAGTGACGTCATTCCCTCTTTCAAATAGAATGACTAATCAATGGACTGTGGAGCTTAGGCGATATCTCCTTGTATCATCTCGTGTAATGATCTCATCATCAGGCAAGATAATTGCTTGTGACGGAGATAGTATCCTCGTATTCGAAAAGAGACTCACGTTCTAAACGATGATATTTTGGGGATAAATGAGTTATTGATTTTATCAAAATATACAATGACCAGAATGAACCAATCTTTGGATAAATGAAATACCTGCAGCAATCATGTCAAATAAATTGATGAGACCTAATCACTCTCACCCATTTTAAACATCACGGTTGAAAAAAATATATTAAAAAAATACTCCTGCATCCAAGAACATATATCATTTACATGGAAATAGGTCTAAATATCATTTGATGAAGCTATTATTGCGAGAACATATTTCATAATATTATATTTTCACATATTTCAGAATATCATATTTTCACATATTCCCGTATTTAAAAAGTAGATATCCATACACACCATGATATGGAGGGACAGATAATGATCAGATCATTCAACTGACCACGGTGACCTAAAACATTTAGTTCAGGATGGGCACTTGGATTTACCATTTAAGTAGTAAACATAGTAAGATAAATGGAAATTGGCGAGCCAAGTTCCAATGCTTGGACAAATTGCAGTTGTCCGACGGTATGGATATTATGTAACGTAAACATTATGTGATACTAAAATAATAGAGGTTGAAAACATATTGAATATTGATATTATGATGCATGGTAGACTTAGAGGGGAGAGAGGGAGAGCAAGAGAGAGACGGAGAGTAAGAAAGTAGAGGGAGTGAGGAAGGTGAAAGAGAGAGAGAGAGAGAGAAGGTAAGATATATGAATATGACGGGCCAGGGATGATGGGTAGACTATGTTTCAGGTTTAGACATCATTCCCCTTATAACACAATGAACACTGGGGTCAATCAGATCCGAGCAATGAGAGAGGGGTGATAGCAATATACTGATCTGAAAATTCAAATTGGGGACACCCACCACATTAAATGCTATGTAATCGGGGGGTATATGTCTATGTACATAATGCTACCATCTTGGAGTTAAGGCCTCTAACGATTTGTTTTATCAATGGCTGTAAAGTAAATCCGATCCGAGCAATTGGGGGATGATAGCAATATACTTTTAACATTTATAAATATCCATGCAATGTAAGTGTTGTGTGAGTGAGAATGCATGTTTTCAAGCTTTGCTAATAATGGCAATTAATTAGGTATACTAAACATGCATACCAGCTCCATGTGGTTCTTCTGTTCTCATCACTGTATAAACATGAAATAATAGAAGAGATGAGTGTCATCAATGAGAAATAAGATGATTAAAGTGATCAGGTTTTGAGAATAAAACATAGCAAACATGTCTTCACTCAGTGAAATGTTCTATAACTATTTACTTTCATTATGCTTGTCTTTATATCCCATCAAGATACAATCTTTCCTTCAGAAGACAGCGCTTATGACCCTCGCCTTGTAATCAGAGGGTCATGTGTTCAAATCCAACCATGGCCTAGCGCCCTTTGGCAAGGCGTCAATCCACACTTTGCCACTCTCACCCAGGTGCTAATTGGGTACCGGTAGGAAACAACCATCACTGTGGTTGGTTTAACAAGTGTGCGACTAACAGGCTGCTTGAAATGCTATGAATCCAGTGACCGGGTAATAATAATTGTGAAGCGCTTTGAACAGTCGTAGATTGATAAAGCGCTATATAAATGCCAATTATTTTTATTATTGTTATCTGAAAATTCAAAAAAATTGGGGACACACACCCTTTCAATAGCTATGTATACGGGGTATAATGTACATAATTCTACCATCTTTGAGTGAAAGGCCTTTTGCGATTTTTTTCGATGGATGTAAAGTAAGGATGTACAGTTAATATCAATATGCGAGCGAGTATTTGGAAGACAAAGTTATGTCCAAAAACATATTTCAAGAGGTTTGTAATCACATCACTGGCAGTGTATACATATGTATATACTGTAAATGTATATATTACTAAAGACCTATCAGGAATTTGTTCGATGGCTATGTTAAAATGAATTTGTTAGGTTATAAATAAATGAATTAGAGCACATATCAATATGCGACCAAGCGAAGCGAGGGATAGATATAATTTTGGATAGTCGTAAGACGGAATGATGACCAAATCATTTTTCAAGGGGTATGTAATAGAGTGGGTGTATTATGCTATCCTTGAAAAGTTGCTTCAGTCGTTTAAAATGATGTGAATATAATTACAGAGGATGATGAAGGTAAATTAGCAATAAATTACAGAACTACAGAAGAAAAGGAAAAGAAATAAAGAGAGTAAATACTATCAAACAGTCCATATTCAATGAAAACTCATGAAGGTGAGATGAGAATGAAAAGGGAATCATCATTATAGGGATAAAGAGCGCTTATGAAATGATTATAAGCATGATTATAAGTCACCACAGGCCACAAAATTAACTTCCAAACAGGTGATAAAATGCGATAACAATATTGCAGAAAGAAAAGATTTTGAATAAGCTAAGATTATATTGAGAGGTGATGCAATATTCAAAATTTGCAACAGAATTCATATTTGAAATGTTCAACAATTTTTGTGGAATTAATTAAAGTCTCCTATAAACGGATGAAATCGCAGTGTTAGGGAAATAGTGATGTGCAAACTTGCCTCTGTGTTTAATTAACGGCATTGATTTGGTCAATGCCATCAGTAACCAATCATTCTCTTAACTCTCGAAGTATAGAGTATACCTATGTTTTCCCCGCTTTCACAAAGATGCAAGGATAGTATGACACCCCCTCCCCCAACACACACCCACACACACACACACACACACACCCTTACCCATCCAGTGTATTATAAATGATATTTTGATTGGTTTATGATCAAAGTAATAATCATATTTAAAAGCCCATGGTATCATACACAATGAATACAACGGGACGTATTACTCTCATAATGCAGAGGATATTTACTATATGCTAAACGTAGGGATTTGTCATGGCCAAAGTCTTGTCAGATTAGATTGAGCGCGGGAGTGGAGCGACTGCGCGAAAAAAATCTTTTTTTTCAGAATTCAAAATTAGGCAAATTTACATGTAAGCACTTTGGCCGCATTTAAAGGTGAGCCACGAATTTACAGTAGTATTAATCATTTGATTATTTTATTTCTATCTTGAAAAGCGGAGATGATTGTGCATGCCATCCCCCTCTCCACAAAGGAGGATGTATCCCCTCATACCCCTTCATTTACGCCCGTGCCTCATGATATTATGTGCAGTAAGTCAATGAAGTTTGCAAAACATGGTATTGAGAGGGTAAAAAGAACGTGTTTTACTAATACTAGCAGCAATTACCCGTGGCAGCACAGGGGGTAGGAGTCATTTTTCTTTATCAAAGTGTGTGGGGGGGGGGAGGGGGTGACATTCTTGTATGTACAGCTAGACTGCCTATTTACACTGAAAGCCGAGCAGTTTATTGATGAAATATATTTAGACAACTGATTTATAGCAGACTTCTCTTTCAATATAGATAGGAGGTTCAATTAAGTTAAGCATCTTGGGTTGAACTGGAGGAAGAACTTCAATAATCATTACAGAGTGAAATCCAAATCTAACTATAAAATGGAAAATGTATTAGAACACGGTGTATTCAGTAAGCAGTCAAGAGGCAATTATTGTGATATAGAAATGTTATGATTACATGTATTGGGTCGGAAATAAATATGTAAGTACATTGCACATGTACCTTACAATGCACATTAGACTGCAGTTGTTTGTAATTTTTAAATTAAAGGTTGTTGCCAATTTGCAGAAGAAATCTGATCAAATTTGCCTTTATTTAAAAGGGTTAATAGCAAATCTATCTAAGACAATTTTAATTTTGGGTTTTGGAACTTAGCACTGAGTTGATTATCTGACTCAACCAAACAACTTCATCATATGTTGGAATTTAGATTTACTGCGGCATCAATCATTCAATATAAATATTACATTTTACGTCAAAATACTAACAATTCAACTGTGTACAACCGCATACATTCGTAATTCCGAAGCTTCGTAATTCCGAAGGTTCGGTTATTCCGAAGGTTCGTATTTCCGAAGGTTCGTAATTCCGAAGGTTCGTAATTCCGAAGGTTCGTTAATCCGAAAACGAAATAAGGTTCGTAATTCCGAAGGTTCGTTGATCCGAAAACGAAATAAGGTTCGTAATTCCGAAGGTTCGTTAATCCGAAAACAAAATAAGGTTCGTAATTCCGAAGGTTCGTTAATCCGAAAACGAAATAAGGTTCGTAATTCCGAAGGTTCGTTAATCCGAAAACGAAATAAGGTTCGTTAATCCGAAAATTAAATAAGGTTCGTATTTCCGAAAATGAAAATAATTCATTTTGGTAACAAAAACGATGTTGTCATTACAAGATTACACGATATTATGCAATGATATAATAATAACGATCGATGATGTGTGTTGGGGCCAAAGAAAGCATGTATTTCATTAAGAATGGCGCCCTGATCATGCATAGGCCAATTTCGATTTTATCTGAGCAACTGCTGCCTATAAGCAAATGGTTTAATTAAAGATGCAGGGGATCAAGCGTGTTGGAAGCGTGCGAGCAACCTCTAGATAATAGGATTTGTATTGGAGGGGATGTCATTTTTAATAACGGCTTCTGCTGGTAATAAAAATAAAAATAATACTAATAATGATCCTTGTGAGATGTTGAAAGCGCGAATCGCAAGCTGAAACTAGTAGACATTTCATGTAACAAGACGTGAAGTGAGCATTCGGAGCATTTTTTGTAATCGTGAGAAATCGTAAATCGTGAAAAAATACGTTCCGCCGCCATTGGCTAAAACACGCATCATCTTCATGGCTAACTGCAAAAAGTTCTTAAAATGTCCCCTTTAGATCAGGTCAGAGCTTATATATTTAAAAATTCTGTTCGCGCTTCTTGCTAGCAGTTATTATCTAAATTTAGTTACATAGGCATCTCGCTTTGAAGATCGCAAACATATTGCCCATCATATTAACAAAAATATATAGCTCGCGCTCGCATTATTTAAAAAGGGTTTATCATGTTATTACATATTTACTTTATTTTATAAGGATAAAGCTAATTATTGACTGTTAGGACTACCCTTTCAAAGAAACAAACAAAAATCAACTTTAAACTGCCGATCAAGGAAAATATGGCTAAAAAAAATCCCCCCCCCCTCTATTTGACGAAAGTTGGATCCGCCGGGAGGGAGGCAGGGGGCATCAAAAATGGAATAAAAAAAACAGGGGAATTAATATTTTCCAAAATGGGAAAGTTCCTTTTTCAAAAATAAATATGCCGTTTTTCATGTTTTTTCGAAATAAAATACTCTTTTTAAAGTATACAAGTTAAGTTAAGTTTTCAGGCTGGAATATTGAAAAATTTCAGCTTGCGCTTCGCACTCTCATTCGACTGGTGAAATATGCATCCTAAAGAGGTCACTAAATGCTTTCTTTAACAGGTTCCTTTTATGGTCAGTATGTTCAAGCTCGCGTTTTGCGCTCGTGTTAATTCTTTATTTAGATGCACATCTTTTTAATGACAGCAGAAATCTGCTCGGATTTTAAAAAACTAATTTTCATTTTTATTGAAATAACCTAAAGTTTAGCTTGTGATTCACGCTCGCAACACCTCGCAATAATGCCATTTTAAGAATAACTGACCACAAAAAACGTTATACAACTTCACCTTTGAATTTGTTTTACCAAGCCGCTCGCTAATTATACTCTCTCCCGAAAAATAAAGCCCAAATATACATTTTGCCATAATAAGAAGTCAATTCAAAAAAGTTATTCTCTACTTGATCACTATCAAACAGACAATGACTTCAAGCAGATGATAATCTTCAGGTGAAAATATCACCACAGTCCCAATTTTGACGTATGAGTTTCATTTTTTGGCTTTACCCCCAACGAAAATTCGTTCGGCCGCCCTTGCCTTCCCATCCTCATATGATAACTGAACGGCAACAGTGTCCCCCGCCCCCTCCCCTTGCCTCTGCCTCTGCTTTCCCGGTTTTCATTTTTCGGATTAACGAACCTTATTTTGTTTTCGGATTAACGAACCTTATTTTGTTTTCGGATTAACGAACCTTATTTCGTTTTCGGATTAACGAACCTTCGGAAAAACGAACCTCAACGAACCTTTTTTCGTTTTCGGATTAACGAACCTTCGGAACAACGAACCTTATTTCGTTTTCGGATTAACGAACCTTCGGAACAACGAACCTTATTTCGTTTTCGGATTATCGAACCTTCGGAATAACGAATCGTCGGAATTACGCCACAAATGTTCGGATTAACGAACCCTTTTTCGTTTTCGGATTAACGAACATCGAGGTATAGGCAATTTACGTGTTTCGGAATTACGAACCTTCGGAATAAAGAACCTTCGGAATTACGAAGTGTAACCGTGTACAACAGAGCACTGGCACACAGTGTTGCCATCTGGGGATCTCCATCCCCAAATTTTGAAAATTTGGGGATTTTGAGAAGCCTTTGGGGATGGAAAAAATTATTTGGGGATTAAAATAAATTTGGGGATTTTTCATGCAGTTTAGGGGATTTTTGAAGGTTTTGATGAAAAGCACCAAGATTCGTTATTTTTCAGTAATATGATGCTAAAATACAGAGATATATCACTCTCTTATGCTAAAATATGTAGATCATCTGCAATTCAACCGATGAATTCATTACATTGAACATTCATTGGTTGAAAATATACGGTAAATGGTGGAGTTGCCAATCTACTTTGCATCGAAACCTAAAAAACCGTAAAATAAAACAAGAAAAGAATCTGCTATGTATGGTACAAACAAATGAACACATATCAACTAATTTTGGGCAATAACCATGATAAATATCCTCATTTTTCGAAAATTTTGTGATTTTAAAACTTTGGGGATTTAGGGTCTAATTTGGGGATTTTTTGAGTGCCATTTGGGGCACAGTTTGATTTTGGAGCGTTGAGTAGCAGGTAGCCCAATCTGTTAAAATATAGGATTAAATACAAAGGATGTGTTAATGAAACTGGGCAGAAACATTAGATGTAGACCCTCACCCCCCAGCAAACCCCCCAGTCAACACTTGTTTTCAAAAAGCCAAGTCAGAATAGGGTTAACCTCTTTGTGACGGCTTATGTCGAAAGGGTGGGTGCTGTCGCGTTAGGGTGCGTCAACGCGAACGTGAAGATTCGTCCAAAGCCCCCCGGTTAGGCCGAAAGGGTGCGTTCGGAGCGCCAAGTCGCGTCGCGCTCACTGGAACGCGCCCTTTCGTCCAAAGCCCCCCCCCCCCCCGGTTTGGGCGAAAGGGTGTGTTTAATAATAATGAATAAATAAATACAAATATTTATAAGAAAGCTGAATATAAGGTATTTTGTCAAACATTGCCAATTCGCACGTAAAATAGTGATTTTTCAATCATTTAAAGTATTGACAATTTGAGGAAAAGAAAGAAAAGTTCAACTAAGAATAATAATGATAATGATGATAATAATAATGATAATAATAATAATGATAATAATAATAATAATGATAATAATAATGATAATAAAATCAGATACACACCCTTGCAATAAGCCACTTGGCGCCAATTTTTCACTCCAAATTCATTTCCATAAATTCACTCTTTGGGGTGAAAATTATTATTATTATCATTATTATAAGTATTATTATTATAATTGTTATTATTTTTATTATTATAAGAATTATTATTATCATTATTATACAAACAACACGCACATATTGTTATTATTATTACACACACAACACGCACACATGCACAACAGATACATCTCACAAAATATACTGAGGCAGGGCCTCAAGTGTAAAATATAGTAAGGTAGGGTCTGAAGAGTTAAACGTTGTGAATGCTGACCCGACATCAATTTTGTCCTTGCCCTTCCAGGACACATCTGCCGTAAGTTTTATAATTTGGGGGACACCAAATATCTCCAGGTATACGAATGTTTTCCTTTGTAATAAATACACACCTGCAAAGTATAAAATTGAAGGTAAGTTACTCTTTTTTATTTGAAAGAACCCTGAAATCAGTCATAATTTTTACATGGTATCAATATTACACCAGAAAACATATTTCCACCGAAAAATCTTCATGCAGCATGCCGTCATTGTTTTTTTTTACCTTAAGAAGAATGTTTGTGCCATATGATGATTTATGTTCCTATACAAATTTCACATATCACTCGTCTTTTTTGTTTGTTCAGCTTTCTTATAAATAGTTGTATTTATTTATTCATTATTATTAAACACACCCTTTCGTCCAAACCGGGGGGGGGGGGGGCTTTGGACGAAAGGGCGCGTTCCGGTGAACGCGACGCGACGTGGCGCTCCCAAAGCACCCTTTCGGCCAAACCGGGGGGGGGGGGCTTTGGACGAATCTTCGCGTTCGCGTTGACGCACCCTAACGCGACAGCACCAACCCTTTCGAAATAAGCCCTTTGTGACAACTGCCCACATTTTGTACGGTAACCACTGAGGACATCGGCCGATTACGGTATGTTGTTTACGTTTCAGCAGCGCTACACACGCATATATACATGCAGCCAGCGCATGAGTGTAAGTACGTACCGTATGCGCGTTTCCGTTTTACACCCTGGCGAAGGCATTTTCCGGAAAAGTAGCCAAAAAGCGACTAGTGAAGAGTCTACGTCTACGTTTGTTTACATTATCAGCTGGGCGCGCGATCCAAAGTCCGCACCGAAGTTATCCGCAGCTTAGCTTATACTTTCCAGGTTCAATACGAATGTTTGCCTTGATCATTTGCCTTGCCGATTTGCTGATGTCTGTCTTTCTCTCTATCTATCTATCTCTCAATTTCTATCTCTATCTATGTAACTGCAGTATCTATCTATCTAATAATCTTCTCTGTCTCTCTCATTCTTTATCTAACATCTATCTCAAATTCTCTATCTCTCTCCCTCTATCCATCCATCTGTCTGTCTTTCTCTATTTCTCTCTCTCTACCTACCTATGTAACTACAGTATCTATCTGTTAATTTGTCGCTCTACTCTCTCATTCTTGATCTATCTGACATCTATCTATCTCTCAAATTCTCTATCTATCTCTCTATCCATCTATCTATCCATCTGTCTGTCTTTCTCTATTTCTCTCTATTTATATATTTTTTAACTAGAGTATCTATCTATCTGTTAACTTGTTAATAATCTTCTCTGTCTCTTTCATTCTTTAATTATCTATTTAATATCTCTATCTATCTATCCATCTGTCTGTCTTTCTCTTATTATCTCTATCTATTTATCTATCTATTTTTTAACTTATCTATATGGTAATATTCTGTCTCTCTCCCTCTTTATCTATCTAACATCTATCTATCTCTCATCTATCTATCTCTATCTATCCATCTGTCTGTCTTTCTCTATTTCTCTCTATCTATATATCTATCTATGTATCTATCTGTTAATTTGTCTATATTCTCAGTCTCTCTCATTCTTTATCTTTCTATCTATCTAACATCTATCTATCTGTCTCTCAAATTCTCTCTCTCTCTCCTAGCTTCTCTAGCATCTGTCTGTCTTTTTTCTCTCTTTCTCTTTGTCCGTCCTTATTTCTATCTACAACATCTCTCTCTCTCTCTCTCCCTCTATCTATCCTTCTCTCTCTCCCTCTCTCTCCCCCTCTCCCTCTATATTTCGACCTCTCTGTCTCTCCCCCTCTCTCTATCTATCCATCCATCTCCCTCTTTCTCTCTCTTTCTATCTATCCACCTCTCTCTCTCTCTCTCTATTTCTATCTATCTATCTATCTGTCTATCTTGTTTCTATCTATTTATCAGTCTTCTATATCTATCTTTCGGCAGCTTCTAAGTGTATCAATCCATCAAACTTAAATTTGTCTTTCCATTATAAGTATCTGTTTATTTTGATTTTGTCTGTCATTCTATTCATTTAGTTAATAATTTATTTTTAGAAAAAAAACTATCATAAACAACGCGACTGCAAAAGCATGTTCGGATTTCACTCCTGACTGCCGCTCTCTCTGTACATGAAGTGCCGAGGAACTCTAGTCAGTAACTGTGCAAATTGCATGCGGTGGTGGACTCGCCTGTGTCGCACGCTGCATGCAACCCAGCGACGTGTGTAGACTCTTCACTAGTCGCTTTTTGGCTTCTTTTCCGGAAAATGCCTTCGCCAGGGTGTAAAACGGAAACGCGCGTACCGTATACCGTGCTTTGTATTTCGCTGACCCGAGAGAGGTAAAAGGGACGGGAATTTCGAAGCTATACTCAGGGCGGCGAAAAGGAATGCCAAAAAGTTACGAATTGTAAAAAAAAAACTTTAAATAATGCGACCAAAATACCACAAACAACCCCCGTCATGACAATCTGTGAACAATTTAACCATGTTTAGAAAAAATTCGAGCTCCACTGAGTGGAAAACCACTGAGAAAACGTGCTTCAAACAAACGGAAGGACACACAAGATTAGCCAAATTATAGTAAGGATATCATAATGTACATTAAGAAGCTAAATCTATGCCATTATGAGCGCAGGACGAGAGAAGTGAACAAAAGAAATGACGTACCCACCTCCAAGAGAAAAATTCCAGCCGTAGTATGACGGACCGTTCACGATGATGATGATGACGATTGTTATTATTACTATTATGGTGATGATATTGGTGATTATGATGATGATGATGATTATGATGATTGATGATGATGATTACGATGATGATGATAAGAATTCGTCTTTGATTGATGGTTCAATAGCTAACTCGAACTGAAAACTAGTTCATTTTTTTCATACACAATATAAAGATACATTTTTGGGAAATGTTTATATTTATCTGATGAATGAGACACAAATGATTGTTCTTGAAACTTAGGCCTATCTTATTCTTTATACTGTATTCCTGATATCATACTGATTAAGATGTTGACAATGATGATGTTGATGATAATAATGATGATGATGGCGGTAATGTTAATGATGGTAATGCAACGCCTTCTACAACGCATTCAGAACAAATGTGCACGATTAATCTGTCAAAACCCACTATGGTACCCCTCTTCTAAATGAACTTTATTTGCTACCTGTTTCTGATAGAATACATTATCGAATACTTGTTCAAACCTAAAAGTCCCTGCATGCTAACCAGACTACCTTCTTACATTTCTTCATTAATTCAGCAACAAAGATCTACTTACTCTCTTCGTTCTACTGCTGCTCCTTCCTATGCAATTCCAAAGTCCAGAAAACATGCCGTTTTCAACTCCTTTCAATCTCTTGCCCCCCCCCCCCCCCGTCTTTGGAACAAACTCCCTCCATCTCTTCGAAACATCTCTTCTCTTAACCTCTTCGAAAAACATCTCAAAAACACACTTATATAAAACCATAAACCTTTGTCTTATGCAAATAACAGCGCTTTGTGTCCTCTGGAAAAAGCGCTATATAAATCCAATTATTATTATTGTTATTATTATTATTAATGTAGACGACGGTCCAGAATACAGTGACTAGTATACTAATTTGTAATATAGAATTGAATTAACATTATAATACATATTCATAGCAAAGTGCACATAACTTTATAATATATAGGTTAGACAAAAGGTAATTGTATAAAGGATATTGATATTGATTGCATTTTAAATAGTGTACATGTATATAGAACAATAAGGCACTTATCATCAAATTGCAATTAATATGTTTATGGTTATATTATATACTTGTTTTCGAATTGGTGTAATAGGCTTATTATTGTTAGAAAATGGTGTTAGTTTGTACGTATATATATTCTGTGATATGATATTGTGAATAACCTCGTAATCTATCAATTTGTGCGAATTCATGATAATTGTGTTTATAATGTTGATAAGTGGAAGAAATGATTACAAGCTGAATTCCTGTATATTCAGTGATATGATTTTTTTATGAATAACCTCGTAGTCTATCAATTTGTGAGAATTCATGATAATTGTGTTTATTATGTTGATAAGTGGAAGAAATGATTACAAGTTGATTTCCTGTATATTCAGTGATATGATTTTTTTATGAATAACCTCGTAAACTATCAATTTGTGAGAATTCATAATAATTGAAGTGTTGATAAGTGGAAGAAATGATTTCACACCAACTTCGTTAAATTCCTTTGTAATTTTGAAACTCTTTTATCTTCAGAATATAGTGTAAAGATCTCATTGGTCAGTCTAAGCGTTGTGTAGATTAACAGTGGAAAATGATACAAATTTTGGTTTCAGCAAAATACTGATTACTAAAATTTCAGTTCTATGCGTTGCCGTATGGTATATCTTTGAAAATACATGTACTGATTATCTTTTTTGGACATTTCTAGTAAAATCAGTGTTTACATCAACGACTAGTTTGATTTATCTTTAATGGAAGAGATATATCGATATAATTTTGACTATGATATATCCAAATAATAATGATGTGTTAATGCTATTTTCGACATGACTGCAATGCCCAACGTTTCAAGAAAAAAAAACAATAATATATGTTTCAGAGGTCTGATATGTGCATGATCTAAATATTTCTCTTGATATCTCTTGATATGATATAAGTTGTAATTTAGATAATATCTATTCATCATGCATCACAAATTAGGAAATTTATTCAAGCTTATAAAGTCGCGTTTTTTGAGTAGCTGGTAATGCAAACCACAACATATGAGTAGTTCTTTTACTTGATGTATCTCCGCCAACTAAACTGATATGTTTTATGTTAATTTTTGGTCTTAAGTAAAAGCAACATGACGTCAGTGGGATCTTTACCTTTATTTTTTTTTCTTTTGTTTTCATTTTCTATCGCACTTTGACTCTTTCGTGTAATGTTTATTGTTCTGGGGAATGTTTGGAATAAATCACAGTCTTTTCTCTGTTGTTAGTTTATATTTAAACTAAGCTGATTTCAAACAATAATTGGAAGCAAAAGGTTGTTATTGTAGGCTCTTTGAGCACGTCGAGAATGAGATTGTGAATACCCAGTTTAGTCACCGTTTCACAAAAGTTTACAGTCACTCGTAAAATTGCCATGGCATAACAAGATCACGTACATAATTGTTTAGAATAATCACAATGAACGAACCAGAATCAATGCTTATAAAGAGCAATTGATCGTAAAAGCGTTTGTTACCGGGCCACTGAGAGTAGATGTTGTACATTGAACTCTATTGTTAAATCACTTCTTTATGATTGAATGCAGACACACATTCAATCTCGTTTGCTTTATTCCATGACATCTGTGAACTTGTGAATGTTGGTGAAAAATAAATAACACTGATCAGCTTCACATTAACGTTCTGACTGGGGTATATGTTACATATGGTATATGTACATGAAAGAAACATTTACTGCAATGTGATATGACTGATCGTAAGATTGGTTTTATTTAATCATGTTACAAGACACTGAGGTTGGTTATTGATGAGAGAGTGCAAAGGAGCAATGAGAGAGCTAGTGCATTGATTAAAGGTCAAGTCCACCTCAGAAAAATGTTAATTTGAATCAATAGATAAAAATTTGACAAGCACAATGCTGAAAATGTCATAAAAATCGGATGTAAAATAAGAAATTTATGACATTTCAAAGTTTCGCTTATTTCTAACAAAATAGTTATATGAACGAGCCAGTTACATCCAAATGAGAGAGTCGATGATGTCACTCACTCACTTTTTCTTGTGTTTTTTATTGTTCGAATTATGCAATATTTCCATTTTTACGAATTTGATGATTAGGACCTCCTTGCCTAACGCACAAAATGTTAAAATAATGGAATTCCACGTTCTTAGGGTGGAATGAAACTTCATTTCACATGACAATGACGAGAAAATAAAAATATTTCATATTTCATGTAATAAAATACAAAAGAAATAGTGAGTGAGTGATGTCATCAGTTGTCTCATTTGCACACCGACCGAGATGTGCATAAAACTGTTTTGTGAAATGAAGCGAAACTTTAAAATTTCACAACTTTCTTATTTAATATCCGATTTTGATGAAATTTTCAGTGTTATGCTTGTTGAATTTTTCTCTTCTCATTCAAATCAAGTTTTTGTTGGGGTAGATTTGTCTTTTAAACAGAGACAAAGATATAGTTTGTGAGATAAAGATGATTGATTCGAGAGAAAGTGTGTGTGTGTGTGCGTGTGTGGGAGGAGAGAAGGAAGTATAATAGAGGACAAATAAAGATGAAGAACAGAAATGGTGAAGGGGAATGGAGGTGTATTAGAATGGAGAGAGAGAGTGTGGGGGGAGAAGGGAGAAAAATAGAGGAAATATAAAGATGAAGAACAGAGATGGCGAAGGGGAATGGAGGTGTATTTTAATGGAGAGAGTGTGGGGGGTGTTCGAGTGTGTGAGGCTATGTGGGCGAGGTGCTTTAGACGTACGTAGTGGGCATGTGGCTGCTGATAGGTGTGTGTGTTTTCTAAAGAACTGGTGTATACAATAGGATACTTTAGCAATCACTACGCACACGCTTTCTACAACACAGAAATTCATTTGATATTACAAGTCAAATCACAAAGGACAGCTGAGGGGTTTTGTCGAAAGAGATGGGATGAAGAAGAGATAGATGAATGATTTAGTGTAGAGTGTGTGTGCACGCGCGCGCGTGCGTCGTGTGTGTGTGTGTGTGAATGGAGGATGGATTACTGAAGAAGGAGAGATATAAATGGAGGACAGTGATGAGGGGTAGAGAATGGGAGAGAGTTAGTACAATAGAGAGAGAAAAGAGTTTGCGTGGGTGTGTGCGCGGGTGCGTGCGTGTGTGATGGGGAGGGAAGGTGGTTGATGTCAATTTTCAAGTTTGAAACAAATCGAATCAACATAAAAGAAGATTTGCAATTAGTACACTTTCTTATTTTACATCCGATTTTGATGAAATTTTCAGTGTTGTACTAGTTTGATTTTTCTCTAATTATTCAAATCAACATTTTTCTGGGGTGGAATTGACCGGTAAGGAAAAATTTAAAAATCCATCTATGCCGGCAAAATCATCTAGAAAGGACCTGAACCCGATCTCCGAAGACCGGAGGAAGGAAATTTACAAGAACAAGTACAAGATAGCAGTAGCACTTATTCTCAGCCACCCCTAACATACTTACCATGCCCCCCCCCCCCTCCCTCTTGAATCCACCACTCTTCAGCAAAATTCTAAAGTTTCTCTTCTCATTCCTTCCCCACGAACCAATTTCACATGTGCAATTGATGCAAGGCCTAACGTATCTAATGTGTAGTATGTGCTATAGACGATTTACATCAGCACTCGTTGGTATACGAAAACATGCAACGCAGAGACTAACGTTAGTCTACACAGCCTAGCCTAGGTACACAAACACAGAGTTACTAATAACAACTTGTTACCTTTTATACCCCCTAAGTAGCCTTGTATATAGCCATGAAGTTAAGTTTTTGGACCTCTTGATGATTGAAACATGTATACTAGTGAAAGCAATCTGCTACTGAAGAGTGGTTGGGCAGGGATTTCATCCACTAGGGAATTCCCCTTGTAATTGGCTATGGTCAAGGATATATTTCTTATACCGTGCACATAGGGCATTGTCATGTACCGATCATACAATCCATGTTTATTTCCCATTTTGAAATGTCTAATATTTCATTATTTGTTATCTCTCTCTCTCCTTCTTTTCTCCTCTCCATTTCCATGCTTATTTCTTTTTAAAGTGTCAAATGTTTTACAAGTTTCTTGTGTCTCTTTTTTATCTCCCTTTTCATAAATATTCCTTTGCTTTTATTCATATCCATGATAATCTATTCACAAGAAACACTGAAGCATGTCTCTCATCGATGCTCCCACCGTGGCTCCTCCAATCAGAAACCCTTTAAGCATGTAACCTATGTTGAATCATGACGTTTACCTATTTTGCCTATGGTATAGTGCGTCCCACAAAAAAGGGGAACCCGTTTTCAGAGATAGATTTTACAATCAAAATGAATATGTTTTTTATAATGAATTTGATACTCATGTCAAGAGTGGAATCTCATCTCTCATTAAGAAACCCAGAGTTTTAATAACAAATCGCTTACGCACGCCGGATTACAAAATATTGAGGAATATTAAAAAACGATTTGCACAGAAAAAAATATTGCTCTCATTTCAGGGATCACTTGAGAGAAGCCAAAGAATTAAAAAAGAATGCTAATGAGCAGTGGCGTACCTAGGATTTTCCACAGGGGAAGGGGGGGGGGGGCAAAAAAGGTCTTTAATCACAAATAAAGGATTTCGCACCAGAAAAAAAATTGACAAGCAAAAAAAAGTCATCGAGCTCGTCAGGGGGGCAATAAAGGTCTTCAAGCTCGTCAGGGGGGCAAAAAAGTTCTTTCAAGCTCGTCAGGGGGGGGGGGCAGGGATACGTCCTTTGCCTGGGTTTTGGCTCGTCAGGGGGGGGGGCAGACTGCCCCCCTGCCCCCCCCCCCTTAGGTACGCTAGTGCTAATGAGTTAGTCGTCAAATATGCACGGTCGTCGTATCACGAACAATCTCAAATTTATCTGGCCATTCTAGATTTGACATTAAAATTTCAAACTCTTCTTGCTCATTAATGCACGAGGTGTTCGGTTCAAATTAGCTATCAGTTATGAAGAGGAATAATTGAATTATTTGATTATGTAAATGAAATATAAGAATTCATTTGCATTTGAATTGAAAATACATGGGAATCCCGGGTTATTTCCTGGGACGCACTGTATATGAGGGGTAAAAAAGACCTCGTCAGACCGGCGCCGAAAATATACTTACCGTTCTTTTTCCACTTTGTTTGGGAAATGTCAGATATTTCAAAAATTGGTTCTCTCTCTGTCTCTTTCCTTATCTATTCTCCTAAATCTCACTGCATTACTATCTCTGTTTCTCTTTCCCCTTCTCTTTACTTTAATTCATATTTATATCAAACTATTCAGAAGAATCAATGAAGTTCATCCCCTGTCGACGCTCCCACCATGAAGCTATTATTATCATGTTCCATGTAAACATGTGACTGCTGAAAAATATTTGATTGCGAAATTCCTCTCAATTAATATTTCATATTCATCCACCTCACAGTAGTACAGCCTAACCATGTGTGAAAATTACCCCCGAAATAAGGGAATTACCACTGGGTAATCCGTAGACGTGTAACGACATTGATCATGTACATACGCCATCTTGTCATACAGCATATATATAGTTCAACACATCTATCTCCGATCTTTAGACAAAGTTTTAAAGTAATATTAAAACGATCGATTCTTTTCAAGAGATCATCATAGAAGGTGACGTCATAATACATAAAAGAGGATCAATAAAAACAAGGTGAGTAATAAAGGTCGTTATACCCTACAATGTAACTTTGTCAGTTGATATCGAGGAAATAAACATTATTTTATTTAACGATTGAGAACGATCAGTTTACAATGGTTTATCTGTATACATTCCCATGCATTGTATATTCTAATGTTTTTCATATAAATCTATTAGTTTGTATCCGATACATATTACGTTTTATTATGTTTGAATTGAAATAAATTATATAACGAATATCATTTCATCATATTTGTTCCAAATAAATCAAGCCCCTAATTCATGTGATAATATTAAAAACTCTTGCAATATCTACTTCGATTCTTTTTTAATGTTAATACATTTTTTCGTTTTTCACCCGCAATAATATTTGATTGAACATCCTGAGTATTATCGAGCTGATTGGTAAATTCATAAAAATATTTGTTTTCATAATTAATGAAATGATTTCGGACAGGACTACTATGTGACTTCTCCACATTGTGTCGTTGATGGCGGTATGACAAAGATCATGAGAGAATGATACTTTATAAATGCTCTTCTGAGAAAACGATATTGGCCGAGTTTCTATTCATAGTTTGTTTGAAATATTAACTGAAAGTGAAAAATTTCCCATGGCAAAGGGGAAACGCTCTTATAGTTTGGTTTTTTAGATGAGTATTTTATTTCCTTTATCAATCTTGGTGATCTCTAGGAAGATTAGATAGAGTAGTTGTGAGTACATGTAGTGGTATAATTCGAAACTAGCTGATTTGTAAGTAATGTCTGCAGATGCAGGTTTTTGAAAGGGAAGTTGAAAGGGATATGACTGGTTATGACTGGATATGAAAGGTTTGAACCTCTTTTTCTTCTTGCTCATCTCTTCCTTTCCTCTACAGTGCGTATAAAAAATGCACTTAGGAGAATCCTGAAATATTATATTAAATATCCTGAAGTTTTTTTCCACAATTAAAAATTGGTACAGGTCTCTTTAATAGAATGACGATACAACTGCTGAAAATCTTTCCGCTTGAGTGAGCACCACTTACTTTAGAAAAGTTTGTAAAAACTTATTTGCACAGAAATTATAAATAGTTATATGGATAAAGGTAAACATTAATCATGAAGAGTACATTGACTTTATAAAAATAGTTATTTAAAAATATCTTTTAACTTTTCTAATTTGTTTCCTTGCCCCGATTTCCCTGTCCCCCATACACCGAGGCCATTATGATGGCATATGGCTTTACACGGAGATGTGATTCAGATGAAATGGCTTGGCGTGATTTTCTTTTTGTTAATCATTGTGCTCAGGAATATAATTAGTAAACAAAAATGTTGGAAATATCTCAATTACATGTTTTTTTTTTCATTCGGATCCAGATCAAGCTGGCATAAAAGGGCAATGGTTGTGCTTACCTCGGGTAAAAATGTTAGTTTGGGTTGCTAATTTGTTACAGAATGTTCAAATGTTTCTTTTTATTCAATTGACTGAAAATGCAAAATGAGAAATGAACCGCACGGTCAGTTTGTTTTCTCCGTTTTTCATTGACACAGCGTAGTTAATGAACATTTCTGCGCAAACTGATTTCTGTGAGATTTATTAAAATGAACGGTGCTCACCCAAGTGCAACTTTCTGTCAAAATGTTTACTTTCATTTGAAAGATGAGACCAAACTCAAGAATATATGTGAATAGATTACCCCAAGTTCTTTCTTTTTGAATTCCAAGAACTTTATCAAAATGTAAAATTGTTATCGATACGCACTGTATAAATGACAATGAAGTATCCTTTAAAAACGGAGCTGCAAAATTTTAGTTCGTGAGAACAATGTTCGGGGAAGGGGGTATTAAACATTCCACATCAAGGCTTACGCACGTTACTTATCTAACTGGTTATGCGTACTCAAAGCGTAAAGAATATTGCATGTATACATGTATATAAACCAAGAAAGCTTTAACGAGCACAAAAATCCTCTATCAACATTATAGGTTAAAAATGTTATTTTCTCATTTGTGAAAAAAAAAAATGAGTAAATCACTTTAGATTCATTTTGTAAGTTAATAACAACCTGATGGTCAGGAGATTTCAGGGGCGTAGATAGCGGGGGGGATGGGGGGATGCATCCCCCCAGAATTTTAGGTGGGGGGATGGTGTGTACAATCATCCCCCCCAGGTTTCTGTGGGGGAAGAAGCAAAACTATACAGTAATAAAGCAATAAATGCTAGTTAAAATCAATCAATAATAATAGCAGTAATAATCATAACGTACAGCAATGACAAACATGATCAAAATTGGACTTTTATTCAGAGTCAATCATCTTATATGCATTTACAACTTGCAAGTTTTAAGTAATAACAACTGTCTTGCGTCGTCATATACATTTAAGGATCGTTATCCAGAGTTTCACCAAGTACATTTCCTTATAATAATTATATATTTGCAAAGGAGATAAGTTCAAAATATTTCATTACAGATTTAAGAAAGTGTCGCTTAATCACTCCCTTTCAGAGCAATTGCTTTCATAACACATTAACACTGTTCAAACGAATTAATAGTATACCTACATACACTGACCCTTTTTCCCTGCTGGCCATGTCCTCAACCCCTACTTTGCAAAGGAAAGGTGAAAATTTTCAGTCTCTAAGGAGCGAATTAGTAAATGAATGATTTTGGAATGAAAGTGCAAATTTTGGATGGCCTCAGTGATATCCGAGGTTTTTTTCACTCAATATTCACTCTTTCATATATTCACTCCTTAAAGAGTGAACTATTTCACTAATTTTTTCAGAGTAAGTTTGCGCTTTTCAAAGAAGGTAGAATCATCCAATATATAGACATGCCTTAATTCACGAAGGCAGATTGAATCAATCCATGGATAAGATTAATTTATGGTCTAAGATCACAGAACAAGCCTAACACGACCCTCAGCGTGTTCATTGTCGGACCTTTGACAAAAAACATAATCATCTCGCGCATTTACGCGATAAAAATTTGACTAATTTCTAGAAAAGATTCAATTCAACCTTGTGAATTTCGGTCAATGTAATGACGTGAAATTGTCCAAGCATGTCGCAAGCAAAGCGTTTGAAAACGTCAAAACTTACGACCATCTTCAAAAGTTGTCAAGAAACTGATGAAGATAGGAACTTAGCAAGTATGTTCCTTTCGAGCGTATTACCTGATACTGCCATATGAAGCATTAGTATGCCTGTTTTTCCTTCATGTTGGGCATTATAATCCTTTACTGTTAAGGACTGTTTTGCATAACTATATTGGGTGAAAATAAACGTCTTCCAGTTTCAAGAAGAGGTAAGTCGAGGCGCAATGTATTTTGGAATTACTTATACCAGTGATTTCTGTACGTGCGCAGTCTTCTAGGTTTGAAGGTTATAACTGTTACATGTTTTTATCATAATCATCATAACAAGGTACATAATAAGAAATGAATCGAAATTATAATCATTCTTTATATTTATATATTAATTATATATATATATATATATATATATATATATATATATATATATATATATATATATATATATATTGTGACGGAACCGCTTGGCGGCGGCGTGGGTTCGGTCCGCCGGCAGCTCGCTCTTGTCAGGATGCCTGCCGCCGGCGGGTGCGTCGCCACGTCGATTTCCAAACTTTTAGTCGTGGATCCGTTTGGCAGAGATATACTGCCGCAGTTGACACTTGCACACGCCTCGATCCTGTCAGTACCACCACCAGGCAACCTCCAGACGGCTACACTCTTTGTTGTCAGCTCCAACAGCTCACCCGACCATATGCATCTGATTCCTGTAGTTAATTTCCTACGACCATATGCATCTGATTCCTGTAATTAAGCTCTCTCGACCATAGGTATAGACTATGGTAATTTCCTCTGTCGTCTGCTTACGACCAGCTACTACGTCTGTTCAGTACAGCAACCACGTCTGCTCCGTACTGCAACCACGTCTGAATTTCCGTACTGCAACCACGTCTGTTCAGTACACGACCACGTCTGATACCGTACTGCAACAACGTCTGTTCAGCACTGCAACCACGTCTGTTCAGTACCACGACCACGTCTGTTCAGTACCACGACCACGTCTGAGTCCGTACTGCAACCACCGACATCTGTTCAGTACTGCAACCACGTCTGTTCAGTACCACGACCACGTCTGAGTCCGTACTGCAACCACTGACATCTGTTCAGTACTGCAACCACGTCTGTTCAGTACCAGAAACCACGTCTGGTTCTTCGACCATATGTATGGGTCCTTCTGCAGTCAGGCTCCCACGACCACACCCATTGGCTCTGCTCTACTTGTAGTTTTCCCCGTTGTCTGCTCCGGACCTCCGACCGTCTGCTTCCAGACCAGCAACCATCCGCTTCAGACCAACCCGTCTGCTCCGGACCACCAGCCGTCTGCCCCAGACTCCGAACCGTCCGCCTCCAGACCAACCAGACTACCAAAAGAGCAAGCCCTGGTATAGTCTCTTGCTGGCGTGCAAAAGACCCAACATGCAAGGAAATCTAACCACAGTCGTCGCCTAGGATTCTAGGTTTCCCCGTGGAAAGACATGCGAACGATCATATAAATCATTTCGATCGCATCCACCAACTTTATTTATTGGATAGCGAATCCAAATCGATCTGCATACTTTACGTGCAATGCACCCCGTGGGCGCCGTATTTCAACAGATCATCGGCAGAGCCTTACGAGTTGTTGGTTGGTTGAGTTTAGTGTAGAGGTGGCGCTATCCATCGATATCCGATGATTTCCGCCAGGCTAAACGAGAGGGATTTCACCCTCCCCTGTACAGCTCTCGACATTCGATTTTGTTATATTGCACTGTTTGTGAGATATAGATTCACCGAGGAAAGGCGTTGTGTAGTATTCAAATCTTATGAGTATTTTGTTTAAACATCGTTTGTTAGATTTAACAGTTAGTACTCGTGCTTATGTTTTCCTTTCATGGATGTGGGTGTTAGTTTATTGGTTTTAATAAAGTGTCTTTCGAAAGCATATAAGCGCTGTACTGCCGTACCTTTGTTTTATTAAAAATCCGAGAGAAACAGAAGAAAGAAAATGGTATCTATATGGAATTCCCAATATAATATCCAGATATATTATGTTTTGTTGTCTTTTTTTAATTCTCTTTTTTTTTTCACCTCCTCTCTATTTACATATATACATTTATACATTATTATGCGACATACTACTTTAAAGTCAGCCTAAAAAATAAGCCTGAATATATACACACAACAAAATAAAAAACAGCCTCATATATAGGTATTCACATGTATTAGGACATGTACATATATGTATGTTTATATATTCTCTAGAGTTGGTTGTATTTTCCGCTGCCTTTTATAAAGGCTAAAATGGCCGGGAAATTTTCTTCTTTGGCGAATAACGTCGTTAGGTTCGGGTTCGTAACTTTCAATTTGCGATAAAGTCGATCCCTTTGTCTGGCATATAAAGGACATAATAACATGAAATGCTCTATGGTTTCATGAGTTTGACAATTATTACAAAGTCCTGTATCGTGTTTTTTCATTATATAATTATAATAATTTAATCTGCATTTACCAAGACGGAATTGATGCAATATTCGTTCATCTTTCCTGCAAAAACCTTTTATAATACAACTATATTTCACCTCTGGTTGTATGTTAAAAAGGTGCCTTCCTTTCTCCGTGTTTTCCCATGAACTCTGCCATTCATTTTTATAAAAATCTGACCTTTCACTCAAGTATTCTTGTTTGTTTTTGTTAATGTAAACATCAATGTTATTTTTTGAAGCCGCTTGTTTTGCTAAAGCGTCTGCTTCCTCATTGCCTGCTAGGCCACAGTGTGCTGGTACCCATTCGAAATTTACTTCTATTCCAAATCTGTTTATTATCATTAATTTTTCATATATTTCGACTATCATACTACTTTCCTGAAAATTTTTTATGGCTTCTAAAGCAGAACTTGAGTCAGATAAAATTACTACTGCTATTGGAAGATATTCCTCTATCCATTCTAAGGCCATAATAATCGCTGACAATTCAGCTCTCATAATGTTTACTTTACATAATCTAAACTTTTTTCTTACTTGTAACTTCCGTATGTAAAAGGCCGAACCCGTTCTTCCATCTTGTAACCTAGAAGCATCTGTATAGATTCTGAGGACATGAGACCATTTCTTAGTAATTATTTCATTAGCATATGTTTTAGACTCTATCGGTGATGTGAATTTCTTATTAATGTGTTCTTTGATAATCGTAGAAACATTTGGTGTTTTGTAGTGCCAAAAAGGTCTTCTTGGAGCACAGTCTACCTGTTTTTCAATATCATCATTTATTTGATTTCTTATCCTTTTGACAAACGGACCTTCTCCTGTTTTTCCTGTGATTATTTCGTACTGCCAACATGGCAACAATATTCTTTTTGTGGGATGCGTTTCTTTTGCCGCCTTTAGGTAGTAATTATATTTATCTACAAACATACTTCTTCGCGCTTGTAGTGAAATTTCATTGCATTCCACTTGTAGAGCATTTAACGATGTTTGGTGTGCTGCTCCCGTGATAATTTTTAAGGCTTGATATTGAATAGAGTCTAATTTCTTTTTCAGATTACCACAAGCTCCGTCATAGGCTTCACAACCATAGTGCATTACTGATCTAATTAAACCTTTATACACCAAAAATAAGATGTCAGATTACACCAACTTACTGTAGTTATCCACTAATTATACAATATCTGTTATAGTTAACCTCTGTTACAATCTTAAAACAGCTATAACTTTGGTCTCCGAAACCGGATATGCATGAATGACATATCAAATTAAAGCATTTATTTAGATCAAGCTAGTGATAACCATAATAATCAGTTAAACATCTCCAGGAAATTGTTATTCCACAAAAACGGTTCAAAACATGCATAAGTTTCAATGTCTTATCTACGTCGTTATTACTGTAGAAACATGCATGTAATATCGCCAGCTACGACAAAATCATTATAAATCAACCAAAAATAATTTCCTAACACGAAATAAAACCCATTTCGTGACAATATATAAGTATATGTATATGTATATATATATATATATATATATATATATATATATATATATATATATATATATATATATATATATATATATATATATATATATATATATATATATATATATATATATATATATATATATATATATATATATATATATATATATATATATATATATATATATATATATATATATACATACATACATACATAGATATACATATATATATATATATATATATATATATATATATATATATATACCCAGCTAGGGATCATCCCCCCCAGGTCTAAGGACCTGTCTACGCCACTGGGAGATTTGTATTTACAAAGCCATGTATAGATGGGTTCCATAGAAATAGAAAAAAAATCATAACTTTATCAATCCCTATTTTCATCGTAATAATTGTCTGACATTATTATTTCTATTCTATTCAATTCATATTATTTTCAGCCTCGAGTACACCTTCATCTTTCTGCTGCATTAAGAACCACGCCATCTTCGGTGAATATTTGATGAATAAGGTATCTTGGAGAGCGCTTACCACAACAGGTAATATGTCAAATTATGAAAAACAATTATATTTCTTATTTTCTCACAACAATCAGAAATATTTTTTCTTGTGATTTATGGCATCGTTAATTCTAAGATTTTTTTAAGATTAAGAAAGAGAATTGTTCATAATAGGGATTTGCAAACGTAAGGAGAGAAATCATTTCTATGATTTATTATTTTTGAAATCGGGAAAATGTTGTTCAATTTTGTAGAGCTTTCTTATTCACTAATTCTACATACAAACACAATGCTCGCCCCCCATCCACCCCCCCCCCCTCTCTCTATCTAGCTATCTGTCTTCCTTTCTTAATTTTTTTGTCATTCATTTCCATCAGATCACTGTTCTGGTCACCATGGCAACTAACTTCAACCCAGACCAACAATGTGAAGGAAAGGAGTGTCAATCAATCACAGATGTGACGTACTATGTGGAGGAGAAGAAGAGACTCTGTGATGACTGCGCCTCTAAAGAAGGATGCATCGCAAGAGTTAAAAGAGGTGTACCAAATATTTATTGTGAAGAACATTATGAAAAGGTAAAATTATATTGTAAAAGTCATGGTAAAGCGTTATGTGCTTTTTGTGCATTAGATCATTTAGACCCATGTGTGCGACAAAATATGGATGTCGCAATCGTAGACCTTCAAGCAAAACTTACGAGCATAAAAGAAAAAGGGAGGGACAAATTAAAAGAAGGTCGTCTTTATGAAGATGAAATTGACCAATGCACGAAAGACACAGACACCCATCTACAAGCTTTGAAAGATGAAGTTAATTCCATAATCAAGGAGGCGATCAACATAGATAAAGTCAAGGAGAAGATGGATGCTGACAAAATCAACCAAGATTTTGATGATCAGAATCAAGTACTTGAAGAAGAGATTATGAAGATTGACGAGAAGATTCGAAAGAACAATGAAGAGAGAGAAAAACAACTTGGATTAATCCATACAAATGCACAGATTAGACAAAGACACATGGACAATAAGAAGATTGGTCTTCATAGAGACATTGATAACATTGTTAAAGATAAGGATATGAAGATCAGAGAGTTGATGAAATCATTGCAGGATGACACAAAAACAATAGAGAATGCAATACAGACCATAGATACAGTACTAGAAGACGATAAAAACATTGTTAAAGACGGTCATAGTGTGAACATGTCAGTGAGTGATAAACTAAAGAAACCATTTTATAGGAATGATGTGAAACAAATCACTGATAGAATATCAGGTGTGAGGTTTGTGAAGGGTGTTGGGAGAGAGAAGTATGATGGTAGGATTGGTTGGTATGATAGCGAGTGGATGCTTAGTGATAGAATCAATGATAAAGATGAAATTAAAGACCCATTCATTGTGGGTTCAATAGATGAATGGAATGTGATCATCACTGACAGAGCCTTAGGTAGCCAGCATACATACATGCTAGATATGAACACTAAACACATACACAGAGTGATAACAGGTACTGATACATCATTGGTAGTCTCCTGTGCATTACTGAATGATGACAAGATAGTATGTGGTAGACGC
The DNA here is from genome assembly GCF_018143015.1 of Lytechinus variegatus. Lineage (NCBI taxonomy): Eukaryota > Metazoa > Echinodermata > Echinoidea > Temnopleuroida > Toxopneustidae > Lytechinus > Lytechinus variegatus. The sequence goes on from NC_054745.1 coordinate 44,504,878, forward strand.
TATAAAGGTTGTACAGGAGACAGTTTGACTGGATGCATTAGGGTGTATGACAAACAATGGATGCGCATCAATGACGTCACAATACCAAGAAACACAACGCGCGATAGATCATCGGTGGATGTAGCTGTTGACCGTGATGGGATGATCATCGCTGCTGAGTGGGATCAGTGTAAGATATACGTAATCAACCCAGCTGATAGTAAGATCGTGAATACCATCACATGTAAACAGAATGTACTGATGCGAGGTGTGCTATCATCAGGTCACATCATTGCTAAATCTAACCATGTTGATAACAGAGTACTAATCATAGACAGACAGGGTGGTCAAAGGGAAATCCCCCACAGTGATTTCATCTGTAATGTCAGTGTTGATCCTATAACAGACGACCTCTACGTCGTAACATCAGATGATAAGTGGAAGACGTGTGTGATTGATCAGGTGATGAATGGGAAAGAAGTGAAAAAGAGAAGAGTGATCTCATTTCCTCTATCAACTAGACTGACTGGTGCAACGACGTTGAGTCACCTTTTCTGCTCTAATGTAATGATCTCATTATCAGGCAAGATAATTGCTTGTGATGGAGAAAGTATTCTCGTATTCGAAAAAAGATTCAAATTCTAAACAATACGTCGGGGATCACTTAGTTAATGCATTCAATTTGACGACTACGAAACACATTGACAAGCAAAAACCTTCCTTTTAGACAATGAAAAACATTATTTCATAAATTATTGCCAACTGTAACCTTATAACTCTGCCTCTTTATTAAACGCTCATAAGGAAAACTTCCACTCCTTAGCGCCGTGTGTATACGCAAACACACTCGCTACAACACGTGAAACGCAGTGAAACTTGGGACATTTTTGCACTAAAATGTTCATATCTCCGTGTTGGGGTGATATTTCCCCAAATAGCACGCGGGTTCTGAAAGTTTATTTCATTCTCTTTCGAATAGTATACATTTTATTTAATTACAATATAAATCCAGTGATCATTTTTTCTTCAAAGATGTCTAGTACAGGCAGTTTGTCTATGGGAAATGTCCGAAACCGCGGGGCTTTTGCTTACACTGAGCTCTTTGTTCGCAGCTGGCGGGCGATCCAAAGTTCGTTGAACTAAAATGCAGACGGCTTTTGACAGCTTGATAAATTTCCTATCATGCGATATCAAAATGTTTGTGATTGGTCAGAAATCCAGTGATTATTTTTCTTCAAAGTTCGTCGTCGAATGACAAGAAATGTACCAAAACTACGACAATGACGTCATGTTTATTGCTGTGAAAACGTGATATGGACTGAACCATTACAACAGAGGTAAGGGAACTTGACAATACCCCTTACAACTCACGCTATAGAGTCTTCAGCAGTGGAGACTGGTGCCATTACGATCGTTCACTTTAGCAGATGTTTGGCTCACTATTTCATGAGGAAGAGGAGAGACATCATTTTGTCGAGCGAACACTGCAATGCAATTATTTACCAACTTAATTCCCCTGTTTACATTGTACAGCCTATTCACGCATAATGGATCAGTCCGCACTCGGCTGGGTTGGTGCTCGCACTGGCGCGTCAGTGGTGTTCGCTCGAGCGTTACATGCTCCACGTCCTGTGTGTATTCTCACTCAAAATGATCGTTTTGGCCCGTAAGTTTTCCTTATGATTTCCCGTTTTTGCAAAGTACCATTTCTTTTTTTTTAATAAAGCCTGCATTCAAGAAAATATAGCACATATTTGGAAATACGTTTCAAAATAATTTGTTGAAATTTTGAAGTATATTTTCCATTATTCATATTCATCTTTTTTTCGATGAAAAAAGTTTGTAATTTAAATTTCCTGCAGTGTTAAATGTGTTGCGATGGCAACGATTGTTAATATACTAAAACAAAGATATATCCGATGATTGGAGGAACTGATAGTATTAGTTATGTGTCGATTTACAGGATGTGTGATTAAAAGGAAAAAACACGCATTTTGTAAATATTTGTGTTTACAATTGTGAAACATCATGATTTTTTTTTTTTATCTATTATATTCGTTGTCAATGGTTATTTGTTTGACTTTCTTAGTATTATATGATTTTAAAGGTGGGACAACGTCTCAAGCATTTGTATATATTATACCGCTCATGCCTGCCTATTACATACTATCATGATCATATACATATTTTTATTTGAAATTTATTACATTTACTTTTGTAATAGTCACTTGTATATTGGTATGACATGTAGAAACAAATAAATAAACATATAAATATTTGAAAATGTGTGTGTTCTCTCTTAAAAAAATGAGTTATGTGATTGTTCTTTGAACATTATATTCACGATGATGGTGAAGGTGACGATGGTAATAATGGTGTGATGATGATAATGGTAGTGATGATGATGACGATGGCAATAATGATGATGGTGACGATGACGATGATTATGATGAAGATGATTGATAATAATGATGATGGTAGTGATAATGATGACGATGGTGATAATGATAATGATGACGGTGACGATGATGATGATTATGAGTATTGTGATGATAAAGATGATGATGATAATGATGATGATGGTGACAATGATGATAAGGAGGAGGATGGGAGAAGGGTGACGGTGATAGTAAACTTGAAGGTAATCGATGTAGATGACTGCCCAGAATACAATCACTGGTCAGCAGGTTGTTATTCGTCAGATGAATCAATATGTTTATATCATAATGCATGATGATAACAGCGTGTACATAACTTTATAATACCCAGGTTCGATAAAGTTAATGGTAATTGTACAAGGATATTGTTATGAATTGTATTTTACATACTTTGAGTGAACAGTTAAGAACAATGTATCAAGTTACAAATTATTCGTTCTTATCTCTCTCAATGTATAGTTTTTTTTAATATGTGTCTATATACTTTTTTTGAATTTGTGGTATAGTGCGCTTATTATTGTTCGTCAATGGTGTCGGTTTATATGTATAATTATATTCAGTGATATGATAGATGTTGTTTGAAGGTTTGCATGGTGGCATGTACAATTGCTGATGTGGTTTACAGTACACCATGTGGAGTGTTATAGAAACAGTGGATAGCAGAAGAGAAGAAATGGATAGGCGAGAAATTGGAGATTTGAGAGTAGAGTATTCTTTCTTGAAAGTAGTCCTGAAAAGGACTTAACCAGAAGGAATGTTGAGTGAGAACAACTTGAGTAGTAGAGTTGTTGAGGAGATGCTGGCTTGAGTCGGCGAGTAGAGATTCTTTCAAGAAACAATACTCTACTCTCAAATCTCCACTTTCTAGCCTATCCATTTCTTCTCTTCTTCTATCCACTGTTTCTATAACACTCCACATGGTGTACCGTAAACCACATCAGCAAGCGATATGATAGTATGAAAACCATGTTACCTAACCTCATAATCTATCGATTTGTTAGAAATCACAATGCTTTTTCTTTAATGTCAAATAATTTATTTCCAGCTTCAGCATAATCTATATAATAATGTGTATCTGATAAGTGCATGCCGAAGAAAAACCTCAAGGACAAGTCCACCCCAAAGAATAGTAAAAAAAAGAATAAAATCTAACAAGAATAACACTGAAACTTTCATCGATATCGGATGTGAAATAAGAGAATTGTGACATTTTAAAGATTCGCTTCATTTCACAACCAATTAAAGGCACATTCTGGTCGGTATGCAAATGAGGAGACCGATGACGTCATGTACTCACTGCTTTTATGTATTTTATTATGCGAAATATGAAATATTCGAGTTTTCTTTTCAATTTCAAGTGAAAAATTGATTAATTTTACCCTGAACATGTGGAATTTGCCTTTGTATATATTATATGGCTTTGTCAAGTTGGTCCTTATTGTAAAATCTGTAAAATTGAAATATTGTATAATTCAAAGCATTAAAAAATAGTGAGGGACATCATCGACTGTCTTTTTAAATAATTGTATGTCACTTTTTTGTAAAATAAGCGAAATTTTCAAATGTCATAACTTTCTCATTCTACGTCCGATTTTGATGAAATTTTCAGCATTGTGCTAATGTGATTTTGTTTCTATGTATTTAAAATCAACATATCTGGGGTGGACTTGAACATTAACTATGATCGTTTTAAAAGAGGTACTCTGGGTTGAAAATAATATGATTTTAACAGATTAAGACAAACGAAACACTGAACATTGGATGAAAGTTTCTTGGTGTAATAATTGACAATAAGCTTGCATGGAAGATTCATATCGATAATATTTCTAAAAAGATTTCACGCAACATAGGTATACTAAATAGACTAAAGATCCAACTTCCACCTTCTGCCTTACTAACATTATATTTTTCTCTAACATTACCGTATTTGAATTACGGCTTACTTGCTTGGGGCAACGCTCACCAAACTATCTTAGACAAACTTTTAATGTTGCAAAAAAGAGCGGTTAGAATTATTAATCAAGTAGATTTTCGTGCTCATACTGATCCACTTTTCTATGATAGTAGTATTCTGAAAGTAAAAGATTTATATCTGCTTCAATTAGGTCAATTTATGTTTAAGTATACTAACGATTTGTTGCCAAATTCTTTCGAGAATATGTTTTTAAGAAATCGCGCAATTCATTATTACCCAACGAGACGATCAGAAGAGTTTCATTTGCCTTTGCTTAGAACTCTCTTCGCTAAAAATACGTTTATATATGAAGGTCCAAACCTCTGGAATTCCTTTTCTGATTACTTAAAAAATTCTCCTTCTTTACATGTATTTAAAAAAAGATTGAAATTATCGTTACTCTTAAAATACAAAGATTAAGTTATTGTTCCTGCTACGCGCGCACCCATACATTATCTGTCCTGATCATCTGAATGATTTTGCATTATCACTCTTGCTTTCTTTTATTATTTATTCCATACGCGCAGTGTTACCTTATTTAAATATTTAAATTTTAAAATGTTTTATCTGATGCTATGACAATTTTGTTTCGACAGTAATTCTTCAGGGTATGAAATATTTAATTTTCGTTTAATTTTTGTGCTATAATTTTTTGTTCTTGTTATATGTTTGTGTTTTGTAATTTTGTCTGTCCTATATTCTATTTCACATGTCCGTCTTCGCAGGATTATAGTTACTATAGCATAATAATTGCTATTATAATTCGGATATTGTCACCGTTATTGTTTTTTTTTTCTCTTTTCTTACAAAATCAAGTATTTTTCAACCAACAAATTTGTTTTTATTTTTTTTGTTAATGTTGTATAAATAAAAAATGTTATTTCACTGGGTCCTAAGCAATACAAGCTTTGCTTTTAATTTAGGTTCCCCCACTTTTGTTATCTTTTTTTGACAAATTATTGTTAATTTTTCGATTTTGTGTAACTATTTCTTGATTGATATGTATTATTGTCATATTTGATTTGTTATTGTAAACGAAAGTGGAAAAATAAATTCAAATCAAATCAAAAAAATCGGCAAGGAATATAAAAGTTATGGCATTTTAAAGATTTGCATTATTCCTGGGACAGTTCTGGGCATGTCTTCATGAATATTAGGTTTATTCATTTTTGTTTCCCTCAAGAACCAAAACGACTGGAATAACAACTGATTAAGTGCATTAGGTATTCACTGCTGCAACTTATTTCATTTCAAAGAACATATACCATTCAACCACGTACGGTATGAAAGATTGAAACAATTATGATTACATGTAATAACATAAGAAAATTAAAGTGGTAATGCTACATCATCGGTAAATCTAATGAATATTCATGATGATGTGCATATAACTGTATACAAAATATATTGTTTAACTTTTAAACTCAATAAACTTAGCTAATTGCTTATAAGATATTGATGACATATTCAGGACTGTATGAATTTTACTCTATGTAATTAGGTATAAATACTTACAGCCCGGAACAATTCTACAAGTTTGTTTTTAAGATTTTGCGGTACCAAACACTTATTTTTATGCATAATAGCATGTAATAATAAGTAGATATCACTATTCCTTGATACAAGCTGTAACAAAAACTAATAATAATTATTCGTCATTAATCGTAAATTAGGTAATTTTTTAATTTCATTTATTAGGACTGTTTTTTCAGTACATGCCATTAATGAAAGCCACAAACTCTGAATGGTTGTTTTGTTTAATTTATCTCCACCGAACATTAATTGATTTATTTCTCGTTCATTTTTGGTCTTGTGTAGAAGCAACATGATTCAGATCGATCTTTCCCTTGAATAATTTCTTTCGTTTTATATCTCACTTTGACTCGTTTGCCTGTAAATCTATTGTACTAAGGAATATCTTGCTTTAATCACAGTCTTCTGTTTTGGGTCAATGTATTTTTTGAACTAACTGATTTCGAACAAGAAATTGAAACAAAAGGAAATAACTGTTCACTAGCTGAGTGCGAGAATTGTATTTGGAATATCCAGTTTAGTTACCGTTTCACAAAGACAAACAATCGTAAACTGGGAATGTCAAATCAAGATCATGGTTGAATGTAAATAATTGTTCATAATAATCACAATGAACCAACCAGGATCAATATTTACAAGGAACAATTGATTGTAAATTTGTGTTACCGGGCCACTGATCGTAATTGTTGTACATTGGACTCGGTTGTTAATCACTTCTTTATGGTTGAATGAAGACATACATGTACATTAAATCTCGTTTGCTTTGTTCCATGATATCTGTAATCTTTTTGTGAACGTTTGGGAATAATAAAACTACATTGATCAGCTCAACATTCTGACTGAGGAATCTGTTATGCGGTATATGTATATGAAAGCAATCTATTTCCGAACAACGTTTACCGCAACCTCAATTGATTGATCATAAGATTGATTTAATTCATTAAGTTACAAGAAACTACTATTGGTTAATGATGATACATAGAGAGAGAGGGGGGTGCATGAGTAAGGGGTGCACTGTTATGATCATTCATATCATAGGTCATACAGAGAGAGTCATACGCGTGCGTATGTTAAGGAGGGAGTCCACAAAAGAGAGGAAGCTACAGATGGAGGACAGAGATGCGAGGAGGAGGGAAGGGGAGATTGTTACTACATGTAGAGTGGAGAGAGAGGTGTGTGTGAGTGGGTGTGTGTGTGTGATGAGGAGAGAGTCCAACAGAGATATAGATGGAGAACATAGATGAGGAATATAGAATGGGGGAGATTGGTACAATAAAGTGATGGATAGTGTGGGGGATATTTCTATTAGGGCCATGAGGGTTGATCGGCGTTCACTGCTTGGGGAAATGAAAGACTCTAATTAAGACATAGAAAAAAAAAATGGTGTGAATCAATATACATAAACATAACAATATATGGACAAAACAGATTGATGATCATCATGCATTTATACGACAACTAATAAACCCCTAAAAAAGTTGCAATTCTAATTTTGGCCCTTAATTTCTCCAAACTCCCAATTTAACCATTATCATATCATGTAGGGTACAATTTTAAAGATGATTAAATGATATATTCATTGGAATTAATCACAAATTAATATTTACTAAGACCGAGGAGGGATTGTCGATCAAAATCACATTTCAAAACATTTTTGAGGAGTTTATTATCATCATGTACGCCTCCATTTTATGATTTATCATACAAAGCATTATGTTACTCGAATATAAATTATTGGGGAACACCCCTTGATCTGGCACCCATTATCAGGATATATGAATAAATCAATGATTAGATATTCTATTCAGTTTACGATAAAACTCTCACCTGATTCCAAAAGATGTTTGTGACTTAAGTGCGTCCCACAAAAACAAAAGCGATAATCATCTTTGACTTATCCTGTCCTACTCATAATTCACAAATGACCTGTCATTGTAAAGCCTACTACCTCATCTTTTATAACCAGGATGATTCCTCATCATTCATGTATTATCATTGTTGTTATTATTATGTTTCTGTTTATGGTAACTCCTGTAGGAACTCGGTAGGACAGCAGTTTGCTGGTAAACGCCAAGCTGGTATATAACCAATTACCTTGGAAACATTTTACGTCTAGGTTAATCAGTCAAAGTGGCTGACGTTATAGACGACAGATATCACTCTTGGGCCTTTTTATCAAAGTGGAGACAATGGCAGAGTTGGGATTCGAACTCTAATGATTATGAGTCCAATGCTCTAACCACTGGACCACACGACCCTGATTATTATTACCATTATTATTATTATCATTATTATTATTGTAATTATTATTATTGTTATTAGTATTATTATTAGTAGTAGTAGTAGAAGTAGTAGTAGTAGTAGTAGTAGTAGTAGTAGTAGTAGTAGTAGTAGTAGTAGTAGTAGTAGTAGTAGTGGTGGTGGTAGAACATTATTAGAATAAGTATTACTATTATCATTCACTATTATCACTAACTATAATAATTTTGTCGAACATTATATTTATATATATTCTAAATATGGACACAACAATGCTCTGGGCGTTGACTGGGCACTGTGGCGTGCGCCTGTAATCCAAGCTGTGGGGAAGTTACAAATTGATGCAGAGGTTCGAGGTTTGAGCCCTGATCACGTCTTTCGGATGGTGACGTAAAAGGTCGGTCCCAGACGTAAATAATCATATCTGATTGATACACGTCTGACAAAACTCAAATACACACACACAACAATGCTCAATGACCTGTGCACATGCCATGTTCCTCTCTTTTTTATCTAATTCCATACTTCGAATTTTATCATTTAAATCATTTTCTCTTATTTTTGTAGTTCCTTTATTTTGATTTGTTTTTGTACATTACTTGTTTTTAAGGTCTCCATTAGCTTTGTTAATTAGTATGGAAACTAAGTTTAGGGACTTCCATTTTATACAAGCATTGCTTTTCTTAGCAAGTCGGTTAATTCATCTTCTATACACAACAAAAAAAGTAAGTCCCCCTTAAACAAACGTCAATAATTTCCGAACCAATGCGAGTTTTTGATATATTTGTACATGAGCGTGTAGGTAATTTTATAAACTACCCTTTGAATAAATGTTATTGACGCATTTTACGTCATGCTTCACTGAGCATCGTCAGAAGGCAAAAACGTCATTTTTTTAAGTCAGAAGCCAAATATCATGACTTTGATTCAATTTTATTGGCACTAATTCCACATTCTCATCATGAAAAATAGTCAGAAGGCTTGTAAAAGGTGCTTTCTAAAAGACGATACACTTTTTTTTTTTGGGGGGGGGCTAAAGTTCACGGTTGAAAAAACAAAAATCCAAATTTGCTATAAGTGGATATTTTTTACTAATTTCTATCAATAAAAATGATAGAATATGATGATATATTTTGCTAGCAAATGTCATTTGACTCTCTATATTGTTTTGAATATGTACTATTACTTCGATTATATTTGTTTATTTTATTGAGCGGAAATAAATAAATCTAAATCTAATCTAAATGTAATCATTGTTATCATTGTTAATATTATTATGATTATTCAGTCATCCAAATACCACCAATAAGTCAGAGGAATTAATGCGTTGGGTGAACAAGACAAGAAATAAAATATTAATTTTCATCTAACATTTCCACAAGGGTAACTCATCAACTACTCTGTGAAATCTGACCGTGAAAACCAAAATCACCTGCAAATAGGGCTGGATTCGAATCAAGAGAAATGATATTCAAAAATAATTTGGTATTAAAAATACAAAAGATATGACACTAGCTAATTTTAAAGGGAAACTCTTTGAATGACGCCCAAACTTTAAACCTTATTTCTCCTTACCTTTTTTTAAAACCTCTCGCAGAAATTCTTCTAAATTTTAAACAACCATTTTATAATTGTAAAGATTGCTGTATATGATTTATGGTGGAAGGAATTTGGTATATTGTAAGTAAGTGCAGATTTTCATATTTCTTTATGCCATGGTGTAAATTATTAATGCTACCAGTGTGAATATGTAAGTTGTTGTAACAAACACATACCACAAAGCTTGTACGGGTTGAACTACATGTAGCCTATTATGATACGGTAATTTCTATCAGGCAAGAAGGGGTAGAAAAGACAATATCAAGAAGACACAATACATGTTCGCTTGTGATTATCACACTTTTATTGACAACTTAAAGCAAAGGTCTCATGTGCGGGTTTTTTTTATAGACATTTACGATATGCATCTGATACATCGAAGTCCAAATACCAAAAAGGTTTCAAGAATTCCATTAAAATTTCTGTTTTCGTGCGAAGGGGACTAAATCGTCTTTCGCTTCTTCTTCAGAAATATATGTTTCCGTAGATTGGAAATTCGTCTACGATGTTTAAGAATCTTAGGTAACAAAAAATACAGTTAAAAAGATATCTAAAATACAATATATTTTTTAAAGATTATATAAGTATATTGTATTGAATCCGATGTTTTACATGAAAAGTCCCGACGGGTAACAAATGAATACAAGGTATACCGTAAACATGATGGTACTTCTCTCTTTCCTTACGTAGTAACATGTAGAAAATTTGCCGGATAGAGCAACAACTTGAAAGTAAAAAATAATAATAATTATAGTAAATATCAAAAACTCGTATCAAATTGAATATGTCTAGGGGAATTCGTTATTGTCATTTCTGGTACCTTTTTGATGACTCTTAAGCGTAGGGCCTCCTGAATGAAAACATTTTTTTTTGTAAAATAAAAACATTGTCTTCAAATAGACAGACCGAATAGACCTCGGTAGATTCTTGAAGGTGCATCACCTATACCCTGGAAATCTGGAAGCGATGCTCCAATTTGAAGTTCTGGGATATCGCCCTCACTTGCCGCTAGAAAGGAAGTTTGCAATAGATTTGATTTGTGAAAAATGAGCAAAAGTGAGTTTAGTCCATTTTTGCAAGTAAACTCTTCATATTTTGACTTCATAAGACTTGAAGTATGATATGATTTGACAAACAAACATGTAGTGTTGTGACTGGATATGCTCTTCTGAGTTTTTGTTGCGTTAATATTTTGTCTTGCAGATCAAATTGGTATTTGAAATGGAAAGATCTTTTTGAAGGAACAACAGAGTCAGTTGCTTGATACTGATCGATTTAATCGGTCGGATACATGTTCACCAACTGGTTATTTTTACGGTTCCATGACATTTACTCTGGCGACTATTGCTCCGCTGGGAATAACTTAAACCCTGGATATAACACTGTACCCTATCATAAACCTTAGTCTAAACCTAACACAAAACCTAGTGCAACACTAACCATAAGACAAAATAAAACCAAGAGAAATTATCATAGGAGCAATCTGAATTAGGTGTAATTGATAAGTCAAAATAACTCATCAGTACATGTAAGATTCGGGTGTTTTATATATTTAAGAATACAAGATACACGGCAAATCGCACAATGTAATTGGGTCTTTGCTGAGTTCTAAGAATATTCTTGAGTTTCTCATGATCGTTAAGTTTCTAATAACAGTCTTCACTGTACTTACGCCCGGCCTCCATCTGAGAATGAACACATGGAAATGTCCATGACTATATTTTGTATATTATCACCGACATGTCTAAGCTTTTCAAAATGAACATATAATCCGGACTTTAAAAAAATTATAAACATTTTCAAAAAAATCCGTTTGTGTCGATATTCATTAAATTTCCTGACGAATTTAAACAATGGATAAACAATGGATAATCAGCGTGTCCAGTGCTTAAAGGGATGTTCCGGGCTAAAGATATTTATATCTCATTATAGTCTGAGTAGGCCTATAAAATTCGCAAAGCAAAATGCTGAAAATTTGATCAAAATTGGATAACAAAGTTATTGAATGTTAAATGTTTGCATTATTCCGTTCAATCAATTCTAGACATGTCTTTATAAATACTCAATAGGTAGGCTGATGATGTCATATCCGCACGTGTTCTTTTGTATTTCAATTTATGAAATTAGGTTTATTCAAAATTGTTCTACCAAAAAAAAAATCGGATTGACAAGTGATTAAGTGCATTAGTTATTTATTCCCCCAACTATTTATCGGGAGGAGAGACCTGCGGGTCACAGTTCTGGGTGCGCGCCCTTGTAGGCGACCCAGCTTGACTGCCTCTCCCAATGTGTCTTTGAATGTCTTTGACAGATATATGGCGCTATACAAATGCTGTGCATCATCATAATGGACACACACCATTTATACATTTATGAAAAAAATGAAAGAAATATGATTTAATGTAATAACATAAGAAAATGAAAGTGGGGATATCACATCAACAGCCCACCTAATAAATATTCATAAAGACGTGCCTAGAACTGTTTCACCGGAATAATGCAAATCTTTGAAATTCGATATCTCTGATTTTTGGTATCCGATTTGATAATATGTTCATCATTTTTTTTACTCCATTTATTTAGATATAAATACTTTCAGCCCGGAGCATCCCTTTAAAATGACATTCAAAAAGGATGTCTTTTTCACGATAGGGCACGTTACGTACGTAACGTGATAAGGGTGTCAAAAACACAAAAATAATAAAAAAGGGTATCTATTTCGCTAGGAAAATTACGTGTTTAGGGTCGAATATGCGGGGATGATAAAACAAAATTAAAATGTTTTATAAAGGAAGTCCTTTTTACCCCAAAACTTCGTGTTTAGAGTCCGATTTGCGCTAGGTGTAGAAGGTGGGTTCGTACTAAACCAAATAAGGTAAAGCCGACGACCGAAGGGCCCGTAACAATAAAACATTCCTGTACTTGTTTAGGGGTTCATTTCAGGGAATATTTGCCAAGAGTATCGTTTTGTTTCCAATACTTGTTAACGGTAGGGTTTCATACGCCAATACTTGTTTAAGGGGTGCATTTTCAGAAAATGGAAATTACGTGTTTAGGGTGCTTTTCGAGACCCCTTGGTCGCGCATGGTATCCACTCGTGAATGGAAGTGGTCCCCGGGGTATATGTATGACTAACCAATTATTTGTTTTGTTTTTTTTTTCAGTTTGCTTCCCAGGGCCATGGTCTATACAACTATATTAAAGGTTTAGCTGATATCTGATGTATCGTTTTTGTTGAGCTCTAAGCATGTCTTTGAGTTTCTTATAATCATCATCACTATACTGACGTCCAGCCTTCATCTGTGAAAAAAAATAAACAAGTTTAAGATTATATTAGATATCATCACCAACTTTTCTAAGTTGTTCATAATGAAAATGAAAATATAGTGTATAACATTGCAAATTCCATACTTTTACAAATTTATGAACATTGACAAAAATTCCATTTATGTTTAAATTAATCATGGTATTCCCCGACCCCCCCCCCCCCCTTCCACCGATCGCCGCCCGTGCTCACAGTTATCTCAATATCTAAACTCACATAATTATGTTGAAAATCTTAAAACAATTGAACCGACGATATTCAATGCGAAAAATAAATTGTAATATGTGCTGTTTGCAAAATGCGTGGTGTGTGACTAAAGTGAGAAAGAGGTGTGTTATCGCTCTTACCTTTTTGACTTCACCAAATTGTCGATATATAAGATCCAATGCAGAGGGCGCTGTTTCTCTGACCTTTTGTTCCTCTTTAGCTATCTCGTAGTACGTCTTGGGTAATGTTGAACTTTTATGTTTGATAGAAGGAAGCTTAGTGAGTTCCGAGGATCTACAAGAAATATGTAGCATAAAAATCAGTACAAGACTCGGAGTGTATTATATGAAAGCAATTTAATTATTTTTTTTATATACAAACCAAGTTATCACTGAAATAGTAAGAGCACTGATTAGAAAAAGGATCAAGGAAAGGTAGATCTACCAAAATACGCAATCGAAGATGCCGCAAAAGAGGGAAAAGAGATTACAATAAATTAAGAATATATGATAACGGCAAAGAAGAAACAAACACTTAACGAGGTTATAAAGTGTGAGACGTTGCAATTCAAGAGGCGAAAGACAAGAAGGTAAATTTTTATACATCTTGACTGCTCAGGATTGCCGCACACAGAATATAATCTAATCTTTATATAAAATAAAATTTTAGTCAGACAGCTGTTTCACTTCCATATTGCCGGATATCTTTTCAGCTGCTAGCATTTGTTTCATACTTCAAAATAAATGAATCTATAAACTGTATTTATACCTCAGCTCCGTAGCACCTTCACTCTTTGATCGTTGTCTCCCTTGTCCTCTAATATATACACAACAAAAAAGTAAGCCCCCCTAAACAAACATCAATAATTTCCGAACCAATGCGAGTTTTTGATATATTTTTACATGAGCGTGTAGGTAATTTTATAAGCTACCCTATGAGTAATTGTTGTGGATGTATATTACGTCATGCTTCAGTGAGCACCGTCAGAAGGCAAAAATGTCACTTTGCAAAAGTCACAAGCAAAATATCACGACTTTGATTCCATTGTATAGGAACTAATTCGACATTCTCATCATGAAAACTAGTCAGAAGGCTTGGAAAGGGTACTTTCTAAAAGACGATACAACTTTTTAAGCTAGATTTCACGGTTGAATAAATTCAAGTCCAAATTTGCTATAATTGGATTTTTACACATTTCTTTCAATGAAAAATGCTAGAATATGATGACAGTTATTTTTGGGAAGACTATCTCCAACAATATTCACCGTTTCACGGTTCAATGAACATTTATTGGAAACAAAAAATGCGATTTTCAAATATCGTAGGCAAGTATTGCTTCATTTTTCTAACTGAAAATGATCTTTTCTCAACTTTTTTGTTATGTTCATGACCAATCAACATGCTTCAATGATTCAAAGGTGTCAAATTAAACATTTACGCTTGAATGAACATGAGGAATGTGATTAGCTCTTTTTTACGTTATTGGAAAAACTGCAATTTGTAACTATGGATATCTGTCACACAACTCCTTTCACAGTTCATTTGATTTGATTTTTATGAAAATCCCGATGTTTAATGCATCAGTGAGCACACAATATTCGAAAATTATGCAAATGAGAAGAAAGTTCAAGGCCTTGGCCCCGCTCTGTACCGAATCGAATGGTTATTTTGGTGTGCGCACATTTTAGATAGTGTTACTCTGAAGCCATGTGCGAAGTTTCATGAAATAACTGTTGGCAGAAGTAACAAAAACCGTCCATGAAACAAACCCTCATTTCATATTTGTTAAAATTTTGACTTCCTCTCTCATAGACTTGTGTACATTATGGGTGCATATGTTTAAGCATACGTAAACCCCTTATTCAATATGGTGGAACTTTTTTTCAAGACTGTCTTTAGCAATGTCGTTTGGCAGTAATGTTTATCAACCTATGGGCAGAATTCTGTGCGAAAATGAAATCGATTTGTTTGTTTATGGATGAGTGAGCACGCATCAAAGTGGGAAAATTGGTATTTTCAATGTCACAGACTCATTTTAAAGGGTAATAAAGTGAATATTGGGGGCAAATTTGGTTTGAAAGGTGTCTTTAATTGCTGTTGTTTTTATCATCCATCATTTTTATCACCAAACACTTTCCGAACTTTAGCCATTTCATGGTTGAGCGAGCACATTCGAAAATTTAGGAATGAATACTCTTTATACTGCATAAATGTATTCTTTTCCTAACAATTTCTCAGGATCAGTTGAATGTATGGACAGATCAGTGGTGGATCCAGAATTTTAAATGGGGGAGGGGCCTATAATCGGGGAGCCATCAACATTTTCAAATTTTAACATGATCTAACAAGTTGTAAAAGATAATACCCCCAAAACCCTATGATGACACGTCACTATACAGGGGCGCAGAGCAGTTTTCAAAGTGGGGGGGGGGGGGGAGGCTGACCATGCCAAAAATCACAATCGTATAACATTTTTGTACTTGCTTATGGAAAAAAGTGGGGGGGCTGATGCCCCCCAGCCCCCCCCCCCTCCCTGCTTCTGCGGCCCCTACAATACATCGTGCTCACTCAACCATGAACATACGATATCAAAATTTGGTCTGAAATGGTTAAATGATGGATAGTAAAACAGCAATAAAGTTTACCTAAAAACAATTTTTGCCCAACTTTGTATTTGCACAATCTGAAAAACGACTCTTGTGACTTTCAAAAATGGTCATTTTTAATTCAATCTTTAATTACTCATGCATGACTCAACCGATCAATCTCATTTTTCCCCAGGAGCTGCTTCATGAGTGTATAAAACCACCCATGAAATATCATATCTCAAAATAATTCGGTTCAAAAGTTACAGCACTTTGATTTAGGGGGGACTTACTTTTTTTCTTGTGTTTTTTCTGTTGATTCATTATGTCGCTTCTGTCGTTCCTTTGAACTCCTCCGTTGACTTGAAGAGTATTGAATGTCTCTACGGCCTCTAGCTGGTAAAACTGACGCGTCATCTCGACTGATACCTTCCCATTGTTCATCTAAAAATCGTGGCAGCTTTGAATTAATAGGCCTTAGTCGAGATTCTAGACCCGATGGGTGACTACTTTCATATCTCTTGGCATCTGCAATGACCTGAATAAAACAAAAAAATATTCATGTCAAAACTTATAATGTGTACTTTGAGGGAAGAAAAAAATCAGGGATTCGTTTGGGATGGGGATGTTGCAGCCACCTTACATAATTCTAGTGAAAATGGAAAAGCGGTATAGAGAAGCCTAGAACGTATAATTATACAGTGCGTCCCACAAAAAACGAAACCGAGATTTATCGATGATTTATCAAAATACAATAGACAAATGACCTACCATTGCAAAAGCTTAGAATCTCCTCTTCCATCTGAAATTACTTAGATTATTTCTCATTCACACACGAGTGAGCAAAAACAACTTATCTAAATATCAAAAGGAAAATCACATGCCCAAAAAGTTCAACAGCTGCTCTTTTATTTGAAACCTTAATCACAGAAAATGGTCAAGAAAAAACAAAGTTCTGTTCTGTACAATGCTTGTATTTCCATAATTTCATTATATAAACGTGTTTTCACCGGTTTCCCACAGAAGTTATCACACTGTTAATAAAAGACTTAATGCATGGCTGATCGTCAACAGAACGGAGTGTCAAGTCAGTCTGAACGCTAACCTATAAAGCCTCTTTAAAAATAATTGAAATTATAAAACCTATTAAACCTCATTTATAAAATAATTGAAATTCAAGCCGTATTTCAAAAAACACGTTTTGCTGAAGATCGTTGAGCAGTAACTTCTCAAGTATTGTCCGACAGATAGGTACCTGCAAAGACTTTTATGTGGTTTATGAATAAACAGAAATCTATCCAATATGGTGTAAAATTATAGAGGATGATTCACTGCTACTGCACTTTGAATTGGCTAATGGTTATTTTTTTTATTTGAAAAGAATTTGCTCAGCCAACAAGACTTTCACAAAGATCTTTTTGGCAATCTTATTTTTACAGATAAAGATAAAACTAACCGACCATACATTCAATTCAATTTAATTCGTTTATTTCATTTCCATTCAAAGCATAATACAAAGTAATATAAAACAATACAAATCAAGTACAATTTTACAGAAGGGCATTCTTACTTCGTAAAACAGACAGAAAAAAACAGTATGATATAGATCATAAATGGAAATGAGGGGGATCCACTAAAAAGCAAAGCAAAGCTCATTGCTCTTACAATGTTTTTATGTCCATTTTAATGTTTAAATTTTGTTAAATAACATACATGAAAAGCAATCAATGCAAGTACGTGGTCATTACTTCCAAAATCGAAACCTCAGTGTATTTCAGCAATAATTTTTAATCCATGCCTTTATTAATTTCGATAGAACCATCTTTTGATGGGCATATTTGATTGAACGTGGGATAATGTGGTACTACATGAATGTGCCTATTGTCTGTGACATTAAATATCCCGGATTTCCATCAAAACGCTTTGCCCAAAATAAATGATACACCGACCACATTCTTATCAGAAGAAAAGTAAAATATCATTTATCTTTTCTTGATTTTCACTTGAAATAAACTATCACGGACTTGGATCATTTTTATATCAATGTAATCAGTTTCATTCAGTTAAATTCATACCTTTTCATTTCTAATGCGTTCCCATCTATTTTGTATCTTGAAAGCCACCATTGCTCTGATTATATTTGCAGTTTGGGGATGTCTGCGCATGACGAGCTTGTGAAAACTGCGCATTTCAATTCATATGAGTGTACAAGTTCAATACACGTGATAGTATGGGTGTGTTTACACAGGCCACATACATTTTCGATATAACCTTAAAATAAATAAATAAACAAGAATGATAGATAATGTAAATTATGTATCCAGGGTAGCTGCTTTAGGTCTTAAAAGATGATAAAGCATGGCCTTGGGAAACGGTTTCGGCTGGAAAGGTGATCTGACCCATGAAATCAATTCCCAGTCATTCAACAAAAATCCACATTAAATGCAATATCGATTCGATGGACTGTAATGATCTATATCTAAGCCTTCATTCAGTAAGTTTTTCCTCACTCAATATGTACTCAATTTGTTCGAAAAACCACTTTCGTATCCATGTCATAATCTATTTTAGGTCCTGCATTTCGAATATCTCCAGCCATCAGTCGTAATATACATGCATTTATGGTAGTCTGCTATGCAGAGTCTGAATGGCTCGTGAAGTGGGATCTGCAGCTGGTTTGCGAAGCAAACCAGCCTTAAAGGGCGAGCGAAGCGAGCAGCTCCAGTAGACCTAGTCTGCTATGCAGACTCCTTGAATCAGCTCTGATACACACACTGAGGATGGTGGGTCTAAAGTTGTAGACTACATTTATGATGCGGGTGTCGCGGGAAAGGATTTTGCACAGGAAGAGCAGATCTGTAGGGCTTGTAACCCCCCTGTAACACAAAGCTTAGCATTGATTGTATAGCAGTTTTCTACGTTTGATTCTTTTCACTATGATGTACAATCAATCTTAAAAAATGGAATGTATGATTAAGCGTTAACTTTTGTGTTAGGGGACCCTAATATTAGCGTCCGTGAGGATTGCGAAAGGTCCCAAATTATAACGATGACGTAATGTTAATGATTGTGATGTAGACGACGGTCCAGATTACAGTGACTAGTATATTAATTTGTTATTCGTAAGAAGAGTCAATATAGTGTGAAAATCAAAATACATATTCATAGCAAAGTGCACATAACTTTATGATACCGAATTTAGACAAAAGATAATTGTATAAAGGACATTGATATTGACTGCATTTTATATAGTGTATATAGAACAATTAGGGACTTATCATCAAATTGCACTTGTTTTCGAAATGGTGTAATAAGCTTATAATTGTTCGAAAATGGTGTTAGTTTGTACGTATACATTCAGTGATATGATATTATGAAAAACCTCGTGATCTATCAATTTGTGAGAATTCATCATAATAATTGCGTTTATAATGTTGATAATTGGAAAAATAATTGGATAATTGAAAAAAAGGTAAATTCCTTTGTACATGTTGTAATCTGGACATTCTTTTATCTTTAGACTATAATGTAGAGACCTCATTGGTTAGTCTAAGAGTTGGGCAGATTAACAGTGGAAAATGACAAGAATACTGTTGGTTTCGGAAAAATACTGATTTTTAAATTTTCAGTGCGTTGTCGTATGGTATATCTTTGAAAATCCATGAATTGAATTGAATTTATTACAGAACGTCACCGGCAATTGCCAACATTATGTTAAAAACAAGAAAATATATACATAAACAGATAAACAAAAACAAAATAGTATTTTTTGTCAACAAAGCAAAAACAAAATCAAAACAAAACATAACAAAGCAACTTATATATAAAAATATACACTATAAACATAGGCATTATTCGGGTACTCATTTTAACAATGAGTAAAAAAAACTGATGTCCAAGAGAGGACAAGGAAAACAAAAGGAAAGTGGGAGAGGAAAGGGAAATAAAGAGGAAAGAAGTTCGAAAATAGAGAGGGCGGGAGAGAGGAAGAGTGAGAAGAATGGCATCACATGTAAACTTATTGTGTAAGAATATTGCGAGTATATTACTTTAAAGTGTTTGCCGGTTGATATTTTTAGTACTCAGAATTCCCCCCTAATATTAATTATGTTTTGGACAAATCAGTACAGGTACTGATTATCTTTTTAGGGGGGCTGATTTCTAGTACAAATCAGTACATGTACTGATTATCTTTTTAGGGGGGCTGATTTCTAGTAAAATCGGTATATACAGCAACAACTTTTTTATATTGATCTTTAATTGAAGAGACTTATCAATATAATTTTGACTAAAATATATCCAAATAATAATGATGAGCAAATGCTATTTTCTACGTGACTTCCATGCCCATTGTTTTAAGAAAAATTATAATATACGTTTCTGAGGATATGTGCATGATCTGAATATTACTAACTCTTGATATGATATAAGTTGTAATTAAAATGAGTTATATATTTCATCATGACAAATTAGATGTTAATAATTACCGCCCAATTTCTTTGTTATCTACATTGTCGAAAATACTAGAAAAGATTATTTATAAAAGAACTATAAATTTTCTCTCAAGTCAAATAATATACTTTCAAATTCCCAGTTTGGATTTAGGGAAAAGCACAGCACTACACATGCATTATTGAGTTTCATTGAAAAAGCGGCACATTCAATCGATAAATCTTCTCATTTAATTGGTTTGTTCCTGGAATTCTCCAAGGCCTTCGACACCATTAATCATGATATTTTACTAAAAAAATTACATCATTATGGAGTGCGTGGGAAGGCCTTGGAGTGGTTCAGGAGCTACCTCTTGAATAGGAAGCAATGTCTTTTTAAACGGATGCAATTCTCAAATGAAAAAAAATAATTGTGGAGTTCCACAGGGTAGTCTTTTAGGCCCGATTTTGTTTATAGTTTATATTAATGATTTTTGTCATCATCAGATGTTCTTTCTTTCATTCTCTTTGCGGACGACTCTAACTTATTTGTTCACATAAAAATCCTCTTCACCTTGCTAATATAATAAACTCTGAATTAAAAAATGGCACCCAATGGATAAGAGCAAATAAATTGTCAATAAATCTTACAAAAAAAATATATGTTGTTTAGCAACTCTATTAATACACTTCCTGTCGATATTATTTTGGATAGAACTCCCTTGGAAAATGTATCCCATATTAAGTTTCTTGGAATAACAGTCGATAATAAGCTCTCATGGAAATTCCACATAGATAACATATGTGAAAATATTTCACGCAACATTGGTATAATTAACAAGCTTAAATTTTATTTACCATTATCGTCCCTGATTACATTAAATTCATCCCTTATATTGCCTTATTTAAATTATGGAATTTTAGCGTGGGGCAACACACATCAAACACTCTTAGACAAATTACTCCTATTACAAAAGAAGTCTCTTCGTATCATATGCCACACAGCATATTTGTCTCATACGGACCCATTATTTTTTTAAAAATTAAATATTGAAAATTAAAGACTTATATTTGTTTAATCTCGGTCAGTTTATGTATAATTATAACAACAACAACCTCCCAAATGTATTCAATTCAATGTTTCCAAAAAATCAATCCATTCATAACTATCCAACAAGGCGATTGGGTGAATTCCATTTACCACTTTTAAGAACTTTGGACCAAAGTTATGGAACTCATTTCATAATGATTTAAGAACTGCTAAATCTTTGAACTCTTTTAAGACTAAATTCAAACTATCTCTATTAAAATCTTATAATGTACCCTCAAATTAGATCTAATTCATCATCTCTGTCAAGTCATCAATATTACTATAAAGACTATAATTAAAACAAATTAATCATCTTTTTTTAATAGAAAAACAAATCTGATACAAGTCCTTCTCAGTTGTGCTCGGTGTCGAACCTCGTACATTATTGTGTCTATCCTCTCCTCTATTTTCTCTTTCTCTCCTGTCCTTATCCGCCTTCCTATACCACTTATTTATTTACGGCATCAATCACATTTTTTGCGCATTATATTCTTTCCAGGTCATTTCATATATTTTTTCTCCTTTTATACACATCATTGAATCCAGTTTGCTTGAGTCCACGATTGCATGTGTTTTATCTACGTTCAGCAGCACCCATCCATCCTATCAGGGCATTCTCCCCTTTTTCTTTTCTTTTTCGAGGGGGGGGGGTGGGGAAGGGTGGGGATATTTCAGGACGGTTTGTTTTGTTCAATACAAACTATATTTTTTGATAACTTCGTATTTATTTTGTGAGCATTATTTATCATTTATTTATTTTTTTCTCATTTGATTAAATATATCTGTATTTGCACTTTGTTATTGGTTGTGTTATCTTTTTTGAGGGGCCAACATTGTACAAGCATTGCTTTTTAGTGGGTCCCTCCATTTCCATCTTAATTTAATTTCTATTGAAAAATAGTATACTTACTTAAAACCTCCAATGTGTTGCCCAAATTGTGTGTTTTTTTCACAACATGTGTATTATTATTTTTGTTTCTTTGCAACGGATACAAATACTTATGTTTATATATGGTATACAACTTGTTTTTGGTTGATGGAAGTGAAATAAATAAAATTGAATTGAATTGAAATAAATTAGGAAATTTATTCAAGCTTATAAAGTTGTGTTTTTGAGTAGCTGCATGGTAATGGAAGCCACAACATATGAGTAGTTCTTTTACTTGATGTATCTCCGCCTATTAAATTTGTATGTTTCATGTTAATCTTGGTCTTGTGTAGAAGCACCATGACGTCAGTGGAACCTTTCCCTTTGATTTTTTGGGGTTTTCATTTTCTATCACACTTTGACTCTTTTGCGTGAAATATATTGTTCTGGGGAATTGTTGGCATAAATCACAGTCTCTTCTCTTTTGTCAGTTTATATTTACAGCAAGCTGATTTCGAACAATAATTGGAAGCAAAAGGTTGTTATTGTTGAGCACCAGAAACGTATTGGGAATACCCAGTTTAGTCACCGTTTCACAAAAGTTTACAGTCGATCGTAAAATTGCCATGGCATAACAAGATCACGTACATAATTGTTAAGAATAATCAGAATGAACCAACCAGAATCAATATTTACAATGAACAATTGATCGTAAATGAGTGTGTAACGGGCCACCGATCGTAGATGTTGTACATTGGACTCTGTTGTTAAATCACTTATTTATGATTGAATGCAGATATACAATAACTCTCGTTTGATTTGTTCAATAATATATGGAGACTTGTGAACGCTTGTGAAAAATAAAAATTCACTGATCGGATTCATAATAACATTTTGACTGAGATATATGTTATTTGTGTTATGTGAAAGCAATCAATATCACGCACAACATTTACTGCAATGGGATAGATTGATTTTATTTCATTATGTTACAAGACACTGAGGTTGGTTATTGATGAGAGGGGTGCAAAGAAGCAGAGAGAGCGAGTGCATTGATTAAACAGAGAGAGAGATAGTTTATTAAAGACGATTGATTTGAGAGAGAGTGTGTGTGTAAGGGAGCAGAGTGAGAGGGGAGAGTGCAATGGTTATACAGAGAGAAAGAGATGATTGATTTGAGAGAGTGTGTGTGTGTAAGGGAGCAGAGTGAGAGGGGAGAGTGCAGTGGTTATACAGAGAGAAAGAGATGATTGATTTGAGAGAGAGTGTGTGTGTAAGGGAGCAGAGTGAGAGGGGAGAGTGCAATGGTTATACAGAGAGAAAGAGATGATTGATTTGAGAGAGTGTGTGTGTGTAAGGGAGCAGAGTGAGAGGGGAGAGTGCAATGGTTATACAGAGAGAAAGAGATAGCTTGTGAGATAAAGACGATTGATTTGAGTGTGTGTGTGTGTAAGGGAGCAGAGTGAGAGGGGAGAGTGCAATGGTTATACAGAGAGAAAGAGATAGCTTGTGAGATAAAGACGATTGATTTGAGAGTGTGTGTGTGTGTAAGGGAGCAGAGTGAGAGGGGAGAGTGCAATGGTTATACAGAGAGAAAGAGATGATTGATTTGAGAGTGTGTGTGTGTAAGGGAGCAGAGTGAGAGGGGAGAGTGCAATGGTTATACAGAGAGAAAGAGATAGCTTGTGAGATAAAGATGATTGATTTGAGAGTGTGTGTGTGTGTAAGGGAGCAGAGTGAGAGGGGAGAGTGCAGTGGTTATACAGAGAGAAAGAGATAGCTTGTGAGATAAAGATGATTGATTTGAGAGAGTGTGTGTGTGTAAGGGAGCAGAGTGAGAGGGGAGAGTGCAATGGTTATACAGAGAGAAAGAGATAGCTTGTGAGATAAAGACGATTGATTTGAGAGTGTGTGTGTGTGTAAGGGAGCAGAGTGAGAGGGGAGAGTGCAATGGTTATACAGAGAGAAAGAGATAGCTTGTGAGATAAAGATGATTGATTTGAGAGAGTGTGTGTGTGTGTAAGGGATCAGAGTGAGAGGGGAGAGTGCAATGGTTATACAGAGAGAAAGAGATAGCTTGTGAGATAAAGATGATTGATTTGAGAGAGAGTGTGTGTGTAAGGGTCAGAGTGAGAGGGGAGAGTGCAATGGTTATACAGAGAGAAAGAGATAGCTTGTGAGATAAAGACGATTGATTTGAGAGAGTGTGTGTAAGGGTCAGAGTGAGAGGGGAGAGTGCAATGGTTATACAGAGAGAAAGAGATGATTGATTTGAGAGAGTGTGTGTGTGTGTAAGGGAGCAGAGTGAGAGGGGAGAGTGCAATGGTTATACAGAGAGAAAGAGATGATTGATTTGAGAGAGAGTGTGTGTGTAAGGGAGCAGAGTGAGAGGGGAGAGTGCAATGGTTATACAGAGAGAAAGAGATAGCTTGTGAGATAAAGACGATTGATTTGAGTGTGTGTGTGTGTAAGGGAGCAGAGTGAGAGGGGAGAGTGCAATGGTTATACAGAGAGAAAGAGATGATTGATTTGAGAGAGTGTGTGTGTGTAAGGGAGCAGAGTGAGAGGGGAGAGTGCAATGGTTATACAGAGAGAAAGAGATAGCTTGTGAGATAAAGACGATTGATTTGAGTGTGTGTGTGTGTAAGGGAGCAGAGTGAGAGGGGAGAGTGCAATGGTTATACAGAGAGAAAGAGATAGCTTGTGAGATAAAGACGATTGATTTGAGTGTGTGTGTGTGTGTAAGGGAGCAGAGTGAGAGGGGAGAGTGCAATGGTTATACAGAGAGAAAGAGATGATTGATTTGAGAGTGTGTGTGTGTAAGGGAGCAGAGTGAGAGGGGAGAGTGCAATGGTTATACAGAGAGAAAGAGATAGCTTGTGAGATAAAGATGATTGATTTGAGAGTGTGTGTGTGTGTAAGGGAGCAGAGTGAGAGGGGAGAGTGCAATGGTTATACAGAGAGAAAGAGATAGCTTGTGAGATAAAGATGATTGATTTGAGAGTGTGTGTGTGTGTAAGGGAGCAGAGTGAGAGGGGAGAGTGCAGTGGTTATACAGAGAGAAAGAGATAGCTTGTAAGGGAGCAGAGTGAGAGGGGAGAGTGCAGTGGTTATACAGAGAGAAAGAGATGATTGATTTGAGAGAGTTTATATTTACAGCAAGCTGATTTCGAACAATAATTGGAAGCAAAAGGTTGTTATTGTTGAGCACCAGAAACGTATTGGGAATACCCAGTTTAGTCACCGTTTCACAAAAGTTTACAGTCGATCGTAAAATTGCCATGGCATAACAAGATCACGTACATAATTGTTAAGAATAATCAGAATGAACCAACCAGAATCAATATTTACAATGAACAATTGATCGTAAATGAGTGTGTAACGGGCCACCGATCGTAGATGTTGTACATTGGACTCTGTTGTTAAATCACTTATTTATGATTGAATGCAGATATACAATAACTCTCGTTTGATTTGTTCAATAATATATGGAGACTTGTGAACGCTTGTGAAAAATAAAACTACACTCATCGGATTCATGTTAACATTTTGACTGAGATATATGTTATTTGTGTTATGTGAAAGCAATCAATATCACGCACAACATTTACTGCAATGGGATAGATTGATTTTATTTCATTATGTTACAAGACACTGAGGTTGGTTATTGATGAGAGGGGTGCAAAGAAGCAGAGAGAGAGCGAGTGCATTGATTAAACAGAGAGAGAGATAGTTTATTAAAGACGATTGATTTGAGAGAGAGTGTGTGTGTAAGGGAGCAGAGTGAGAGGGGAGAGTGCAATGGTTATACAGAGAGAAAGAGATGATTGATTTGAGAGAGTGTGTGTGTGTAAGGGAGCAGAGTGAGAGGGGAGAGTGCAATGGTTATACAGAGAGAAAGAGATGATTGATTTGAGAGAGAGTGTGTGTGTAAGGGAGCAGAGTGAGAGGGGAGAGTGCAATGGTTATACAGAGAGAAAGAGATGATTGATTTGAGAGAGAGTGTGTGTGTAAGGGAGCAGAGTGAGAGGGGAGAGTGCAATGGTTATACAGAGAGAAAGAGATAGCTTGTGAGATAAAGACGATTGATTTGAGTGTGTGTGTGTGTAAGGGAGCAGAGTGAGAGGGGAGAGTGCAATGGTTATACAGAGAGAAAGAGATAGCTTGTGAGATAAAGACGATTGATTTGAGAGTGTGTGTGTGTGTAAGGGAGCAGAGTGAGAGGGGAGAGTGCAATGGTTATACAGAGAGAAAGAGATGATTGATTTGAGAGTGTGTGTGTGTAAGGGAGCAGAGTGAGAGGGGAGAGTGCAATGGTTATACAGAGAGAAAGAGATAGCTTGTGAGATAAAGATGATTGATTTGAGAGTGGGTGTGTGTGTAAGGGAGCAGAGTGAGAGGGGAGAGTGCAGTGGTTATACAGAGAGAAAGAGATAGCTTGTGAGATAAAGATGATTGATTTGAGAGTGTGTGTGTGTAAGGGAGCAGAGTGAGAGGGGAGAGTGCAATGGTTATACAGAGAGAAAGAGATAGCTTGTGAGATAAAGATGATTGATTTGAGAGTGTGTGTGTGTGTAAGGGATCAGAGTGAGAGGGGAGAGTGCAGTGGTTATACAGAGAGAAAGAGATAGCTTGTGAGATAAAGACGATTGATTTGAGAGAGAGTGTGTGTGTAAGGGAGCAGAGTGAGAGGGGAGAGTGCAATGGTTATACAGAGAGAAAGAGATAGCTTGTGAGATAAAGACGATTGATTTGAGAGTGTGTGTGTGTGTAAGGGAGCAGAGTGAGAGGGGAGAGTGCAGTGGTTATACAGAGAGAAAGAGATAGCTTGTGAGATAAAGATGATTGATTTGAGAGAGTGTGTGTGTGTGTAAGGGGCAGAGTGAGAGGGGAGAGTGCAATGGTTATACAGAGAGAAAGAGATAGCTTGTGAGATAAAGATGATTGATTTGAGAGAGAGTGTGTGTGTAAGGGAGCAGAGTGAGAGGGGAGAGTGCAATGGTTATACAGAGAGAAAGAGATAGCTTGTGAGATAAAGATGATTGATTTGAGAGAGAGTGTGTGTGTAAGGGAGCAGAGTGAGAGGGGAGAGTGCAATGGTTATACAGAGAGAAAGAGATGATTGATTTGAGAGAGAGTGTGTGTGTAAGGGAGCAGAGTGAGAGGGGAGAGTGCAATGGTTATACAGAGAGAAAGAGATAGCTTGTGAGATAAAGACGATTGATTTGAGAGAGTGTGTGTAAGGGGCAGAGTGAGAGGGGAGAGTGCAATGGTTATACAGAGAGAAAGAGATGATTGATTTGAGAGAGTGTGTGTGTGTGTAAGGGAGCAGAGTGAGAGGGGAGAGTGCAATGGTTATACAGAGAGAAAGAGATGATTGATTTGAGAGAGAGTGTGTGTGTAAGGGAGCAGAGTGAGAGGGGAGAGTGCAATGGTTATACAGAGAGAAAGAGATAGCTTGTGAGATAAAGATGATTGATTTGAGAGAGTGTGTGTGTGTAAGGGAGCAGAGTGAGAGGGGAGAGTGCAATGGTTATACAGAGAGAAAGAGATGATTGATTTGAGAGAGTGTGTGTGTGTAAGGGAGCAGAGTGAGAGGGGAGAGTGCAATGGTTATACAGAGAGAAAGAGATAGCTTGTGAGATAAAGACGATTGATTTGAGTGTGTGTGTGTGTAAGGGAGCAGAGTGAGAGGGGAGAGTGCAATGGTTATACAGAGAGAAAGAGATAGCTTGTGAGATAAAGACGATTGATTTGAGTGTGTGTGTGTGTGTAAGGGAGCAGAGTGAGAGGGGAGAGTGCAATGGTTATACAGAGAGAAAGAGATGATTGATTTGAGAGTGTGTGTGTGTAAGGGAGCAGAGTGAGAGGGGAGAGTGCAATGGTTATACAGAGAGAAAGAGATAGCTTGTGAGATAAAGATGATTGATTTGAGAGTGTGTGTGTGTGTAAGGGAGCAGAGTGAGAGGGGAGAGTGCAATGGTTATACAGAGAGAAAGAGATAGCTTGTGAGATAAAGACGATTGATTTGAGAGAGTGTGTGTAAGGGTCAGAGTGAGAGGGGAGAGTGCAATGGTTATACAGAGAGAGAGAGATAGCTTGTGAGATAAAGACGATTGATTTGAGTGTGTGTGTGTGTGTAAGGGAGCAGAGTGAGAGGGGAGAGTGCAATGGTTGTACAGAGAGAAAGAGATGGCTTGTGAGATAAAGATGATTGATTTGAAAGAGTGTGTGTGTGTGTAAGGGTCAGAGTGAGAGGGGAGAGTGCAATGGTTATACAGAGAGAAAGAGATAGCTTGTGAGATAAAGATGATTGATTTGAGAGAGAGTGTGTGTGTAAGGGAGCAGAGTGAGAGGGGAGAGTGCAATGGTTATACAGAGAGAAAGAGATAGCTTGTGAGATAAAGACGATTGATTTGAGAGAGTGTGTGTAAGGGTCAGAGTGAGAGGGGAGAGTGCAATGGTTATACAGAGAGAAAGAGATGATTGATTTGAGAGAGTGTGTGTGTGTGTAAGGGAGCAGAGTGAGAGGGGAGAGTGCAATGGTTATACAGAGAGAAAGAGATAGCTTGTGAGATAAAGATGATTGATTTGAGAGAGAGTGTGTGTGTAAGGGAGCAGAGTGAGAGGGGAGAGTGCAATGGTTATACAGAGAGAAAGAGATAGCTTGTGAGATAAAGACGATTGATTTGAGTGTGTGTGTGTGTGTAAGGGAGCAGAGTGAGAGGGGAGAGTGCAATGGTTATACAGAGAGAAAGAGATGATTGATTTGAGAGTGTGTGTGTGTAAGGGAGCAGAGTGAGAGGGGAGAGTGCAATGGTTATACAGAGAGAAAGAGATAGCTTGTGAGATAAAGATGATTGATTTGAGAGTGTGTGTGTGTGTAAGGGAGCAGAGTGAGAGGGGAGAGTGCAGTGGTTATACAGAGAGAAAGAGATAGCTTGTGAGATAAAGACGATTGATTTGAGAGAGAGTGTGTGTGTAAGGGAGCAGAGTGAGAGGGGAGAGTGCAATGGTTATACAGAGAGAAAGAGATAGCTTGTGAGATAAAGACGATTGATTTGAGAGTGTGTGTGTGTGTAAGGGAGCAGAGTGAGAGGGGAGAGTGCAATGGTTATACAGAGAGAAAGAGATAGCTTGTGAGATAAAGATGATTGATTTGAGAGAGTGTGTGTGTGTGTAAGGGACAGAGTGAGAGGGGAGAGTGCAATGGTTATACAGAGAGAAAGAGATAGCTTGTGAGATAAAGATGATTGATTTGAGAGAGAGTGTGTGTGTAAGGGATCAGAGTGAGAGGGGAGAGTGCAATGGTTATACAGAGAGAAAGAGATAACTTGTGAGATAAAGACGATTGATTTGAGAGAGTGTGTGTAAGGGTCAGAGTGAGAGGGGAGAGTGCAATGGTTATACAGAGAGAAAGAGATGATTGATTTGAGAGAGTGTGTGTGTGTGTAAGGGAGCAGAGTGAGAGGGGAGAGTGCAATGGTTATACAGAGAGAAAGAGATGATTGATTTGAGAGAGAGTGTGTGTGTAAGGGAGCAGAGTGAGAGGGGAGAGTGCAATGGTTATACAGAGAGAAAGAGATAGCTTGTGAGATAAAGACGATTGATTTGAGTGTGTGTGTGTGTAAGGGAGCAGAGTGAGAGGGGAGAGTGCAATGGTTATACAGAGAGAAAGAGATGATTGATTTGAGAGAGTGTGTGTGTGTAAGGGAGCAGAGTGAGAGGGGAGAGTGCAATGGTTATACAGAGAGAAAGAGATAGCTTGTGAGATAAAGACGATTGATTTGAGTGTGTGTGTGTGTAAGGGAGCAGAGTGAGAGGGGAGAGTGCAATGGTTATACAGAGAGAAAGAGATAGCTTGTGAGATAAAGACGATTGATTTGAGAGTGTGTGTGTGTGTAAGGGAGCAGAGTGAGAGGGGAGAGTGCAGTGGTTATACAGAGAGAAAGAGATAGCTTGTGAGATAAAGATGATTGATTTGAGTGTGTGTGTGTGTGTAAGGGAGCAGAGTGAGAGGGGAGAGTGCAATGGTTATACAGAGAGAAAGAGATGATTGATTTGAGAGTGTGTGTGTGTAAGGGAGCAGAGTGAGAGGGGAGAGTGCAATGGTTATACAGAGAGAAAGAGATAGCTTGTGAGATAAAGATGATTGATTTGAGAGTGTGTGTGTGTGTAAGGGAGCAGAGTGAGAGGGGAGAGTGCAGTGGTTATACAGAGAGAAAGAGATAGCTTGTGAGATAAAGATGATTGATTTGAGAGTGTGTGTGTGTGTAAGGGAGCAGAGTGAGAGGGGAGAGTGCAGTGGTTATACAGAGAGAAAGAGATAGCTTGTAAGGGAGCAGAGTGAGAGGGGAGAGTGCAGTGGTTATACAGAGAGAAAGAGATGGCTTGTGAGATAAAGATGATTGATTTGAAAGAGTGTGTGTGTGTGTAAGGGTCAGAGTGAGAGGGGAGAGTGCAATGGTTATACAGAGAGAAAGAGATAGCTTGTGAGATAAAGATGATTGATTTGAGAGAGAGTGTGTGTGTAAGGGAGCAGAGTGAGAGGGGAGAGTGCAATGGTTATACAGAGAGAAAGAGATAGCTTGTGAGATAAAGATGATTGATTTGAGAGAGAGTGTGTGTGTAAGGGAGCAGAGTGAGAGGGGAGAGTGCAATGGTTATACAGAGAGAAAGAGATGATTGATTTGAGAGAGAGTGTGTGTGTAAGGGAGCAGAGTGAGAGGGGAGAGTGCAATGGTTATACAGAGAGAAAGAGATAGCTTGTGAGATAAAGACGATTGATTTGAGAGAGTGTGTGTAAGGGATCAGAGTGAGAGGGGAGAGTGCAATGGTTATACAGAGAGAAAGAGATGATTGATTTGAGAGAGTGTGTGTGTGTGTAAGGGAGCAGAGTGAGAGGGGAGAGTGCAGTGGTTATACAGAGAGAAAGAGATGATTGATTTGAGAGAGAGTGTGTGTGTAAGGGAGCAGAGTGAGAGGGGAGAGTGCAATGGTTATACAGAGAGAAAGAGATAGCTTGTGAGATAAAGATGATTGATTTGAGAGAGTGTGTGTGTGTAAGGGAGCAGAGTGAGAGGGGAGAGTGCAATGGTTATACAGAGAGAAAGAGATGATTGATTTGAGAGAGTGTGTGTGTGTAAGGGAGCAGAGTGAGAGGGGAGAGTGCAATGGTTATACAGAGAGAAAGAGATAGCTTGTGAGATAAAGACGATTGATTTGAGTGTGTGTGTGTGTAAGGGAGCAGAGTGAGAGGGGAGAGTGCAATGGTTATACAGAGAGAAAGAGATAGCTTGTGAGATAAAGACGATTGATTTGAGAGTGTGTGTGTGTGTAAGGGAGCAGAGTGAGAGGGGAGAGTGCAATGGTTATACAGAGAGAAAGAGATGATTGATTTGAGAGTGTGTGTGTGTAAGGGAGCAGAGTGAGAGGGGAGAGTGCAATGGTTATACAGAGAGAAAGAGATAGCTTGTGAGATAAAGATGATTGATTTGAGAGTGTGTGTGTGTGTAAGGGAGCAGAGTGAGAGGGGAGAGTGCAGTGGTTATACAGAGAGAAAGAGATAGCTTGTGAGATAAAGACGATTGATTTGAGAGAGAGTGTGTAAGGGTCAGAGTGAGAGGGGAGAGTGCAATGGTTATACAGAGAGAGAGAGATAGCTTGTGAGATAAAGACGATTGATTTGAGTGTGTGTGTGTGTGTAAGGGAGCAGAGTGAGAGGGGAGAGTGCAATGGTTATACAGAGAGAAAGAGATAGCTTGTGAGATAAAGATGATTGATTTGAAAGAGTGTGTGTGTGTGTAAGGGTCAGAGTGAGAGGGGAGAGTGCAATGGTTATACAGAGAGAAAGAGATAGCTTGTGAGATAAAGATGATTGATTTGAGAGAGAGTGTGTGTGTAAGGGAGCAGAGTGAGAGGGGAGAGTGCAATGGTTATACAGAGAGAAAGAGATAGCTTGTGAGATAAAGACGATTGATTTGAGAGAGTGTGTGTAAGGGTCAGAGTGAGAGGGGAGAGTGCAATGGTTATACAGAGAGAAAGAGATGATTGATTTGAGAGAGTGTGTGTGTGTGTAAGGGAGCAGAGTGAGAGGGGAGAGTGCAGTGGTTATACAGAGAGAAAGAGATGATTGATTTGAGAGAGAGTGTGTGTGTAAGGGAGCAGAGTGAGAGGGGAGAGTGCAATGGTTATACAGAGAGAAAGAGATAGCTTGTGAGATAAAGATGATTGATTTGAGAGAGTGTGTGTGTGTAAGGGAGCAGAGTGAGAGGGGAGAGTGCAATGGTTATACAGAGAGAAAGAGATGATTGATTTGAGAGAGTGTGTGTGTGTGTAAGGGGCAGAGTGAGAGGGGAGAGTGCAATGGTTATACAGAGAGAAAGAGATAGCTTGTGAGATAAAGACGATTGATTTGAGAGAGTGTGTGTAAGGGATCAGAGTGAGAGGGGAGAGTGCAATGGTTATACAGAGAGAAAGAGATGATTGATTTGAGAGAGTGTGTGTGTGTGTAAGGGAGCAGAGTGAGAGGGGAGAGTGCAATGGTTATACAGAGAGAAAGAGATGATTGATTTGAGAGAGAGTGTGTGTGTAAGGGAGCAGAGTGAGAGGGGAGAGTGCAATGGTTATACAGAGAGAAAGAGATAGCTTGTGAGATAAAGATGATTGATTTGAGAGAGTGTGTGTGTGTAAGGGAGCAGAGTGAGAGGGGAGAGTGCAATGGTTATACAGAGAGAAAGAGATGATTGATTTGAGAGAGTGTGTGTGTGTGTAAGGGTCAGAGTGAGAGGGGAGAGTGCAATGGTTATACAGAGAGAAAGAGATAGCTTGTGAGATAAAGACGATTGATTTGAGAGAGTGTGTGTGTAAGGGAGCAGAGTGAGAGGGGAGAGTGCAATGGTTATACAGAGAGAAAGAGATAGTTTGTTAAAGACGATTGAGAGAGTGTGTGTGTAAGGGAGCAGAGTGAGAGGGGAGAGTGCAATGGTTATACAGAGAGAAAGAGATGATTGATTTGAGAGTGTGTGTGTGTGTAAGGGAGCAGAGTGAGAGGGGAGAGTGCAATGGTTATACAGAGAGAAAGAGATAGCTTGTGAGATAAAGACGATTGATTTGAGAGTGTGTGTGTGTAAGGGAGCAGAGTGAGAGGGGAGAGTGCAATGGTTATACAGAGAGAAAGAGATAGCTTGTGAGATAAAGATGATTGATTTGAGAGAGTTTGGGTGTGTATGCGTGTGTGTGGGGAAGGGAGAACAAAAGAAGAAATATAAAGATGAAGAAAAGAGATGGCGAAGGGGAATGGAGGTGTATTAGAATGGAGAGAGTGTGTGGGGGGAGAAGGGAGAACAAAAGAGGAAATAGAAAGATGAAGAACAGAGATGGCGAAGGGGAATGGAGGTGTATTAGAATGGAGAGAGAGAGAGTATGGGGGGAGAAGGGAGAACAAAAGAGGAAATATAAAGATGAAGAACAGAGATGGCGAAGGGGATTGGAGGTGTATTAGAATGGAGAGAGAGAGTGTGTGGGGGGGGGGAGGGAGAACAAAAGAGGAAACATAAAGATGAAGAACAGAGATGGCGAAGGGGAATGGAGGTGTATTAGAATGGAGAGAGAGAGTGTGTGTGGGGGAGAAGGGAGAACAAAAGAGGAAATATAAAGATGAAGAACAGAGATGGCGAAGGGGAATGGAGGTGTATTAGAATGGAGAGAGAGAGTGTGTGGGGGGTAAAGGGAGAACAAAAGAGGAAATATAAAGATGAAGAACAGAGATGGCGAAGGGGAATGGAGGTGTATTAGAATGGAGAGAGAGAGTGTGTGGGGGAGAAGGGAGAACAAAAGAGGAAATATAAAGATGAAGAACAGAGATGGCGAAGGGGAATGGAGGTGTATTAGAATGGAGAGAAAGAGTGTGTGGGGGGAGAAGGGAGAACAAAAGAGGAAATATAAAGATAAAGAACAAAGATGGCGAAGGGGAACGGAGGTGTGCTAGAATTGAGAGAGAGAGTGTGTGGGGGAGAAGGGAGAACAAAACAGGAAATATAAAGATGAAGAACAGAGATGGCGAAGGGGAATGGAGGTGTAATAGATTGGAGAGAAAGAGTGTGTGGGGAGAAGGGAGAACAAAATAGGAAATATAAAGATGAAGAACAGAGATGGAAAAGGGGAATGGAGGTGTATTAGAATGGAGAGAGTGAGAGAGAGAGCGTGTAGGTGTGTGTGGGGGGAAGGGCTGTGTATGCGAGGACCTTAAGACGTACGTAGATGGGCATGTGGTTGCCAATAGGTGTATGTGTGTGTGTGTTTTCTAGAGAACGGGTGTATACAATAGGATATTTTAGCAATCACTACGCACACGCTTTCTATAACACAGAAATTCATTTCATATTACAAGTCAAATAACGAAGGACAGCTGAGGGTTTTTGTCGATAGAGATGGGATGAAAAAGAGATAGATGAATGATTTAGTAGAGAGAGAGAGAGTGTGTGTGTGTGTGTGTGTGTGTGTGTGTGTGCCTGTGTCTATGTGTGAATGGAGGGTGGAGTACAAAAGAAGGATAGATGAGGGGTGGAGAATGGGAGAGTATTAGTACAATGGAGAGAGAAAAGAGTTTGCATGGGTGTGTGTGCGTGCATGTGTGTGATAGAGAGGGAGGGTGTTTGATGTCAAATTTCTAGTTTAAAACAAATTTAGTCAACATAAAAGAATATTGGCAATTAGTTCAAGAGGACAACGTTCTAAAGAGTAAAGGTTTGTATACTGTCAAAATGTCTGTCATCCTTATCTTAATACATTGAATTCATTCTGTCATTTGTTAGCCATAGAGAAGGTCAGAATTGAATTTCCATGAAATTACTGAGTCTAGAGAGGGGGTCTTACCATGATATGATAGACTTCAACACTAAAGAATATCACTTGAACAAGTGTAGGTCTTATTTTTGGTCGCTGCTTCTCCCCCCTCCCAATTAATTAATACAAGATGCAATCAATTTTCAAACAGGATGGTAGTTGAGATGGAGTTATTAAAATGTAGTTGTATTTTTTATCACCACATAGCTCATGGATCACATCCATTTCTTTTTTGGCAATCAATTCGTAATCAGTTTAATCTGAAGCACGAAACGGTTACTTTGCTCTGGTTCTCATGTAAATGCACCTACAAACATGCCATATGCGTTCAGTATACACTCACTGTTCCTTTCTTACTTTATGGAATTTCAATCTTTTCAAATGCTGTCTCATCTTCTTATGTCTCTCTTTTCCCCGTTTAATAAACACTAATTTGCTTTAAATCATATTCATATTGATATATATTCATGTATTTACATTTTAAGTACATTGCATTAAACGGATATGTACGTCACCAATCAAATAGCGCGAGCTGAAAATGTTTGATAATCAAATTAAATTGGGACGTTATAAGTAAATTTTTGTAATCATGATACGTACCTGTCTCACTAAAAAAAATTAGAGCGCGAAGAGCGAGCTGAAATTTTTGCATTTTTTGACCCCATACACGGATAATTTAAGGACTATGTTTTAAGGAATCAATTAAGAGCATACATATCTCAACATAGTCATCTAATGCGAATGTCAACATGGTCAAGTGCCTGTTGAATTTGTTAAACTTACATCTCAACACACGAAGCACTTTTTGTAGTTGTAATCATTGTTATCATACGCATCTCACTAATCATATATTGCGAGCGCGAAGCGCGATCTGAATATGTAGGAAATTCAGACCTGGCGAGGGGCATTCTAAGGCTTGTTTGTAGGAATTCACTCAGACCAAGCGTATTTCACTAACCAAACGATGCGAGCGCGAAGCGCGAGCTGAACATTTCTTATATTCAGATTTATTTCATAAAAAGGGGCAATTACTTTAAATAGTCATGGAAAAGAAGCATATGTCACTACATAAAACAATAATAAGTTGAAGTGCGAGGAAATATATTTCGTGTAAATTGACTTGAAAACGGGAGGTTTTAGTACTGCAGGATCATATATCACGTTGAACAGAGAATGCGAGCACAGGAACAATAAAGACATAGGCCCTGAAATCATGTTTCATAAAATTATGAAAAACGTTTTTTTATGCAAACATAATTACAATGAACAATAATTTATTCTTTGCCACTACGTTTTTCTTCCTTTCTTCCTTTTTTCTTTCCCCGTTTTTTAATTTTTTGGGGGGTCAGCCGATGGCGGCGGGGGGGGGGGGTGGGCACGTGCCCCCATGCACCCCGTAGTTACACCAATGTATTCACAAGAAGCACTGAAGCACGCCCTCATCGATACTCTCATTGTGAAGCTCATACCAGCTCTAATTATATGACGAGTGAGAAGGGTGTGGTTGTGAATTTTCCCAAAGGGCCTTGAAATTATTGTTAAAGAGTTATTTATGTTTTACATTTGACGAGCAAAAACCGATACAATATATAGCTTTTCGCTCAAAAAAATATGATTTTGGTTTAATTTCTATATTTCGGCATACCCGCCTGATTTCCAGTAGGTAATGTACAACACATCCTAGAAATGTACGACAAATCATTTTTGTTTTTTGGTAAAGCGCACACAAGTTGTGTATTTATTTTTAAACAAAGTTTCCATATATTATTACGACCAAACATTTATTTGCTGTAATTTTGTAATAAAACTAAGTTAGGGGCTTGCCTTTTGTACAAGCTTTGCTTTTTTTCAGCGAGACCCACCGTTTTACTTTTAAATACAATGTCATCTGAGATAACATGTATTTATTTAATGAATTGTGTTCCTTTAATGATTATCTTATACATATATATTGTATATGTTTTGTAGTATTTTCGACCATGTTATGTTATGTTTATCATATTATGTACAATTGTAAAACGGAAATCAATAAATCGAATCAATCCCTGGGGTGGGGTGAGTCATTACTTCCAGTGCCCCTGTTTCCTTATTGTCACTATACCGCACACATCACATGGAGCAATGCCATGTACGATTATACAGTCCACGTTTATTTCCTATTTTGCTGGTGTAATGTCTAATATTTCACGATTTGTTATCTCTCCGACTCTCTCTCTCTTTCTTTTCTCTTCTCTCTTTCCCTGCTTATTTCTTTGTGAAGTGTTCAATGTTTAGCAATTTCATTTTGTCTCTCCTTTCACTTCCTTTTCATAAATATTCCTTTGCTTTAATTCATATTCATGTTAATCTATTCACAATAAACACTGAAGCATGTCTCTCATCTATGCTTCCATCGTCGCTAATAACTCCTCCAATCAGAAACGCTTTAATCATGTGACCTCTAATAAATCATGACGTTTACCTTTTTTGCCTTTGATATAGTGCGTCCCACAAAGAAGGAAACCCGTTTTCAGAGATAGATTTTACAATCAAAATGAATATGTTTTTATAATGAATTTGATACTCATGTCAAGAGTGGAATCTCATCTCTCATTTTGAAACCCACAGCTTTAATAGAAAATCGCTTACGCATGGCAGATTACAAAATATTGAGGCATATAAGAAACGATTTGCACAGAAAAAAAATATTGCTCTCATTTCAGGGATCACTTGAGAGAAGTTTAACAAAGAATTATTAAAAAAAATGTTAATGAGATAGTCGTCAAATATGCACGGTCGTCGTATCGCGAACACTGTAAAAAAAAATTCTGGCCATTCTGGATTTGACATTAAAATTTCAAACTCGTCTTGCTCTATAATGCATTAGGTGTTCGTCTCATGCTATAAAGAGGACTAATTGAATTATTTGATTATGTAAATGAAATATAAGAATATTTGCCTTTGAATTGAAAATACATAGGAGTCCCGGGGCTTTTTTTCTGGGACGCCCTGTATATGAGGTGTAAAAGAGACCTCGTCAGATGCTAAAAATATACTTACCGTTTCTTTTTAACTTTGTTTGGGAAATGTCAGATATTTTATAGATTGGTTCTCTCTCTCTCTTTCCTTATCTATTCTCCTCAATATCACTGCTATACTATTTCTGTGTCTATTTCTTCTTCTCTTTACTTTAATTCGTATTCATATCAATCAAGGGGTCGTGTGGTCCAGTGGTTAGAGCATTGGACTCATAATCGCAAGGTTGTGAGTTCGAATCCCTACTCTGCCATTGTCTCCACTTTGATAAAAAGGCCAGAGAGTAATATCTGTCTATAAGGTCAGCCACTAAGACTGATTAACCTAGACGTAAAATCTTTCCTAGGTAATTGGTTATATACCAGCTTGGCGTTTACCAGCAAAACGCTGTCCTGCCATAAACAGAAACATAATCTATTCAGAATACTCATTGAAGTTCATCAATTGTCGACGCTCCCACCATGAAGCTATTATTATCATGTTCCATGCAAACATGTGACTACTGAAAACTGGGTTGTGACATTTCTCTCAATTCATATTTGATATTCATCCGACTCACAGTAGTACAGCCTAGCCATGTGTGAAAATTACCCCTGAAATAAGGGAATAACCACTGCGTAATCCGTAGACGTGTAACGACATTGGTCATGTACATACGCCATCTTGTCTCACAGCATAGATAATTATAGTTTAACACATCGGTCTCTGAAGTTTACACAAAGTTTTAAGATAACATCAAAACGATCATTTCTTTTCAAGAGATCATCATAGAAGGTGACGTCATAATACATCAGAGAGGATCTATAAAAACAAGGTGAGTAATAAAGGTCGTTATACCCTACAACAGGGGTTCTCAAACTTTTTCTTTGAAGGGCCAGATGAGACAACAAGTAAACCTGAAAGGGCCTGGGTGGAGTGGATAATTAGAAAAAATGTACGCAAAGCGCAAAGACCCTTGCGGTCGGTGTCCGAGATGCTCTCTCTTGCAATCTGACCCTTATTTTTGGAGCATTTAATAAAAAAAATATAACAGTTTTATATGGAACGCAGGCAAAATAAGAAAAGTTTTCAAAATGCAGCGAGAGAGAGTCAATATTCATGAAAACAAAATTTTAGTTTCTATATTGTACCTATACATACCTGGTATTGGGGAGACAGGTAATATCTTATAGTACCAATATTTTTTGGTAGTCAAAGTTGAATTAATAATAAAGTATGTCTGTTGTAGACTCTAACAAGGATGTCAGTCTCCTAGTCACTTTCAATATACATGTGAAAAGTGTCTGTCAGCAACAAGTTGCTTGAACCTTGACACAAAAGGTGTAATTGCCAACAAAGGCACTGGTACAAATGTTCACTGGTCAAGCAGGGGCCGCGGAAGGGCGGGGGGGGGGGGGGGGGTCAGCCCCCACTTTTTCCCAAACCATGCACAAACAACGTAAAAATAGTGATCATATGATTGTGATTTTTTGCATGGCCGGCCACCAACCCCCAACCCCACACACACACACACACACACTTTGAAAACCGTTCCGCGGCCCCTGTCAAGGTACTTCGGTATGAGTTCTTAAAAAGTGTTCATTGTGGAAATGCACTTTCGCACCTGTATGTTGATCCAAACATGGTGAGAACAGCGGTGGTCATCTAATACGAGAGTAGATGGAACAGACAGAAAAAATTCTACTAAACTCTGTTTAAAAGTCAAATTAATTTACCTGCCATTACTTTTATTACGGTTAGGTCTACAAAGATACACATTTTAATCATATTGAGCTATGTTTCATATTGTGACCTAAAAATAAAAATAAAAAATGACACTTTATAAATGCTCTCATGAGAAAACGATATTGGTCGGAGTTTCTATTTATAGTTTGTTTGAAACATTATCTGAAAGTGAAGAATTTCCAATGGCATAGGGGGAAACACTCTTGTAGTTTAGGTTTTCATATGAGTATTTGGTTTCCTTTATCAATCTTGGTGATCTTTAGGAAGAATACATCTCTTATCTCACTAGATTGGGTAGTTATGAGTACATGTAGTGGCATAATTCCAAACTAGCTGATTTGTAAGTAATGTCTGCAGATGCATGTTTTTTCGGTTGAAAGGAATATGACTAAGGTTTGAACCTCTTTTTATTCTTGCTCATCTCTTCCTTTCCTCTACAGTGCGTATAAAAAATTGCACTTAGGAGAATCCTAATATATATATATATATATATATATATATATATATATATATATATATATATATATATATATATATATGTGTGTGTGTGTGTGTGTGTATGTGTGTGTGTGTGTGTGTGTGTGTGTAAAATATCCTAAAGCTTTTTTCCACAATTAAAAATTGGTACAGGTCTCTTTGAATGAATGACGATATAACTGCTACTTTCCGCTTGAGTGAGCACCACTTACTTTTGAAAAGTTCGGAAAAAATTATTTACACAGAAATAAAAAAAAATAGTTATATGGATAAAGGTAAACATCAATCATGAAGAGTTCATTGACTTTATAAAAATAGTAATTTGAAAATATGTTTTACCTTTTTAATTTGTTTCCTTGCCCGAAATAGTTCATAGAGCCCCAATGCGCCTTTACCCCCCCCCCCCACACACACACACACCGAGGCATTATGACGGCATCTGGCTTTACACAGAGATGAATGGCTTGATTGGCATGATTTTCGTTCTGTTTATCATTGTCATGCTCGGAAAAGTGTCGAGAAACAAGAAGTAAAATGAAAAGGGAAATCAGAACTTACGCACTAAAAATAATAGCTTAGTAAAAATGCTGGAAATATCCCAAATATATATATGTTTTTTACATTCAGATTTTTCTTCAGATCCAGCTGGCACAAGAAAGGTAATGGTTGTGCTTACCTCGGGTTAAAATGTAAGCTTGGGTTGCAAAATTTTTACAGAATGTTCAAATTTATATTTTTATTCAAATAACTGAAAATGAAAAAAGTATGAGAAATGAACCGCACGGTCAGTTTGTTTCCCCCGTTCTTCATTGACACAGCGTGAATAATAAGCATTTCCGCGCAAACCGATTTCTGTGAGATTTATTAAAATGGACAGTGCTCACTCAAGTGAAGCATTCTGTCAAAAAAATGCTTTCATTTGAAAGATGAGACCAAAACCCAAGAACATATTATCTGAACAGATTACCCTAGGTTGTTTCCTTTTCAATTCCAAGAACTTTATCAATGAAAGTGTAAACTTGTTATCGATACGTACTGTATAAGTGAGAGAATAAATAAAAACGGAGCTAACAAAACTTCAGTTCGTGAGAACAATGTTCAGGGTAGGAGGGGTATGAAACAATCCACATCGAGGCTTACGCACAGTCACATATCAAACTGCTTATGATTACTAGAAGCGTAGAGAATATGATTGTATATATACATGTATATAAACCAAGAAAGCTTCAACGAGCACACACGAAAAAACCTCTATCAACATTATAGATTAAAGTGATTGGTTAACATTGGTTTGACTTTTAACAAATCTGAGCTAGAAGGTCACACTTGGCACCTGTGTCTGTGATATGTTACAAAAATGAAGCCCGGAAAAAATTGTGTTCGAAAATAATTATTAAGTGCTTGAAAAATTGAAATATAAAGTGACCGGAAACACCATCTTAATTTCATCCCATACACTTATGTTTACTATATATGCGTCTATAAGACGCCTATTTGCCTTTATAGTTTTAGCTTTTCATTCTCAATAATGGTTGTTTTCAGGGTTTATTAGTTCTAATACACGAACTTGTTCACATGTTTCATCTTGGTTGGAGAAATTTTAAAATCGGCTGCTCACAAAGTTAAACAATACCTTTAAAAGTAACGGAGATATTGAATATTAAAATTTGACAATATTTTGTGAAAACGGGTAGGCCTATATATATATATACAGTTAATGGTATGTGCGTGAGCAATATGTCTCGAAGTAACAAATTAAGAAAATATGATATTTCATATTGAATCAAATGTCAATCTTTTTTTTGTGGAAAAAAAGTCTTGAGACGGTTGGGAGATTCATATCAACAAAGCCAAAATTGTAAAGAAGGGTTGCTTAGAAATAGCAAAAAAAAAACATATATTTATACAATTCCCAATCTTTATTGTAACATTTGTCTGACATTATTCTTTCTATTCTTCAATTCATATCATTTTCAGCCTGGAGTACACCTTCAACTTTCCGCTGCATCAGCAAACATCTTCGGTGAATATTTGGTGAACAAGGTATCTTAGAAAGCGCTTACCACAACAGGTAATATGTCAAATTGTGGAAAGCAAAAATTGTCTTATTTTATCACAGCAATCAGAGATATTTTTTCTTGTGATTTATGCCATCGTTAATTTAAACATTTTTTGATTAAGAATGAGAATCATGTGGTCCAGTACGGGTTCGCGTCGTGTGGTCCAGTGGTTAGAGAATTGGACTCATAATCGCAAGGTTATGAGTTCGAATCCAAACTCTGCCATTGTCTCTACTTTAAAAAAAAGGCCCAAGATTGATATCTGTCGTCTATTACGTCAGCCACTATGACTGATTAACCTAGACGTTAAATGTTTCCAAGGTAATTGGTTATATACCAGCTTGGCGTATACCAGCAAAAATTGCTGTCCTGCCGAGTTCCTACGGGAGTTACCACAAACAGAAACAGAAGAATTGTTCATAATAGGGCATTAGCCAACGTAAGGAGAAAAGTCGTTTCTATGACTTATTATTTCTCTCTGCTTCTCTCTCCCTCTTTCTCTCTCTCTCTAAATTTTTCATCCTTCTCTCCCTTTCTCCCTAGATGGTTTAACTTTCTTTTTTCTCTCTCTCCTATTCTTACTCTCACTCTCATTGATTCTTTCTTTTTTATTTCTTTAACCGCTACTCTGTATCCCTCCCTCCATCTCTACCCCCCCCCCCTTTATTCAAATCACCCCTATTCATATGTTTGCATTCTCTCTCCTCCACTCTAACACTCCCTCTTTATAAATCTTTACCACCCAATCTGCCCCCTCTCTCTCTGTCTTTATATATCTATCTATCTATCTGTCTTCCCTTTTTTATATATCTTTTGTCTTCCATTTTCATCAGATCACTACTCTGATCATCATGGCAACTAACTTCACCCAAGACCAACAATGTGAAGGAAAGGAGTGTGTTACGATACTGCAACAAATAACAATCAGAAATTGAGATTAATTTCCTCTTTTTTTTATTACAGGAAATAATTATACATAAATAAAACAAATAATGATCTTACATAAATCTCTTGAAGTGTCCGATGTAAAATCCCGAAGTGATGATGCTATATCCAAGTAATAATCCAAATGATAAAAATCCCAGTTGACTGGCGAAAATTCACAATGATGGCGATGATGAAACTGATGTTGAAGTCCGATGAATAATAAGAGTCACTGCAACGAGTTGAAATGTCCGTGAAGACGATGTTGATGATGATTAACAGTCAATTTCAGCAATCCATGGGTTGAAGCGTGTTCATTGAACAGGTTGATGATGTTGATGATCTCGATGAGAACTGATAATTTCTCTCTCAAAATAACTGCAAACAGTTCATTGATGCATAAACTGCTCTGATCTGATCTGGTGAAGTGATCTCATATGATGTGATGTGATCTCCTGCTCTCATATGATGTGATGGTGTGATCTAATATGATGTGATGATCATCTTGAAAAATCTGCAGCTTTATACTAATTACAAGTGTTCTAGATCATTCTCAAATTTCGACTAATCTACAAGCTTCTAGAATTGTCTTCCAAAAGAACTTTCTCCTTTCAGGAGCAGTCAAAATCCAGAACACTCTTGAATGACCTCATTGAAATCAACAGTGTAAACAAAACACCTAAGCCTATTCATTTCCACTACCAATACAATTCTATTGTTTGGCTTTTCCTTATTCAACAATAAAACTCCTTGGCCCTTAAAAATAGGCAAGGCCTGCATAACAAAAAGACATTCTTGGCTATCCTTAAAGGGAAATAACTAATAGATGGATGTAATTGCTTTTACAATTCTTCTAAAATTATTCATATATGTAACAAGTGTCAATCAATCACAGATGTGACGTACTATGTGGAGGAGAAGAAGAGACTCTGTGATGACTGCGCCTCTAAAGAAGGATGCATCGCAAGAGTTAAAAGAGGTGTACCAAATATTTATTGTGAAGAACATGATGAAAAGGTAAAATTATATTGTAAATATCATGGCGTTCCATTGTGTTATTCATGCGCTATGATCAAACATCTACAGCCTTGCGAGAGACAAGATATAAATGATGCAATAAAAGACAGTAGGGCGAGGC
The DNA here is from genome assembly GCF_018143015.1 of Lytechinus variegatus. Lineage (NCBI taxonomy): Eukaryota > Metazoa > Echinodermata > Echinoidea > Temnopleuroida > Toxopneustidae > Lytechinus > Lytechinus variegatus. Next base: position 44,549,330 of record NC_054745.1, read on the forward strand.
TAACAGTTCTAAAAGAAAAAGGGAGGGACAAATTGAAAGAAGGTCGTCTTTATGAAGATGAAATTGACCAATGCACGAAAGACACAGACACCCATCTACAAGCTTTGAAAGATGAAGTTAATTCCATAATCAAGGAAGCGATCAGCATAGATAAAGTCAAGGAGAAGATGGAGGCTGACAAAATTAATCAAGCATTTGATGGTAAGAATCAAGTACTCCAAGAAGAGATAATGAAGATCAATGAAAAGATTCGAAAGAACAATGAAGAGAGAGATAAACAACTTGAATTAATCCATACAAATGCACACATTAGACAAAGACACATGGACAATAAGAAGATTGGTCTTCATCGATACATTGATAACATTGTTAAAGAGAAGGATAGGAAGATCAGAGAGTTGATGAAATCATTGCAGGATTACACAAAAAACAATAGAGAATGCAATACAGACCATAGATACAGTACTAGAAGACGATAAAAACATTGTTAAAGACGGTCATAGTGTGAACATGTCAGTGAGTGATAAACTAAAGAAAGCATTTTATAAGAATGATGTGAAACAAATCACTGATAGAATATCAGGTGTTAGGTTTGTGAAGGGTGTTGGGAGAGAGAAGTATGATGGTAGGATTGGTGGGTATGATGGCGAGTGGATGCTTAGTGATACAATCAATGTCAAAGATGAAATTAAAATCCCATATACTGTCGGCTGCTTAGACATGTTAGATGAATGTAATGTGATCATCACTGACAGTCTCATAGGTAGCCAGCATACATACATGTTAGATATGAACACTAAACACATTCAGAGTGTGATAACAGGTACTGATACATCATGTGTAATCTCCTGTGCATTACTGAATGATGACAAGATAGTATGTGGTAGATACTGTGAAGGTTGTACAGGGGACAGTTTGACTGGATGCATCAGTGTGTATGACAGACAATGGATGCGCATCAATGACGTCACAATACCAAGAAACACAACGGACGATACCTCATTGGTGTATGTAACTGTTGACCGTGATGGGATGATCATCGCTGCTGAGTGGGGTCAGTCTAAGATATACGTCATCAACCCAGCTGATAGTAAGATAGTGAATACCGTCAAATGTAAACAGAAATTAGTGATGCGATGTGTGCTATCATCAGGTCACATCATCGCTCAACCTTTCCCGTTTGATAAGAGAGTACTAATCATAGACAGACAGGGTGGTCAAAGGGAAATCCCCCAAAATGATCGCATCTTGGATATCAGTGTTGATCCTCTAACAGACGACCTTTACGTTGTGACATCAGATGATGAGTGGAAGACGTGTATGATTGATCAGGTGATGAGTGGGAATGAAGTGAAGAAGAGAAGAGTGACGTCATTCCCTGTATCAGTGTTTGTTAAGCTGTATCTCATTTTAGCATCTTCCCTTTCCTTCCCTCCTGTATGTCGTGTAATGATCCTATTTGAGTCAGGCAAGATAATTGCTGATAATGGAGATAGTATTCTCGTATTTGAAAAGAGACTCACATTATAAATGATACGCTGGGGGATCAATTAGTTATTGTATTCATTGTGAATAATAATCTAATTATATTTTGATTATTTCAATTACAGAATAAAACCATCTTTGTAATCCTGAAATGAAATCTCGTATCATTTTGAAAGATAGATATCTATACACACCTTGGTGTCATGGATGTGGAGAGGGCAGATATTGATCTGATTCAACAGATTTAGTTCAGAATGGGCACGCGGACTTAGTGGGAAAAGATTCCTGAGATGTATTAAAAGATTTGATAGAAAGATATAAAACATAACAAATTGGAATCACTCACCCTTAATTGGACTGGCAATTCGGATGAAGCGAGGAATATGCATTTTCTTCACTGGAAATATAACCTGTTTCCAGAAATATATACCATGGGGGCTGTCGGACTCTGTTTGAAATAATCTGTTTCGTCTGTCATTCTAATAACATTCATGTTTCTATCAGCGAATTAAAAAAGATTGAAAAAAGCAATGTAAATAATTATCTCAATTTTCGGCCTCTATTCTGCGAACAATAAAGAGGTGGTTGCATGAAATTTTAAACCTCAACCCATATTTAATGAATTCAACACGCTAAAAAATGAATAAAGTAGTAAACATAGTAAGATAAATGGAAATTGGCAAGCCAAATTCCAATGCTTGGACAAATAGCAGTTGTCCGACGGTATAGATATGTAGAGTAAACATGTGAAGCTGAAGGTGGAAAACATATTGAATATTGATATTATGATGCATGGTAGACTTAGAGGGGAGAGAGGGAGAGAAAGGGAGAGAGAAACGGAGAGTAAGAAAGTAAAGGGAGTGAGGAAGGTGAAACAGAAAGAGAGAGAGAGAAGGTAAGATATAAGGATATGACGACCCAGGGATGATGGGTAGATTATGTTTCAGCTTTACACATCATTCCCCTTATAACACGGGGTAAATCCGATCCGAGCAATGGCGGGATGATAATAATAAATAAAAAAATTGGGACACCCACCACATCAAGGGCTAACGAAAACTTTTCTCCCAGCAGGCCCTGCTATTATTATTACCCGGCTAAGCGAGGCTGCCTATTCGGTGCACCCAGCTTTTTTTTGAGGAATTACTTCCTGCCGGTACCCATTTACCTCACCTGGGTCGAGTGCAGCACACTGTGGATGAATTCCTTGCTGAATGAAAGTAGTATATGTACATAATGCTACCGTCTTTGAGTTAAAAGCATTTAACGATCTTTTTTCGATGGATGTATAGTAATAATGTACAGTTGATATCAATATGCAAGCGAGTATTTGGAAGATAAATTTATGTCCAAAAACCTCTATCAACTGGCGTGTAATTATCACATCACAGGAAGTGTATAGACTTAAAATGCATATATTACTAAAGACCTAAAATGAATTCGTTCGATGGATATGGTGAAATAGATTTGTTAGGTTATAAGTAAGTGAATTAGAGCAAATATCATTATGCGAGCTAAAGAAGCGAGGGAGCACAATTGTTAATAGTTTAAGACAAAATTATGACTAAGTTATCTTTCAAGGGGTATGTAATTATGGGAAAATGCAGAGACTGGGCGTATTTTGCAAGCCTTGAATAGTTGTTTCAGTCGTTTAAAATGATGTGAATATAATTACAGAGGATGATGAAGGTAAATTAGCAATAAATTACAGAACTACAGAAGAAAAGGAAAGAAATAAAGAGAGTAAATAATATCAAACAGTCCATATTCTATTCAATGAAAACTCATTTGCTGACTGGTTTAAGGTGAGATCATTATCTGGATTAAGGGTGCTTATGAAATGATTATAAGTCACCTTTGATTTTTTGTTTTGTTTTCATTTTCTATCGCACTTTGACTCTTTTGCGTAATGTATATTGTTCTGGGGAATGTTTGGCACAAATCACAGTCTCTTCTCTTTTGTCAGTTGATATTTACAACACGCTGATTTCGAACAATAATTGGAAGCAAAAGGTTGTTATTGTAGGCTCTTTGAGCACGTCGAGAATGAGATTGGGAATACCCAGTTTAGTCACCGTTTCACAAAAGTTTACAGTCAATCGTAAAATTGCCATGGCATAACAAGATCAAGTACATAATTGTTTAGAATAATCACAATGAACCAACCAGAATCAATGCTTATAATGAGCAATTGATCGTAAAAGTGTGTGTTACCGGGCCACTGAGAGTAGATGTTGTACTTTGGTCTCTATTGTTAAATCACTTCTTTATGATTGAATACAGACACACATTCAATCTCGTTTGCTTTATTCCATGACATCTGTGACATCTGTGAACTTGTAAATGTTGGTGAAAAATAAAATGCACTGATCAGCTTCACATTAACGTTCTGACTGGGGTATATGTTATATATGGTATATGTACATGAAAGAAATCAATTTAACGAGCAACATTTACTGCAATGTGATATGACTGATCGTAAGATTGGTTTTATTTCTTTGTTACAAGACACTGAGGTTGGTTATTGATGAGAGAGTGCAAATGAGCAATGAGAGAGCTAGTGCATTGATTAAAGGTCAAGTCCACCTCAGAAAGATGTTTATTTGAATCAATAGAGAAAAATCAGACAAGCACAATGCTGAAAATGTCATCAAAATCGGATGTAAAATAAGAAAGTTATGACATTTCAAAGTTTCGCTTATTTCTAACAAAATAGTTATATGAACGAGCCAGTTACATCCAAATTAGAGAGTCGATGTCACTCACTCACTATTTTTTGTTGTTCTTTATTGTTTGAATTATGCAATATTTCAATTTTTACGAATTTGATGATTAGAACCTCCTTGCCTAAAGCACAAAATGTTCAAATAATGGAATTCCACGTTTTCATGGAGGAATGAAACTTCATTTCACATGACAATGACGAGAAAATCAAAATATTTCATATTTCATATCATAAAATACAAAAGAAATAGTGAGTGAGTGATGTCATCAGTTGTCTCATTTGCATATCGACCGAGATGTGCATATAACTGTTTTGTGAAATGGAGCGAAACTTTAAGATGTCACAACTTTCTTTTTTTAACATCCGATTTTGATGAAATTTTCATTGTTATGCTTGTTGAATTTTTCTCTTTTCATTCAAATCAAGTTTTGTTGGGGTGGTTTTTTCCTTTAAACAGAGACAAAGAGATATTTTGTGAGATAAAGATGATTGATTTGAGAGAAAGTGTGCGTGTGTGGGGGAGAGGAGGGGGTATAAAAGAGGACAAATAAAGATGAAAACAGAGATGGCGAAGGGGAATGGAGGTGTATTATGATGGAGAGAATGTGTGTGAGTGTGTGTGCGTGTTGGTGTTCGAGTGTGTGTGAGGCTGTGTGGGTGAGGTGCTTTTACGTAGTGGGCGTGTGGCTGCTAATAGATGTGTGTCTTTTCTACAGAACGGGGGTATACAATAGGATACTTTATAAACAATTACTATGCACACACTTTCTACAACACAGGAATTCATTTGATATTACAAGTCAAATAACAGAGGACAGCTGATTTTTTTGTCGAAAAAGATGGGATGAAGAAGAGATAGATGAATGATTTAGTATAGAGAGAGTGTGTGTGTGTGTGTGAATGAATGAATGAAGGATGGATGGATTACAAAATAAAGAGAGATAAGGAGGACAGAGATGAGGGGTAGAGAATGGAAGAGAGTTAGTACAATAGAGAGAGAAAAGAGTTTTGAGTGGGTGTGAGCGCGGGTGCGTGCGTGTGTGATACGGAGGGAAGGTGGTTGATGTCAAATTTCAAGTTTGAAACAAATCGAGTCAACATTAAAGAAGATTGGCAATTAGTTCAAGAGGACAACGTTCTAAAGAGTAAAGGTTTGTATATTGTCAAAATGTCCGCCATTTTAAACTCAATGCATTTGATTCAATTTGTCATTTGTCATGTTTGTTAACCATGGAAAAGGCCAGAATTGAATTTCAATGATAGTATTAAGCCTGTAAAGGGGGTCTTACCGTGATATGGTAGACTCCAACACTATGTCACTTAAACAAGGGCTTGTTTCGGTCGCTGCTTCTTTACTCCATTTGATTAATACAAGATGCAATCATTTATCAATCAGAATTGGAAAAATATCTTAGTTAAGATGGAGTTATTTAAATGTAGTCCTACTTTTGATCACCACGTAGCTTATGGATCATATCCATTTTTATTGTCATCAATTCTTAACCAGTTTAATCTGTTCCCGAAACGGTTATTCAGCACTGGTTCTCGTATAAATGCACTCTACATACAGGCCATATGTGTTCATTATACACTCACTGTTCCTTTCTTACTTTATAGAGTTAACAAACGTTTCAAATGTTGTCTCACCTTCCTTATGTCTCTTGTTTCCCCCTTTAGATAAACATTAATTTGCTTTAAATCGTATTCATATTGATATATATACAAAAAAATTTAACCCCACCCCCCTTAAATCAAATCGCTGTAACTTTTGAACGCAATAATTTTCAAATATGATATTTCGTAGGTATTTTTCCACTGTCATTAAACAACTCCTGGTGAAAAATGAGATTGATCAGTTGAGTAACGCATGAGTAATCAATGATTGAATTAAAAATAACCATTTTTGAAAGTCATTGGGCAAATGTTCTTTTTAGGTGAATTTTATGGTGTTACTACTGTTTTTCTATCCATCATCTAGCCACTCCACACACAATTTTGATAACGTATGTTAATGGTTGAGTGAGCAAAACTGTTTGTGACGTATCATCATAGGGGTTTAGAGTAGTATCTTCTACAACTTGTTAAACTTGTTAAAAAAACATGTAGAAAAAAAATGAAAATACTGGTGGGTCCCCCAATTACTCGGCCTTCCCCTTTTAGAATTCTGGATCCACCATTGTTTATCCATAAATTTAATTAATCCTGAAAAATTAGTAGGAAAAGAATACATTCATGCCTATAAAGAGTATTCTTTCCCAAGTTAATTAAGTCACATTTGAAAATTACTCCTCAACATGAGTCAGTGACATTAAAAATGCCCCGTTTTCCCCTTTTGATGCGTGCTCACTCATCCATAAATAAACAAATCGATTTCATTTTTGCACAAAATTCTGCCCATAGGTTGATAAACATTAATGTCAAATGACATCGCTAAAGACAACCTTGAAAAAAAGTCCCACCATATTAAATGAGAGGCTAATTATTCTAAAGCAATACACCATAGTGTACACTATGTGTATGAGAGAGGAAGTCAAATTTTTAAAAAAAATGAAATGAGGGTTTGTTTTATGGACGATTTGTGTTACTTTTGCCAACAGTTTTTTTCGTGAAACTTTGCACATGGCTTCAGAGGAACACTATCCAAAAGGTGCGCACACCAAAATAATCACCCGATACGGCACAGAGAAGGGCCGAGGCCTTGAATTTTAATCTCATTTGCAAAATTTTGGAATACTGTATGCTCACTGAAACATTAGACATCGGATTTTCATAAAAATCGAATTAAATGAATTTTGCAAGGAGTTTTGTGTCAGATATCCATGGTTGCCTATGATTTAGAAAAGCGTATTTTTGTTTTCATTAAATGTTCATTGAAGCGTTAAAATGATGAGAATTGTTGAAGATACTCTTTGCCAAAATGACCGTCATGACATTTGATCATTTTTATCGATAGAAATGTGTAAAAATCAAATTATGAAAATTTTTGAACTGTGTTTATTCAACCGCAAAATTTAGCAAAAAAGTTGTATCGTCTTTAGAAAGCACATTTTACAAGCCTTCTGACTATTTTTTATGATGAGAATGTGGAATTCGTTCCAATAAAGTAAAATCAAAGTCATGATACTTGGCTTGTGCCTTTGAAAAGTGACAATTTTGCCCTCTAGTGGTGCTCACTGAAGCATGACATAAAATACCTCCATAGCATTTACTCAGAGGGTAGCTTATAAAATTACTTACATACTCATGTAAAAATTTATCAAAACATTTCATTGTTTTGGAATCTATGGATGTTTGTTTAAGGGGGACTTACTTTTTTGTGTGTATTTGTTTTGAAAAATAGTTGAATAAATATGTGTAAATATTCCTAAGAAGCACTAAAGCACGCCCTCATCGGTACTCTCATTGTGAAGTTCATACCAGCTCCAATAATATGACCAGTGAAAAGGGTGTGATTGTGACGTTTCTCAAGGGGCCTTGAAACGGTTGTTAAAGAGTCTTTTTTTTTAATTTCACGAGCAAAAACTGATAGAAAATTTAGGTCTTCGCTTTAAAAGAGATGATTTGGGTTAAATTTCTATATTTCGGCATGTTCGCCTGTATCCCAGTTGATGCTTGCTGCCAATAGCTAATAACACACACAACACACCCTGAAAAAATCCTGAGGGAAGGGGGCACTAGCGTACCAACGGGGGGCAGAGGGGCAGTATGCCCCCCGCCCGACGAGCCACCACCCCTGCATGTATCCCTGCCCCCCCCCCCTGACGAGCTTGAAAGACCTTCCCCCCCCTGACGAAAATCCTAGGTACGCCACTGGAAGGGGGCGCTACAGAACCACCTGCGCCCCAGTTTCCAGAGTTAAATGCCCCTTATTATCGTCCAAATAAGATAATAATAGTGATAGTAATAATAATAATAATATGCATTTACATAGCGCCATCTATCTAGAAATATTCTATTCCCAGGTGCACAAGAAAAGAAAGAATTAAAAAGTTTGGATGAGTGTCAAAGTGCCAATAACTAATACTGTTAGAAAAGATAAGATTTGAAGGTCTCCAGTGATTGTGTAATTCTTAGTAAATAATAATGATAGTGATATCTTATTGAGTGCACACACCATCCAGAGATGCTCATGGCGCTAGCGCAGCAACAGTTCCTTTGGATACAAAATATTATATACATACATTAAAAAAACAGCTACTTGGATAAAAATAGAAATCTTATGAGTTTATTCTCTCACTCTCTGTCTCTCGGTCTCCCCCCCCCCCCCCCCCCTGCTCCTGTTTTTGCCAAATGTCTGTTTTCTGCAAGTTCCTTCTGTCTCTTTTCTCTCTTTTTATAAACATTCCTATGCTTTGATTCAAGTACTTATTATTTTATCTATGCCTCTCCTTTTATGATACTGTTATGTAAATGATTTGTTATAATTGTTATGCTATACTATGTACACTGTCACAGGGGAACATAGGAGACCAACAAATTGTTGAATGTGGTTCCCTGTTCTTCAAACAAATGAATACATGAAATAGAAATAATTGTTTATATTGATATATTCACAAGAAGCACCGAAGCACGTCCTTCGATCATCGATGTTCCCATCGTGGCTAATATCTGCACCACTCAGGGATGTTCCAATGATGTGACCTCTGAAAAGAGTTAAAGGTATTGTTTAACTTTGTGAGCAGCCGATTTAAAAAATTCTCAAACCAATATGAAACATGTGTACAAGGGAATGTATTACAACTAATAAGCCCTTAAAACAACCATTATTGTGAATGAAAAGCTATAACTACAAGGCAAACCCCGATTTTGTAAATAGGCGTCTTATAGACACCTAAATAGTACACATAAGTGTATGGGATTAAATTAAGATGGTGTTTCCGGTCACTTTATATTTCAATTTTTGAAGCACTAAATAATTATTTTCGAACGCAATTTTTTCTGGGCTTCATTTTTGTAACATATCACAGACACATGTAACAAGTGTGACCTTCTAGCTCAGATTTTTTAAAAATCAAACCAATGTTAACCAATCACTTTAAATCATGACGTTTCCCTAAGTTCCTTGCCGATTATGTACGGTGTAAAAAGGACCTCGTCATACACTAGAAATATGCTTACCGTTCCTACTTTGTTTGCGAAATTGGTCCTCTCTCCCTTTCTTTCCTTCTCTCTTCTTCTCTCTTTCACTGCTACTGTCTCTTTCTCTCTTACGTCATCGCTTTGCTTTAATTCATATTCATATTAATCTATTCAGAAGAATCATTGAAGTTCATCAATTGTCAACGCTCCCACCATGAAGCTATTATTCTCATGTTCCATGCAAACATGTGACTACTGAAAATTATTTGATTGCGACATTTCCCTCAATTCATATTTGATATTCATCCGACTCACAGAAGTACAGCCTAGCCATGTGTGGAAAGTACCCCACTGCGTAATCCGTAGACGTGTAACGACATTGATCTCTGAAGTTTGGACATAGTTTTAATGTTGCTTTAAGATGATCATTTTCTTTTTCAAAAGATGGTCATGTGAGGTAATGCCATAATATGTCAATAAAGAGAAGGTAAGTAGACCATACAATGTTTTTATCACGGAAATACATGACATTGTCGTATTTCGGATCTTTATTTTCGTTCGGAGCATACAATAATTGTCGGAATAAAGAAACTTTGAATAGGTTATAGAGTAAAGTGTTTATTTGTAAATGTTAATAATAAATGTTAATAATCAGCAACAGTTATAGATTGAGTTGAAAGTCATGAGGATATAATTGGAGATTCAGACAGTGGCGTAACTACGGGGTGCATGGGGGGCACGTGCCCCCCCCCATCTGCTGGCATAAAAAAAGGGAAAGAAGAGAGAGAAAGGGAGAGAAACGTAGTGGGAAAAAATAAATTATTGTTCATTATAATGATATAATATGTATGATATGGTATATTACATTAAAGAAATGACTAAGTGAAACATAATTTGCTCAGGGCCTATGTCTTCATCGTTCATGTTGTTCGCACTGAATCTCCAATTATATCCTCATGACTTTCAACTCAATCTATAACTGTTGCTGATTATTAACTAAGAATATTGATGCTTCATTTACAAATAAACACCTCCACATTTCAAGTCAATATACAACAATTAGATTTCTTCGCACTTCGAATTATTATTGTTTTATGTAATGAAATATGCTTCTTTTTCATGACTGCTTAAAGTGATTGCCCTATTTTAAGGTTTTAATATAAAACATTTCCTGCCCGTGCTTATTTTCGTTTTAGTGGATTGGTGATATATGTGTGCTCTTCATGAACTCCTAAAATCAGTCCTTAAAATGTCCCTTTTCTGATGTGAATATCAAAATTTTCAGCTTGTGCTTCTTGCTCGCATCATTTGGTTAGTGAAATTCGCATGGTCTTCGTGAATTCCTACAGATAAGCCCTAGAATGCCTCTCTTCAGGTCTGAATTTCCTTAAATTTCAACTTGCGCTTCGCGCTCGCATTGTTTGTTTAGCGAGATAGGTACGTATCATGATTACAAAAATATTCTTATAATGTCCCTGTTTAGGTTTGAATATCAAAACGAAATCAGATGCGACCAGTGAGATACATATCCGTATACATATCCATTAATGTCACTGTCCTTAAACTGTCTCTATTAGGTCTGTATATCTGGTCATGAGCGCTCTTTGCTCGTTCACTAAGTGACTAAAATTTTTGCTGCTGCCCCCCCCCCCATGCCATGACCCACGGTACGCCACTAGATTCAGATAAAACTGGACGATGAATATGATAATTATGAAGTATAAAACTCTTGTTCTGTAGTTGGTACAATTAATATTGTCTATTTATGAATTCTTGATGTAATTCAGTCTATTTGTATTGGATTTATTTTAATAATCAACAAGTCTCATAAATGCATACAGGCAAAGTGGGTAAACATCATGCAAAACATAAAAAAGACGACATACCCCACCCCCACCAACCCATCCCTTTGTGATTCATTTCCTTGAACTAGCTAAAGCCTTTTTGAAACTGGAAATGGTATTAGATTGTTGCATTTGAATTGGTAGTGAGTTCCAGCATTGAGCCCCCCTTAACGTAAATGTTTTCTTACCAGATTCGGCTTTTGCTTGGGGGATATTTAAAGTTAGTGGACCTGACCGTGTATTATATGTATGTGTATAAAATGAAAATCTTTCAATTAAATATGTCGGTGCCTGTCCTGTCATTATCTTAAACATCATTACAGCAATGTTGTCACTTCTGTTTTCTTGTAGCGTTACCCATTTTAATTTATTTAAATTTTCTTTGGAAGATGAATACCATGGAGATCGATTTATTATTCGGGCAGCCCTATTTTGTAGCTTTTGAAGAACTTTCTGATTAATCAACCCGCAGTTACCCCATACACCATCACAATAGTTAAAATGTGACATTATCAGGGAATTATAAACAATAATCAGTTCATTTTCGTCGACGAAGTTCTTTATGGACTTTAACATGAATAAACCACCATTTACTTTCTTTTGAATATAATTAATACGGTTTTGCCATGTTAAATTAGAATCAAGAATAACACCTAAATATTTACATTCATCTACCTTACGTAATGGAGTATTATCAATATGTATCTGAAACATAGCATTTTCAATTTTGCAAAGCCTTTGTTTGGTACCTAGTACAATGTACTCGGTTTTATCGATATTTAAATGTAGTTTATTTTTAATCAGCCATTTTCTTATGTTTTCTAGGTCTTCATTAATCTTACAACATATTTCAGTGGGGCTTTTGCCTGAGCAGTAAATCATCGTATCATCTGCATACAAGCTACCTCTACAATGTTTTAAAATGGATGGTAGATCATTAACAAATATGATGAAAAGTAGGGGTCCCAATATTGACCCTTCGGGAATGCCACCCAGGATAGGGCGATTTTGTGATATATGGCCACTGACCCTAGTAACCTGCCCTCTTCCTCTTAAATAACTCGTGAACCAGTTTATTGACACTCTATCCATACCATACTGACATAATTTATCGATTAACAATGATTTACAGTGTCAAACGCTTTACGCAGATCAAGCATTACAGCACATACAACATTCCCGTTATCAAATTCATTAAACCAATCATCGGTGATTGAAAGCAGTGTTGTCATGGTTGAATGAAGGGGCCCTGATTGGGAAGCGTTCAATAGATGATTAGAATTACAATAATTGTACAATTGGTTAAAAACTATTCTTTCTAAGATCTTTGATAAGATCGGTAAAATAGAAATCGGTCTGAAATTATTAAGTTCATTAGAGCCTCCTTTGTGTAATGCAGTCACGATGGCATTTTTCCACTTTTCAGGAACTTCACCGAATATAAGAGACAAGTTTATTATGTGTGTTAAGGGCTGAGTGATATATTCGGCAACGAATTTGATCAATTTAGCGGGTAACAAATCGCACCCCATAGCCTTATCATTTGGTAAATTCAAGATATGCCTATACACCTCACTTTCATTTACTAGTGTGAAATGAAACTGTGTATTTTGAGGCAAATAATCGAAAGAATACGTAAGATCGGAATTAACTGTGGGCTCTATAATTGAATTTGCTAACTGGGGTCCTATATTAACAAAATATTCGTTTAATTTTTCGGCAATCCGAATAGGATCATGAATTTTAATATCATCACATTTTATAAACGGTATTTCATTTGATTTATTGTTTCTATTCAATATCATATTCAGATTTTGCCATGTTTCTTTTACATTGCCTTTCGAAGACTCGATTTTTGTTTGAAAGTAAATCTTTTTCTTGTACTTCAATTTTGTTGTTACAAAATTCCTCATTTTCTTATATGCTTTCCAATCTTCATCCTGATTATCTTTAACTGCTTTTCTTTTCATGATGTCTCTTTTACGAATCATTGCCAGAATATCTGCATCAATCCATGGAAGGCTGTCCTTTTTTATCTTCGTTTTTCTTAATGGGGCAAATTTATCACATGATAATGAAAAAGAATTTATAAAAGCATTGGCAGACTCATAATCTTTCTACTCAGGTACATTTGATTGAGAATATCACCACATTCTGGAATTAGTTCAACCCTATGTAAGAGAGATATGTTGGTGACGTGCTGCATATGCTATATTTGATACTGCTTGATACATATTCCGTTAACTTGTAGCAGAATCATATAGAACTTTATATTATGTTTGAACTGAAATGAAATAATGAATTGAATTGATCATCATCATTTTGTTGAAAATGGACCAAAACTCAAATTCATGTGATAAGAATATAGACACACTTACAATCTCAACTATTGTTTATAAATCTTTCATACATTTTTTTTTTCGCTTGGATAACTGCAATAAAAATTGATTAAAACTTTTGAGTATTATCGAGCTAATTGCTAATTTAATAAAAATATTAGTTTTTCATAATTGACGAAATTATTTCGTAGCTGAGTAGGCATAAAGTTCCTCCTCGAAGTTATGGTTTCTCCACATTGCGTCGTTGATGGCGGTATGACACTGATCATGAGAGAATGATTCTTTATCCAGAGTTAGTATGTTCGAAACTATTAGTCTGTTAATGTAAGGTTATTACCGCTGGTTCCAATTTTCAGGGACAGGGGAACCCAAACGGGCTTTCTCCCACCTCCCCCTCCCAAGAAAAGCAATAATTCCCAATTGCATAATTGAATTGAATTTATTTTCATACTTCACAAGATAACAAAATAATAACATAATACAAGAAATACATTTGGTTACATAGAAAATACAAAGATAATGGCAGTAAATAAAGTGAAATATGAAGGAACCTGCATGAAAAGCAGAGCTTGTAGTGTCTGCAGGTTCCTTAAAGTAATTATGAAGTTCGTAAGGAGATCGGACACTAAAGAATAATTAGACTACAAAAGAAAAGCCAAACATTAGCACAAAATCAAGGGGTAAAGAATTAGAGGAAAAGTGGACAATGTGAAATATAGGAGGGGGATGAGCGAAGAATGAAAAAATGAATAAATACAAAAACTATACCACATTATACCTTTAAAAAGGTACAAATCAAATACATTACATATATTCAGCCAGTGCGTCTTAATGGGCACCCCTGTAGCCATACTACATGCATAGAAGGGTTCCATAGAAAAAAAATGTTTTTAACTTGTTGTTTTCTATTGTAATCTTTGTCTGATTTTATTATTTTTCTATTTAAATTATATCATTTTTAGTCTGGATTACACCTTCAAGTTGTGCTGAATCGGGAACTACGCCATCTACGGCGAATGTCTGAGGAACCTAACAGCCTAAAGAGAGAGTTTACCCAATCAGGTAAAATTTCATTTGTTTCTCTCATTTAACGTACCCTACAATGAGATAAATCATGCCCTTTCATTTATTTCAAGCGATTTGATATTTCAAGATTAAGAAATAAATCTCATAGTAGGCCATTTGCTAACGTAAATCGATAAACCATGATCATTTATTGACCCCTCCTTCCCATTCATCTCACTTTCTTACTCGTTTTACTATCCTTTTCTTCTCTCTCCCTCTCTCTCTCTTCTTCTACTACTCCCCTTTTCCTTTCCTATTTGTGTTGTTGTTCTCCTTCTCCTTTCTTTTAAATTCTTACTCCTCGTTATTCTTTAATTGCATTTAATTGTATTCTTCCTTTCATCCTCTCTTTTCTTTTGTTAAGGGAGAAATATACTGATTATGAATAGAATATTATTCAGTGGCGTAACTACGGGGGAAAGGGGGGGGGGCACATGCCCCCCTAATCGGCTGCCCCCCCCCCTAAAACAACGGGGAAAAGAAGAAAAAGAGGGAGAAATGAAAAGAAACATAAGTGAGAAAGAAGCATTATTGTTCATAATAATGGTATATCATATTATGATTATTTTATGTTATATTACATATGAAGAATAATTTTCCCAGGGCCTATGTCTTTATTGTTCCTGGTGCTCGAATTGTCTGTTTAAAGAGATATATAATCGAGTTGTACGAAAACCTCCCGTTTTCAAGTCAATTCTCGCACTCCGAGTTATTATTTTTTTTTTGAAGTGAACTATGGTTCTTTGTCATGACTACTTAAAGTGATTCCCCCATGTTAAGGTCTTAATAAAAAAAATCCTGTCTCCGTGTTATGTTCGCATGAGTGTATTAGTGAAATATGTCTGCTCTTCATCAATGCCTAAAATCAGTCATTAAATGTCCTGTTTTCTGATCTGAATAATTATTTTAAAAATTCCATCTCGCGCTTCGCGCTCGTATTATTTGGTTAGTGAAACACATAAGGTCTTAGTGAATTCCTACAAACAAGCCCATCTTCAGGCCTGAATTTCCGAATTTTTCAGCTCGCGCTTCGCGCTCGTAATATATTGAGATGCGTATAAAAATCATTATCACAATTACTTCAGAAAGTGCTTCATGTGATTAGATGTAATTATAACAAAATCAGCAAGCGCTTGGCACTCGCATTAGATGACAATGGTGAGATATGTATACTCTCAATGGATTCCTAAAATATAGTCCTTAAAATGTCTTTGTTTGGGATCAATATATACAACATTTCAGCTGTGTTTGTTTAGCGAGACAGGTACGTATCATAATTTTAAAAAGAATAATTATAATGTCCCTTTTTAGGTCTGAATATCACAAATTTTCAGCTCGGACTTCACGCTCGCATTGTTTGATCAGTGATATACATATCTGTTCAATGGCACTGTCCTTAAAATGCCTCTATTAGGTCAGTATACCTGGCAACTGGTCCTGGTCTTATTAAATATCAATGGAAAGGTAACATGGGGATTATCATTAGGTCATTTGAAAATAACGAAAATTTTACATGAGGTGGAAATCCCCAATTAAAGAGCGCTAAAATGCCTCTCTGAGAAATGCCTTGCATTGGTCTCTGAATTGATTCGAATTTGATCATCAAGATCCACACACGCGCGCAAAACCTATTGCGAATAGTAGTGAACGTGCGATTTCTCCACACTGTCACTGAGTAGTTCGATCATGAAATGGTAGAAAACCATAAGGTTATATCTAGATTTGGATTTCGAAACAAATGTTGTTGAAGAAGAAGAAATGCTAGCTCTAGTGAACAAGAAAGCGATATGGAAGAAGGAAAATGGGGGAATTGTGCCGGTGATGGAGTGTAACCAACCCTGTCATGTCATGCATGTCGTATTTAGTCAATTCACATTTGCACCTGCACGGTGCACCACCCAAATGAAGCAATGATGAAAAAAAGTCCACGACAGAGTCTCTTCACTCATTCAACAACTTCGAAATATAGATAAATAAATTCTTTATATTCTTCTTAAATGATAAATTATTGTTACAAATTTGTATATACGAAGATAGTGAATTTCAATTGTTAGGTCCTACATGTCATATAGATACATATAAATGCGCACGTTCAGAAGGGCAATAACAGATTGAACTGATGAAATATGTAAATGAAATGCATATAACATTTCTAATTTCTTACTTGGATGAGAAAGGAAAGAGGGTGTTTTTTAGCCTAAATGTCATCCAGCTTATCTTCTCAAACTTGTAACCTATACAGGTCTTATAACTTAGGAATGGTCATGCCTGATACTAATGGAGGGTTTTCATTCCCCTCTTCTTTTATACTTTGACTTTTAAGTTTTCCAAAGTACTCAGTGTTTTAAAACAGAAAAAAAAATGCATGAGATACGATGATAGGAAAAAACAACAACATTTCATCTGTTTATGAGACCAAAATAAGGAGAGGAGAGAAATTATATACAAATAAAACACTCTTTTTCCTCTTCTTCTGGAATTCGATACATTGTTTCCTAGTTTCGATTATCACGATGATAAGGTGTATATATATATATATATATACATGATATATACATATATATATATATATATCTTTCACGCAATACTTGGCTCTCAGTAAACTGTAAAGTCTGTAAACAATTCTTGCACACAAAATTCTTTGGACGTGATATAAATACATGTTGTTTTTTGTTTACATGTTTGAATGGATGGAATTTTTTACATTGGCTTCAAAGCTCTAATAGGCAAACATACTTGAGGTCTTTAAATTGCATTCTTGTGCGGTCATTCGACTGTTGAGTTTTTCAATTATTCAATTACCCCATTGTGATAATAATAATAATAATAATAGGCATTTATATAGCGCCATCTATCTAGAAATAATCTATTCCGAGGCGCGTTGTTATTATTATTACCCCGGCTTTAGCTCGAGCTGCCTCTCAGCGCTCATGCATTCAAGGAATTAATCCTACCGGGTACCCATTCACCTCACCTGGGTCGAGTGCAGCACAATGTGGATAAATTTCTTGCTAAAGGAAATTACGCCATGGCTGGGATTCGAACCCACGACCCTCTGTTTCAAAGTCAGAAGACTTATCCACTGGGCCACAACGCTCCACTAATGCATAATGGTATGCATTGTATGATATCTCGACTAAACATGCTTCTCAATATCGAAGCCATGGTTCTTTTACAAACGTTACATAATCAATTGGGTTTGGATAATTCGGCGAATAGGCTTGTTATACATGCTAACTAATTTTGTTAACGCCATCTCTTAAAGATGCTTTAACACACCTTTGATTTATATTCAAATACTCCTTTTTCCAGTACAAAGAATTTTTGATATACAAATCACACAAAGAATTGCAGATGTTTTAATTGGGACTAACGGTCAGTCATTCATTGCGCATGCTTCCGGATCGATGTTATGTTATTTTTATTTTTATTGTTATGTTAAATCCTTCTTTAATTGTGATAAAAGCTTGATCAAAATCCAGTTTAAAAAAAAGTACAGAAGTTATTGAATTTCAAAATCTGACAATATTTGGTGAAAACGATTTAGGCCTATATTCGCAATTGATGGTGCATGCGCGTGCAACATGTCTCCCACTGACAAAACAAGCATATGTGATCTTACATATGAAATCAAAAGTCAATCCTATATTGCGTTTCATTCTTTGTGGGCAAACTTGAGTAAATAAGCAAATTCTAATATTTAGTAAGTTTTTATATGTAACAGTCAGACGATGGAAATATTCATTTTTACAAAGACATGTGTAAAAGGTTCCATAGAAAACAACTGTTTTCAATTTTTTATCGATTATAATGGGAATGTTTGTCTGATTTTACTTTTTCTCTATTTAAATTATGTCATTTTCAGTCTGGATTACACCTTCAACGTTGTGCTGAATCGGGAACTACGCCATCTACGGCGAATGTCTGATAGACATAACAGCTTAAAGAAAGGGATTACCAAATCAGGTAAAATTTCACATTTATGAAAAATCGAAAGTTATCTTCTTACAATCATTTTTTATAAATCATGTCATTTCATTTACTTAAATAGATTTGATATTTTAAGATTAAAAAATAGGTTTCATAATAGGGCATATTTGCTAATGTAAATCGATAAAATGTTATCATTTATTGCCTTCTCTCCCCTCTCTCCCTCCATTCATCTTACTTTCGTACTCATTTTACCATCCCTTTCTCTCTCTCATCTTCTTCTCCTCATTTCCTTTCTTATTCGTGTTGTAGTTCTTCTTCTCTTTTCTTTTAAATTCTTACTCGTTTTTCTTTCATTACATTTCATTTTATTCTTCTCTTTTCTTCTGTTAACGGCTCCTCTCTCTCTCTCTCTCTCTCTCTCTCTCTCTTTGCCCCCTCCCCCTTTGCCCATTCTCTTTCTCCCTTCCTCTTCCTTTTCCTATTATTTTTTTTTCACACATCGGGCATGGTGGCTCAACGGTAGAGCGCGCCCCCTCATGAATAGGAGGTCGTGAGTTTGATCCCTTGCCGAGACATCCCAAAGACTTTAATAAAATGGGACATTTTGGGGCCGATTGCACGAAAGGGTCTTTGCAAGGACCGGCTTTCGTGTCGCCCATTTCCATGTGGAACGCATTTTGAATAAATCATCTGCATACATATTTGATTAAAATAAACAAAATGTTTGTTTATAAAATGATGTGGTATATCATGAACTTGTATAAAATTTGATTTAAAAGCAAGCTAACAAATCTTATTCTTTATCATAAACTTCAGAAACACCCCGCTTATAGCGTATCATAAAAGATGGGCGACACGAAAGATGGTCTTTGCAAAGACCCTTTCGTGCAATCGTCCCCTGACTTCTTGCCAGGCGCTCAGCATCTAAATTGTATAGAAGCAAACAAATTAATCATAATATGGCACCCAAGTATCACCTAGACCTAGACTTTCTTCGTTCCTCTTCGTCAATCAGATCCAGCCGCTCATCTTCGTCTAATTTAAACCACGGTCCTCGCATACGAAGATCAGATACGGTGATATTGTTCTTTGTGTATTATTGCCCCTGAACAAGCTCCTAACTCAAAATGCTCCCTCTGTTGAAATTTTCACATCCTCACTCAAAACTCACCTTTTCTCAACAATGACATAGTTTTTTTTAGTTATTTATTTTATTAATTAATGGATATTTTATTATTTACTTTAGTCAGCCAACCTGTGCGCTTTGAAACACCCATATAAAGCATCTTATAAATGTTATTATTTGTAGTATTATTAGTAGTATTATTATCATCATCATTATTATCATTTTATTATCAGTATTATTACCATTATTATTATTGTTATTATCATTATTATCATCATCATTATTATCATTACTACTACTACTACTACTGCTACTACTACTACTACTACTACTACTACTACTACTACTACTACTACTACTACTACTACTACTACTACGACTACTACTGCTGCTGCTGCTACTACTACTACTACTACTACTACTACTACTGCTGCTGCTACTTCTATTAATACTACTATTACTACTACTACAACTACTGCTGCTACTACTATTTGTCTATTATCACGTCCACATATACACCCCCCCTTCAGTGTCATGGGAACGATTTTTTGACTGGGTTGCTGAAGGAGATTTGAAAAGAAGAAAAAAAAGGGTTATTGGTGCCTAGGAATTTGAAAGGCAGAAAAAAGGGTTTTTACTACAAAATGGAGATTAAATTGGTTCAGAGGACTTCGGAAAGCAAAAAAAAAAGAAGGTAAACTAGAAAATGAAGGTCATTTGGTTACCATTGGCATTTTTACACATCTTTCAGAATACCTGGGGGGGGGGGGGGAGGGCTGCCTGTGGAGAATAATACACGCGGCACCCCAAGAAATTTATTGGGGTGCTTAAACACCCCAGCACCCCCACTTCCCAAGGCCATGCCCTCTATCCATCTTTTTTTTCCTTTGTATTATCAAGATAGTACGCTGGGGAATTAACACTGGTTGCACGTGCACCTTCCCCTTGTTCTACTTCCAACAGCTGATTTTCTAAACTTGGCTTCCACCTCCCCAAGTTGTGCACCCCATGCCACTTTAGTTCCACGGACCTACCCAGGAAGTCGGGGGGGGGGGGGGCACTTCCATTGACGAGTGGATACCATGCGCGAACAAAGAAACGCGTAAAAGGAGTAGGGGGGGGGGGGGTCTTTTTCAAGATAGGGCACGTTACGTACTTAATGTAATAAGGGTGTCAAAATATAAAAATACTGAATAGAGGGGTATTTATATTTTGCAAGATATTTGGTCAAATTTGCGAGGTTATAAAAGATACTAAAATGTTTTATAAAGGGTGTACTTTTTGCTCCAACACTTCAGAGTCCGACCGACGTCCGAAACAAAACAATAAAATATTGCTGTACTTGTTTAGGGGGGGGGGTCAATCCAGGGAATGCTTGCCAAGGGTACCGTTTTCTTTCAAATACTTGTTAAGTATAGGGTTTCACATGCCAATTCTTATTAAGGGGTGCATTTTCAGAATATGGAAAATACTTGTTTAGATTGTTTTTCGAGACCCCATGGTCGCGCATGGTATCCCCCCCCCCCCCCCCGGGCATGATGTGCACCTATCCTTACTGAAACCAGCGTACGCCCTTGCAATTATACTCATTCTCTTGTGATATCTGTCTTTCATATTTCTCAGATCAATACTCTGATGATCATGGCGGCTAACTTCACCCCAGACCAACAATGTGAAGGAAAGGAGTGTCAATCAATCACAGATGTGACGTACTACGTGGAGGAGAAGAAGAGACTCTGTGATGACTGCGCCTCTAAAGAAGGATGCATCGCAAGAATTAAAAGAGGTGTACCAAATATTTATTGTGAAGAACATGATGAAAAGGTAAAATTATATTGTAAATCTCATGGTGTTCCATTGTGTTATTCATGCGCTATGATCAAACATCTACAGCCTTGCGAGAGACAAGATATAAATGATGCAATAAAAGACAATGGGGCGAGGCTAACAGTTCTAAAAGAAAAAGGGAGGGACAAATTGAAAGAAGGTCATCTTTATGAAGAAGAAATTGACCAATGCACGAAAGACACAGACACCCATCTACAAGCTTTGAAAGATGAAGTTAATTCGATAATCAAGGAGGCGATCAACATAGATAAAGTCAAGGAGAAGATGGAGGCTGACAAAATCAACCAAGAATTTGATGATCAGAATCAAGTACTTCAAGAAGAGATTATGAAGATTAATGAGAAGATTCGAAAGAACAATGAAGAGAGAGTGAAAGAACTTAAATTAATCCATACAAATGCACAGATTAGACAAAGACACATGGACAATAAGAAGATTGGTCTTCATAGAGACATTGATAACATTGTTAAAGAGAAGGATAGGAAGATCAGAGAGTTGATGAAATCATTGCAGGATGACACAAAAACAATAGAGAATGCAATACAGACCATAGATACAGTACTAGAAGACGATAAAAACATTGTTAAAGATGGTCATAGTGTGAACATGTCAGTGAGTGATAAACTAAAGAAACCACTTTATAAGAATGATGTGAAACAAATCACTGATAGAATATCAGGTGTGAGGTTTGTGAAGGGTGTTGGGAGAGAGAAGTATGATGGTAGGATTGGTGGGTATGATGGCGAGTGGATGCTTAGTGATACAATCAGTGCTGAAGATGAAATCACTTACCCACAGATTGTTGGTTGCATAGATGAATGTAATGTGATCATCATCGACTGGGTGCTAGGTAGCCAGTATACATACATGTTAGATATAAACACTAAACACATCCAGAGAGTGATAACGGGTACTGATACATCATGGGTAATCTCCTGTGCATTACTGAATGATGACAAGATAGTATGTGGTAGATACTGTAAAGGTTATACAGGGGACAGTTTGACTGGATGCATCAGTGTGTATGACAGACAATGGATGCGCATCAATGACGTCACACTACCAAGAAACACAACGCGCGATATCTCATCGGTGTGTGTAGCTGTTGACCGTGATGGGATGATCATCGCTGCTGACTTGGGTCAGTCTAAGATATACGTCATCAACCCAGCTGATAGTAAGATCGTAAAAACCATCACATGTAAACAGGATGTACTGATGCGAGGTGTGCTATCATCAGGTCACATCATCGCTCAACCTTACCCTCCTGATAAGAGAGTACTAATCATAGACAGACAGGGTGGTCAAAGGGAAATCCTCCACAGTGATGTCATCTTGAATGTCAGTGTTGATCCTATAACAGACGACCTTTACGTTGTGACATCAGATGATGAGTGGAAGACGTGTATGATCGATCAGGTGATGAGTGGGAATGAAGTGAACATGAGAAGAGTTACGACATTCCCTCTATCAATTAGATTGGCTGATGAGGATGACGGGTTGGATCACCTTCTATCATCTCCTGTAATGATCTCATCATCAGGCAAGATAATTGCTTGTGGTGGAGACAGTATTCTCGTCTTTGAAAAGCGACTCACATTCTAAACGATGATATGTCGGGATCATTCACTATGATGAATATGAGACACACTGACCAGAATAATACCATCTTTAGATATCTGAAATATCTGTAGCAGTGAGGCCTATTAAGACCTAATAACTCTGACCCATTTTAAAAATCACGGTTAACAATAGGCATTTATAAAAAAACATTAATAAACCCCATAAAACTCCTGCATCTAAGAACATGTATCATGCATGTGAAAATAGGTTTCAATATCATTGGTTAAAAAAAAAATTTGCGAGATCATATGGCATACGATATGATGAGGCCGTCATTACCATCAAGCCTACACGCTCACGATGTATTTTCTTTAAAAAAAATTGTTTTATAAAATGTATAATACATCTTGTTGATATTCATATACACTGCTTATATAGACTAATACTACAGTTTTGCTATATAATACCTTCGTATATTTTGACATTCTGATACCGATGTGAATGCAGAAATAAAAATAAATCAAAACAAATAATGTCATAATGGCATAATGTCATATTTCATATATTTTCTAGTATTTGAAAGATAGATAATCAAACAAACTCCTGATTTGAAGGTGCAGATATTGATCAGATTCTACTGAGTGGCTGAACGAATTTAGTCAAGAATTTACAAGAATCCAGAGATTTATCGTAAAATTGAACAAAGAGATATAAAACAGTACAGATTGGAATCATTCACTCTCAATTAGACTGGCAATCCTCACTTAGCGAATGAAATAAGCATTCTTTTAATGGACTGACAAGATTGATTGGAATACGATTCAATGTAGATTTATTAATTTTGAACTTTTAAGTGTAAACATAAGGGAGATCGTCGCATGAAGTATTCATTTTTTAGCTGAAGTACTGGCCGAGTGCGTTTCTATAGATTTATTTTACATTTGTATAATTATTTATTCAATTAAAGCAAGAAATACAATACAAGATTAGATTAATTCAACTGTGTATAAATAGGGGTGGGCAAATGACAATTTTTTTTTTCAAACGGGTGAATTCTATTGCCATTTTTGCTGCTGAACACAAATCCGCCAACCATTTTGACCTCCAATGAGGTTTGATATTGGTTCCAGCCATTTTTTTGAAAAATGGCGGGAAAATTGCCCTTTTTGCCCTATTTTTATATATAACGGCATATAACGGGTGTGTATTTGTCTCTCTCTTTGTTTTTGAGGGTGCTGAGTTCATTTATCTCAATATGTAAATCATTGGATGTATAGCCATGGTAAAAAATTGCCATTTTCCCTCCATTTCTTGAAAAATGGCGGGAAAATGGCATTTTTCCATGTTTTTTTACATTGAGTTGCATAAAATTGGTGTGTGATATGTCGTATGTGTTCAGAGGGTGCTGAGTTTAAATATCTGCACATACATAAAGGACATTAGATGTATAGGCTGGGTGAAATGAAGTTGTTTTCCCGCCATTCTTTGAAAAATGGCGGGAAAATGGCCTTTTGGCCATATTTGTACATTAAACATCATAAAAGGGGTGTGCGACATGTCTCTTTATTTTTTAGGGTACTGAGTTGAAATATATGCATACTTATTGAGGTACAGGCATGGTGATAAATGGTAAGATCAACATTATAAGCAAAAATAAATGCAAATAGTGAATTTCATATGTTTATTAAAAATCATCATACATGTAGTTATGAACAAAACAAAACAAAATCAAAGATTTAATAATCTGCAGACCAGCTGCTTTAATGAATCAATGTTGAAAAAACATAGGCATACAGTTGATATGAATAACATGAAAGCAGACCACATCACCATAACTGGACATTCAGGTAAAAGGACATCCCTGACCACAGGTTACATGTGGGAAATTTGATGCATAGTGGTCAAGATGGGGCTGATCAAAGCTTATGGGTTCAGGTGCTTAATAGCCATTCTTGCCAACTCCACAGCTGATGAATTGAAATCAGAAATAGACTTCTGGATGACAGATCGAGCTGCTGACAGAAGTCCTTCTTCAGGCTCTTGGAGTAGACCTTACTAAAATCCTAAAATGCTGCGCTCATATAATTTTGCGTATAGATCATGCAATAGATGTGCAGAAACATAACAGAACAGAAGATTTGCATCCACCAGTTACTGGAGGTATCAGCAGGTGAGGGGATATTTGTATCTCCAGGATTTTCAATCCATACTAGGGTTAATCGCAATCTCCAAGTTATTGTCTCCTAGCCATAATCAGCAATAAGTGTCCCTCTTGGATGGAAAATAACAATATTCAGTGCCAAGGATTCAAAGGATTTGTAGCCAATAAATTCAGTAGAATTGCAGAACTTGCTAAGGAGTACCTGTCATGACGAGAATTCATCCAAGCTTTCTTCAATGCAGATGTGGACACCAACAACTACAAACTTGTTCTTGCAGTGGCTACATTCATTCAGAATGAGTGGTTCACATGCTGTTGAGAAATTTACACAATGACAGGTTATCTTAACATCTTCCTGATGAAAGAACTGCTGGGCATCAACAAGATGGGTGAGCAAAATGCTGGGGATAGAACGTGGCAGGTGATTCCTTGAGGAAAAACTAAATGGGTAAGACAAAATTATGGTGGACAAAGAGAAAAGAAACAGGATCGGGAAGAGATAGGCTAGTTGCTGATGTGATTGAAGAAGTTATTAGTACAGTGAAGAGCCAGATGTCCAGGACAGATTACTTTATCGGATGTTGATGGCATGATTTATGCTCCTTTTACCAACTTAGAATGTGAAACTGAATTTTCAAAGCTAGTGCACAGATTCAAAGTTACTGATGGAAGTTCTTCTGTCCAGACTCTGTCCAGAAAAAAAATCTGCTGGCATCTGGTGGTCTCGGTCTTCTGGTACACCCTGAATTTGAAAGTAAGAGTATAGAAGAAAGGAAGGAAAGGTGGAAGTGGGCTCGCTGTTCTGAAGAGGTGAACACAGTATAGAAGCTCGAAGCACACTTTAATGCAACTGTTGTATCTGCACAGAAATTTGCACTGCATAAGAATGAGGAGTTAAAGAAGAAGAAACCTTGTAAAAGTCTAACAATCTTGGAAAGATGTACATGTAAAGACCATAATGGTCCACTGACTCTTAACAAGTTAGATATGTTAGCAAATCTCAGTGAAAATGGCTTCAGAA